>NC_133397.1:106051670-106354700 GCF_047511655.1 Castor canadensis | reverse complement strand
TGTCCAGTCTTTTGATTTGGTCTGTTTTTCAGATAAGGTTTCTGCTTTCCCCTGGACTGGCTTTCAACTGTGATCATCCTGATTTTGCCTTCTTAGTAGCTGAGATTACAGGCATGTATCTCTATACCTGGCTTGTTTTTGAGATAAGGTCTCTTTTACTTTTGTAGGGCTGGCCTTGAACTGCAGTCCTCCTATGTCTGTTTCCAGAATAGCTGAGAGTAATCTATATATTTTTGTATTTAAAGTTAGTTTTCCTATAACAGATTTGACATTCTGTCTTAAATTTGTGTGCCTAGATCATTTACATTCAATATAACTAGTGATCTTAAATCTGTTGCATTGTTGGTGTGTTCTATTTGTACCATCTTGTTCCTCATTCTCTTTTCTGTTTTTCTGTCTACTATATATATATATATATATATATTTTGTGTGTGTGTGTGTATGATCTGTTTTATCTCTACACCTAACTTACTTATACTTGCTTGTTTGTTTGTGATGCTGAAGACTGAGCTCAGGGTCTTGCACATGTTAGGTAAGCACTCTACCGCTGAGCTCTACCTCTAGCCTGTTAAAAAAATGTATTGTGAGACAAGGTCTCACTTAGTTGGTGAGGGGGATTACAGGCATGCTTCACTACCTTGCTGAAGTTTTTTTTTTTAATGATTTCTCTTTGTTCACGATATAAGTGTTGAGTTAAATCTGGGTTTTCTGTCAGTCAGTAGACATGACTTCACTTGTATTCAGAGGCTGCCTTGATCGTATTCTCCTGATTCTTTTTTCTCTGATCTATGTTGTTATCTTACCTTTCAGTTTTATCCTACAAATTTTTTTTTGTGGTACTGGGATTTGAACTGAGTGTCATACCAGGTAAGCAAGTGCTCTACCACTTGAGCCACACCCACAGCTCATTTTGCATTAGTTATTTTCCAGGTAGGCACTTTACCACTTGAGCCACTCCACTAGCCCCTTGCATTAGTTATTTTCCAAACAGAATTGTGTGAGTTTTTTTTGTTTGATTTTTATATCATTCATTAGTTTTGTTATTTTTCTGTTAAAGATCTTACACATATTTTGTTAGATTTGTACCTAAGTATCTCATTTGTGAGGGTGCAAAGTAAATGGTATTGTGTATTTAATTTCATATTCCACTTTTTATTGCTGGTATATAGGAGAGCAATTGACTTTTGTATATTAATCTTGCATCCTTCAACTCAGCTATAAACACTTACCAATTGTCATTGGTTCATCTATAAGCAAATGTGGTTTACTTACTTTCTTCCCAATCCTATGCTTTTTATTTCCTTGTTTCATTTCATTAGCGAGGACTTTTAGTATGATGTTGAAAAGGAGTGGTAGACATCTGTATCAAGTTCAGGATGTTCCTCTCTGTTTCTAGTCTACCAGGAATTTAAAAATGAATGGGTGAGATGCTTTTTCTGTATTTATTGGTATGGTCATGTTGACATGTGCATTGTATTATTTGAGTTTTAACATTGAAGCATGTATCCCTAATAATCCCATTTGATTGTTTTTCATTCTTTTTTATATGTTGTTGGATTCAGTGTGGTAATATCTTGTTGGGGGTTTTGCGTGCAACTTCTTGGGAGATACTTTCTGTAGCTTTCTTATAATACTTTTATATCTAGCTATTATGTTAAAGTGATGCTGCCCTTCTAGAATGAGTTAGGAAGTATTCTGTGTGCTTCTGTCTTCTGAAAGAGACTCTAAAGAATTGATGTACTTTCTCCCAAAAATGTTTGGTAGAATTCACCAGTCAACCCATGTGAACATGGTATTTTCTGATTTCAGAATTTATTAAATATTAATTTAATTTCTTTAATAGATAAAGGGTGAGTAGTAGTATCCCTCCACAATTCACATGCTGGAACTTAATCCTAGAGGCGGTGGCATTTAAAGCGGGACCTTTGGGCAATGATTAGGTAATGAAGTGTCTGTACTCTTGGATGGGATTAGCGCCCTTATAAAGGGTCTTGAGGAGTAAGTAGAGGCCATGTGAGGACACACAAGAGAAGCCATCTATGAAGCAGAGTGTAAGCCTTCACTAGATGTCAAATCTGCTTGACCTTGAAATTTCTGAGAAATAAGTTTCTATTTTTTATAATAGAAGGCATTTTGTTATAGCCTGTTCAAATTGTTTATTTCTGCTTATATAAAATTTGGCAGATTGAATCTTTCAAGGAATTGGTCCATTTCATCTAGATTATCAAATTTGTGAGCATAGAGTTGTTTGTAAATATTCCTTCTGATGTCTACTGGATCTTTTTTCCTTAACCTACTTGAAGACTTACTAGTTTTATTGGACTTGTCAGAGAATCAGCTCGTGGGTATATTGATTGCTTTTTGATTTCATTGATTTCTGCTTGAATTTTTCATTATTTTGCATAGCTCAGACTTTAATTTGCTATTGTTTTTCTAGTTTCTTAAAGATAAAGCTTAGATGGTTGAGTTTTAGATCTTTTTTCTAATATAAGTCTACCTGTAAGCACTACTTTTGTTGCCTTCCATCAAAGTATTTTAAAATTACTGTAGATATTTCTACTTTAACATATGTGTAATTTAGAGGCATATTGTTTAATTTCTAAGTAATTTTTACTTTTGCAGCTGTCTTTCTGTTACTAATTCCATTGAGGTCTGACAGTAGACATAGTATGATTTCTGTCCTAAATTTGTTGAGGTGTGCTTTATGGCTCAGGATGTAGTCTGTGTTGGTGAACATTCCATGTAAGCTTGAGAAGAATGTGTGTTCTGCTGTTGTTGAATGGAGTAGTTTATAGATGTCCATTATATCTAGTTGATTCCTGGTGCTGTGGAGTTGAACTGTGTCCATGCTGATTTTCTGCTGAGGATCTGTCCATTTCTGATAGATGGATAGCAAAATCTTTGAGTATAGTAGTGGGCCATCTTTTTGTCCTTGTGGCTCTATCAGGTTTTGCCTCACTTATTTTGGCACCACTTATTAGGCATCCTGTCTTCTTGGAGAACAGACTCTATCATTGGGTAATGCTCCCCCGCCCCCGTATCTTTGATAATTTTTCTTGCTCTGAAGTCTGCTCTACCCAAAATTAATATAATAATGTTTTCTTTTGATGTGTGTTCCTTTCTGTACCCATTTACTTTTTTTTTTGGCATTTTTTCTTTCTTTATTATTTTTACATTTACTTACATGTATATACATTATTTGGACCACCTCCATCCTCCTTCTGCCTCTCCTCCCTGCCATTCCGACCCATTTACTTTTAATGTGTAGGTGTCTTTACATTTAAATAGATTTCTTATAGACAGCATGTTTGTGGATTTTGTTTTTGATTCATCTCTTTTAGTTGATGTGTTTAGACCATTGACATTCACAGTGATTATTGATTTACCTGGATTATTATCCACCGTATTTGTTACTGTTTTCTGTCTGCTGCCCTTGTTGTTCCTGTTTTTGTCTTCTATCTCTGTGTGTCTATTGGATACTTTATGTGACTCCATTTTTCTCTGTTGTAGTGTATGCTTTCAAATAACACTACACCACTGTATGAATGGTACAGATTCCTTACACTCACAAAACAAATCCCAATTCCTTCTATCCCTTGTCTTATTGTCATTCATTTTGCTTATATATGCACATGTGTATATATACATGTATGTGTACGTGTATAATTGAATGCACTGTTGCTACTATTATTTTGAACCGTTAGGTAACGGTTTAGATTAAGAAAAATAAATTTTTCTTTTATCTTCCATTTATTCATTCTCTGATGCTCTTTATATAGGTCTACATTTCTGACCTATATAATTTTCCTTCTCTCTGAATAACAACATTTCTTATAAGGCAGGGCTTATGGTAACTAATTCCCTTTGTTTTTGTTTATCTGAGAAAGTATTTCTACTTCACTTTTGAAGGACAGTAAGATACAGAATTTTAGGTTGGTGTTTTTTTCTTCCTTAGAAATTTAAAAATATTATATTCTCTTGTTTTCTTTCTTGGCCAGTTTTTTTTTTCCTACAACAAAATACTTGAAGTTGAGTACATCATAAGAAAAGAGGTTCATAGTTTTGGAAGATCTGTTTGGCTTCTGGTGAGAGTCTCATAGCAGATGGCATCACATGGCAGGAGCAGGTGTTAGAAGATCACATGGTTCATGGGCCAAGCTCACTCCTTTTCCAAGAACCCATTGTTGGGGTAACTAAGAGGGGTCCGTAAAACTATACTAATTCATCCTGAAGGCTCCTCAGAATGGGGAGATTCCACCTCTTCTCGTCATCACCACCCTAAGTACCAGGTTTCCATGAACCTTTGTGGATTATACTCAAATTGTATCCAAACTGTAGTGTGGGGTTTTGAGGAAAAGTTGGGTAAGTTTTTGTCTTGGCTTCTCTATAGATAAGGTGGTTTTTCCCCTCTGGCTTCTTTTGATACGTTTTCTTTATCTTAGATTTTCTGCAGTTTTAATAATGATAAGGTTAGGGTTTTTATTTGTTTTGTTTTGTTTGCATTGATCTCTTGATGTTGTCTGAGCTTTCTGGAGTAAGGGTGTCTGACATTAATTGGGGGGGTGGTCATTGTTTCAACTATTTCTTCTGTTTATCTCTTTTCTCCTTGTAAGACTCCCATTGTATGCATGCTATACTTTTTGTGAGTGTCCCACAGTTATTTGATATTCTTTCCTTTTTTTCCAGTCTTTTCAGCTTTGGAGTTTTCTTCAGAAATTTCTAAGCTCAGAAATTCTTTGCTTGGACATTTCCAGTCTATTTATTAGCCCATGAGAAGCCTCCATTTCTGTTGCAGTGTTTTTTTTTTTTTTTAATCTCTCCAGTGTTCCTTTTTGGTTCTTTCATACCATTCCACATCTTTGTGAACATTGAGCACATGTGCTTTTATGCTGACTATTTCATCCATTGAAGACGGTAGCATGTTAATCATGGCTGTTTTGAATTCTGAGTCCTGATAATTGCAACATCCTTGTCACATCTAAGTCAGATTCTGATGTTTGTTCTGTTTGTTTAAACTATTTTTTTTGCCAGTTACTAGGTTTTGTAATTTTTCTGCATAGCATCATATGATGTATAGGGTAAAAGAAGTTGTTATAAATGGGTCTTGAGTAGCATGGTGATTAAGCGGGGAAGGGGGGGGTGGAGGTCTTCTAAGGTCCTACGATTGGTCTCAGTCTTTACCGAGCCCATGACCCAGGGCTATGAACTTCACATGTCCATCAGTCAGTACTCCCCGGCCTTTTCTCCCAAGGTATGACAGTATGGGGAACCTTAACTGGAGTTGGCCATTTCCTTTGTTTCACATGGAAGACTAGATAGAGGGGGGCTAGAATTGAATATTTCTCTTTCCCTAGGTCAGTTGGGCTCCAGTTAACTAGTTTCTCCTGAGGGAAGATCTAAAGAAGATAAATGGTCTGGCATATTTAAAAATGGTTTCTTTTCTCCTTCCTAAGAAGTGTGGCAGGGTTTTTCTCGTAGTAATATTTACTGTGATAAGTAGGTAGAGGGTAGAGTTCCAAGAGGTAAAACAGAAGTGTGGGGTCCTCCAGTGACTTGATTCCTCTGGAGGTTTTAATTCTCTCTACACATTGTCCACATGGCACCTTGCACAGTTTATCAGTCAGTTACAGTCTGGATTCCCTGCCCAGTGTTGGTTCTTGGGAGAGTTGTCATCTTGTGAGTTTCTCTGCCAATCGGTTGTGATTCTCTGCCTTCATTTGTCTTTTCTCAATTTGGATTTGGGGGCAGTGCTTGCCCATGATGTATGGATTTTTAAAAGGAGTTGTTGCTTTTTGAGTTTGTTCAGCTTTATACTTTTTAGGATGCCATGGTAATTTCCATTTCTTACCTGCTAGAATAGAAATCAAAAGTATCTGCTTTATCTGCCTCCATGTGTTTGTTTGAATCATTTGTGTAAACCTATCCTCAAGGTCAGTTATTTTTTTTCCCTCAACTGTGTTTAGTATAATTTTGAGCCTTTTGAAGTCATTCATCTTTTACCATGCTTTGTTTTGTTGTATTTAAATTTCTAGCATTTCATTTGACTCATAGTTTATTTCTTTGCTGAAATTCTTCATGTTTTCTGACTTATCACTAAATCTTTTAAAATACCTATTATTTTTTCAATTTTCCATTTGATTCAACCTTTCCAAGTTTGGTTATGTCACTTGCTTTGTCTGTGAAGAATAGATATTTTTTCTTGCTTTCTTTGTACTTCATAACATAATTGAATGCCATATATTGTGTATGGGACAGTGAAGACTGAGTTAATAACATTTTTCCTGGAATATCATGCCTCATTCTTGGTGTCGGGGTAGAGTCAGTGTGGTCAGGAATTGAGCTGTATCTTAGTTTTTCCATGGCTTGGTTTACCTTCAGTGTACCACTGGTGTCTGATTCTTCTAGCATTACTTGTAATTAGAGTGGGCCTGGTTTGCAGGAAAGTTTTTTTTATGTTCATGCTTTGCCATCCACGTTAAGCATTCCCATGTATCTGTGCATCAGAAACGGTCTCTCTACATTGTTATCCCTCTCCCAGCTATACACTGCTATTACTTGTTACTTCATGCTTCTTAGCCTTTATATCAATAGTTTTTTATTTCAATCTATGTATGTTGAAAGCCATGAATTCATATCAGTAGCTGTAATTACAACCGAACACTATAAGGTTCATTCTAGCTTTCTGACTAGTCATACTTCTCTGTTTACAGCATGCTTTCTGTTGTTCTCACGTATACTTATAGCAGTACTGCTGTCCTGTCTGAAACCAGTTCCCTGACCTCACTAGATTGCTGTCTCATACTGTGCGTCTTCCTTACGTGGACCCCTCAGGGATTTCACTTCCCTTTGCTTAGCTGGCCTTATTTTCCTATGTTGTTCTAAAGCCCTTTCCAGGACATTACCACCCTCTCTAGGCTCACCTTTTGGACACAGGTGAAATGGACTACATTTTTAAACAATACAGAAAGAACATGGAGATATTTTATGTTTTAATGTCTTCAATTTCAGGTACTTTTTTTTCAGATAAGAGGATATATGATGTCCTTGAGAAAGGAGATCATGTACCTATCTGTCTAAACTTTGGTGCTTGTCTGCAAGTGCTAAATGTTTTTGTATGTAGTTTATATAGCCAACCAATTTTCATAGCTATGTAATCCAAAATTAATATGGAACATCTTATGAAAGGGAAGTTTCACTTGTGGCTGTTTCATAGTGGGCTCTCTATTTGAAGGTTAAGGCAAAAATACTGAAATTTTGGTTGCTATTGTCATGGATATAACTATATAATAAATAACATACATTTTACTATATATAACATGGAAAAATTACCAGGTGTTTCCAGTTTTGCAATTTTGTAAGCCTTAGACTTCCAGAAGAAATATTTGAAATGGAGGTAAGCACATATGCTTTGTACTTTGAGGTCTTGATTACCCACTCTGTATATTGCCCATCCTGTTATATGGTATTAGGCAAGCTCTGTGCCTTCTATAGCTTACATTTCCTCATCAATCAAAATATGAATAAGTTCAGGTTTAGTGAGGATTGAATAATGTGAAAGAGTCTAACATAATCCCTGACTGAGCAGGTATTATCTTACTTTTCTTCCTCCTTTGGTCTTTTCCCCTGTGGTAAATGTCTACGTTAAAAGCATAGGGAATATTTTTACTTATTTTAAAATAGATTACAAATTACTTCTTAAGCTACCTTGTGCTTTAAAAAGTAAAGAGAACATGTTTTTCTTTTCTGACTTTCCCATACAATGGAATTTTACTGACCAATTTACTCTTCTGTGTGGTCATTTTACTTTCAAAGTTCTGATCCATACCCTTTTGTGAGAACGCAGCAATGAGTTCCTGAGATGTGCTAAAATAAATGAAACATAGAAAAATAATTTGAACATGACATTATTCTGATACTGAATGGGCAATAGATTCCTTTATTTCAGCCAGAAAACTAACTATAATTTATAACATAACAAAGTGTCTTTCTTGTATTAAGGAAGTATGTAACTAGAATAAAGAACATTTTATGTGCAGTCTATTCTCTGGCATAGAGAAATAAGTGAGGGTCATATGCCATTCTAACAAAGTGTTCCTCTCTTGTGCTGATTTATTAATATCATAAATATGAAGCTTTATCATTTCATTTTCCTAGAAAAAGGCCGTTTATATTAAATATTCACATGTTTAAAAATCTTGATGATTTATTATGTTTACTTGGTCCTAGCCTCAAATGTATGACATTTTTTTTCAACAGAATTGTCTCTTAATTTTTGAAATAGTTATAAAGTGACATTCCTTCTAGAGTAAAATAACATAATTTATATGGATGACAGCACCTGAAATGTGTCAGATAAAATAGATAAAGTGTTATGTGAAGTTTAGTACATAGTCACAGATAATAAAAAGAAAATAAAAGAAATAATAGTAGAGTAGCTTTTTAAACCTAAAGTCCTTTAGGTAAAGTTTTAAATAAAGAAAAAGAAATTTGTTGAGGGATGGGGATGTAGCTCAGTGATAGAGCACTAATCTAGCATGGGCTATCCACAGAACCAGAACAAAAGAAAAGAAAAGGAAATATTAGAGTACTAATTTTCTGGTTTAAGTATCAGAAATTATTGCCATTGCATTAGTTCTCACTTTAATTTTGGAAAACCTAAATTTGCTCCAGAAATTGCTGTAATTTCTGTAGAAAATTTGACCTCTTCATTTTCTATAGATGTGCTGGTAATTGAGCAAAACGTTCCACTAAGCTTTGTTGACATAATACATATGTTTAAGTGCATTCTCCAACATTTTTCTCTTAAATGTGTGAGGTCATATGTACATTTATACACATTCATATGTGCTTAAAGCCATGGTGCTAGTACCAATTCATAGTTGATGACTGTGGTTGTGATTAATGATTTGTTGAATTAGAAGACCAGAGTTTATAGCTACTAGAGGAGCTAGAAATTTAGGAGTAAAATCTTGGGCAGAGAGGAGACACAGAGAAGCCTTAAATTCTTCATGTAAGCCTGGTTTTTTTGGCTAACCCTGTGGTATTCATGAGGGGGGCAAACAAGTGGCATCCTGCCTGTCGCCAAAGGACTTGAATTACTTAGTGAAGCTGCTGCCAGCTGTGGGGAGACAGTTGAGTTTATTTAAGTGCCTCGTAAAACAAAAAATTAACACTCTTCAGAGCATATAACAGAGTCAGTCATCTTAAAAACACTGATCACAGTGACCAGGATACAATTCAAACTTACTCAGTGTACTTAAAAAAAAGAAGGGAAAATGTGACACTACATTTTAAGGTGATGACCTGTTTTGAGGTAACTGAACTACTGGAATTAATTGACAAGGATTTTGTAGCAGCTTTTACAACTATACCCATTGACATAAAGGAAAATATTTCTGAAATGACTGAATAGATAAAAATCTTAGCGAAAATAAAGTCCATGAAAAAGAATGACATTGGAAGTTCTAGAAATGAGAAAGTATCCAAAATAAATTTACTGTGTTTATTGTCATTGGAAATAACAAGTCATTAAATTTGAAGATAAATCAATGTAAATTATTCATTGTGAAAAAAAGGAGAAGAAAATCTTAAAAGAAAGAATGGAGCTTCAGAAACTTGTAGGACAATATTAAAGTCTAACATGCATATAATTTGGAGTTCCAGATGTAGAGAAAAATTGCTGAAAAGTATATTTGAAGAAAAAGTGACCATTTTTTCCTGTATTTTGTGACAGATCTGAATTTCAAGAAGTGGGTTATTAATAGATACATATACCTAGGCACGTCATGGTCAAACAGCTGAACACCAGGTTTGAAAGCATCTAGGGAAAAATGCCAGTGTAGGGTAGTGTAATTTGAATGAATGCTAAATACTTATCAAATCATTGAGATTATTTTTCCTTTGAATTTCTTTAAAATTATGTATTCGCTTAAAGCAAAAAATAGTGTTTCACATTAGGCCTACTCTAGATGTGCTGCATAGCTATGGAGTAAGAGGCAGCAGTGGAGGAAATGTACCTACACAGTTGTAAAGCTTTGCAGTTTATATGTAGTTGTACAATATTAAAGTAGACTGAAAAAGTTAAGAATTTATAATTTAATCCCTGGAGCAAACACTAAACAAAAAAGTACAAGCATATAGTTCAGTATAGCTCAGTCACCAGTAAATAAATTGGAAATTGGAATTCTAGAAAACACTCATTTAAATAACTGAAAAGGAAAAAAAAAAGGTCAGGCAAGAAGGAATGGAGGAACCAAAATGGGGGGAAAAGTGGAGATGGCAAACAGAAAACAGAAAATAGAACTCTTAATGTAGCTCAGTGGTATGAGCATGGCCCAGCACATATGAGGCCCTGGGTCTCATCAAAATGGGCATAAAAGCAAGATCTAACCATGCACTATCTATGAGAAAAACACTTTATACAGAGAGTTTGAAAGCAAATGGATGGCTGAAGATAAAAAAATGTATGAACCATAAGCATAGAGAGGAATGACTACTTTATCAGAGTAGATTTCAAGATAAAAAATATTAACAAAGATGAAGGGCATTTCATAATTAAAAGATTAATTCATCAGGAAGACAATTTTAATGTTAAAACAGATAACATATCACTTGTAGGCATTTAATAACAGCTTTGGGATGCTGTTTGAAATGAATGGAAAATGGGCAGAATTAAAAAGTGATCCCTTTTTAATTCAAGAATTCCACAAGGATCGTTGGCTCTTTCAACATTCCTCTCTTTGTAAGTTGCTCAGGATTAACAAATGGAAGGAATTGTGTCAACTTAAAAATCTTCCACACTGGGCATGGTGGCATATTCCTGTAATCTTAGCTATTTGGAGGGTAGAGATTGGGAGAATTGTGGTTCAAGACCAGCTGGGAAAAAAGTTTCCAAGACCTCATCTTAACCAGTGGCTGGGTGTGGTGGCATGAACCTGTCATCCTAGCTGTTCTGGAAAGCACAAATAGGAAGATTGCTGTACAGGCCAGCCCAGGCATAAGTGAGAGCCTGTATCAAAAATAATCAACACAAAAAGGGCTGGCAGTGTGACTCAACTGATAAAGCATCTGTTTAGCAAGTGTGGGGCTCTGAGTTCAACACCAGTACCACTAAAGACTCCCAAAAGTTAAAAGTTTGTATACATCAAAGGGGGAACAGTTACTAGAATCAAGAGACAACCTACGGAGCAGGAGAAAAACTTTGCCAGTTATTCATTGGATAAAGGAGTAATATCCAGAATATATAAAGAGCTCCAGAAATTGAACACCAAAAGAACAAACAATCCATTTAATAAATGGGCAAATGTACTGAACAAACAGTTCTCAAAAGACAAAGTACAAATGATCAATAAATACATGATGAAATTGTTCACTGTCATTAGCTATAAAGGAAATGCAAATCAAAATGATACTGAGATTCCATCTCACCCAGTCAGAATGGCCATCATCAAACAAGCAAACAACAACAAATGCCAGTGAGGCTGCAGGGGGAAAAAAGGAACTCTCATACACTGTTGTTAGGAATGTAAATTAATGTAGCCACTATGGAAATCAGAATGGAAGTTCCTCAAAAAACTGAAGATAGAATTACCATAAGATTCTGCTATACCATTTCTGGGCATATATCCAAAGGAATGTAACTCAGCATACACTAGAAACACCTGCACACCCATGTTTATAGCAGCACTGTTCACAGTAGCCAAGCTGTGGAATCAAGCTAGGCTAGGTGTCACCATCTGATGAAGGGACAAAGAAAATACGGTGTGATCCAGCCATAAAGATGAATGAAGTTATGTTGCCTTCAGGGAAATGGATGGAACTCGAGATCATCCTGTTAAGTGAAATACCACACACTGAGAGAGACAAATATCACATGTTTGGAGGAGGGCAAAAGAAGAGGTTTATGAAGGAGTGAATATGATTGAAGTACCTTATGTGCATGTATGAAAATAGAATAGCACAAGTATCTCAGATTCTTTAAAAAAGAGGGAAGGAGGAAAAGAAGAGTCATACGGGGTGAATTTGATCAAAGTAAATTATAGGCATGTATGGAAATAAAACAAGGAAGTTGCTGTACAACTAGTATGTGCTAATTTAAATACTTATATCAGAAAATAACTTGATAGCACACACAGACAGAAGATTAGTAATGCTGTAGATGTGTTGGAAGTTCCATCAGCTATCTTCCATGCACTGACGTGTGTAGAATGCTACATTCAACAACTGCAGTGCACGTGGTGTGCCTCTCAGGCTAAGCACAGCACATGCTGGGCCATGGAACAAGTCTCATTCAGCTACAGATAGGGTACAGTATGTTCTGTGACCACAGGGGGACTAAATTGGACATCAAGAAAAACTTCAAGTAGCTAAAAATTAACACCCTCCTACATAGTTGGCACATCACATCAAGTAAGCAATCACAAAGGATACTGAAAATATTTGGTTCTTGGAAAGTATCAACAAAATTGATAAACCTTTTTGGCTAAACTAATACAGAAAAGAGAGAAGACAGTTTACCAATGTCAGAAACAAATAATGTTTCCAATGTCAGGCTGTCACTGCAGATTCCACAGATACTAAAAGCATAATAATGGAATATTATGAACAGAGTTTTTGGAAACAAATTTAACAACTTAGATAAAATGGACAGATTCTCTGAAAAATAATATAGAAACAGACTCAAGATAAAGTAAAAGTCTGAATAGCTTCATATATATTGAATTCATATTAAAAAAAACTTAACAAAATTGACTCCAAGATGTAAATGGTTTTATTGATTAATTCTATCAGATAAGGGTGAAAATCAACCTCAGTTTTCTGTAAATTCTTCCAGTAACCAGAGGAAGAGGGAACATTTCATAACTTCTGAGGTCAGCATGACATCATTATCATAGCCTGAAACCAAAAAATAAAAGAGGAAATTACAGACCAGTAAACTCCATGAATGTAGGAAGCTGAGCAAACTATTAGTAAAATATAGCTGGTAAGAATAGCAAAATAGATATTTTGTATAAGTTGGGTTTATCCTAGGAAAGCGAAGTTGGTTTAACATTTGAAAAGGCACATAGTGTAATTTACCATATTAGTTAACAGAATAAAGGAGAAAAATCATGTAATCTTTGCAATAAATTCATTAAAACATTTGACAAGTTGCAACACCCATTAATGGTTAAAAATCTCTCAGTAAACTAGTACTAGGACGTAATATTTTTGTCTGTTATAATAATGGACAGCTACAAAAACTCTTTAGCAAACCCTATTTTGCTGATGAAATATTAAAATGTGTTTTTACTCACGGATTGGGAATAAAGGACATCCATTCTCACTACTTACATTTAGCATGCACTAAAGGTCCTAGCATTGCAATGTAAAGCAGAAAAAAAGACCATAAGTTAGGTTGTGTTTTACCTACTGTCTTTCCTTTCTAATCTCCATGTAAGCCAGAAATGCCACCATAAAACTGATTCATTCATTATAGTCATCACCCACATTGTGGTTTACACTGATGGCTTCATGAATGCTGGAAACTGTTCTCAGAGTTTCCAGAAACTGGACAGCACTTGATACCATTATTGGAGGAATGAATTCTCCACATCTGTGATCTCTAGCTGCTGCTTTTCAGCCCTCAGTAGCAAAACTAAGGTCCTGTTGCTTGCTGTCTTGGTTGCAAAGGAGGTTTGGAAAAGTGATTATCTGGCATTTATAGTTTTAAGACAAAAGATAGAATGGATTTTCTTGCTTGTTAGATACAATGAATGACAATTCATAAAAAGTAGAGACCTCTGAAGCGGTCAAAAGCTGTTAAAGAGACAGTCTTAGGGATTTATTCACTATTATTAAGATTTTCCAATTTTCACACTTAAACAGTACTGTTGTGAAATGATTTATTTAGATCACATCATTTCTCTATATTGATCAAAATATATAATATATGTATATATTATATATAGGTGTCTCATAATTGTCTGCCTGAAATATATTCTCATTCTTGTATTCTCTGTCTGATAAAGACCTATAAGGCTCTATCAAGGGTAATTTAATATACAATAAAGTACTTTAAATGTGCAAATTAATATGTAGTTAATTATATAAGTTGAATTTTAACAAATGTATGATAAGTTGTTGCAATTCAAGCTGACACAACCTTTTTAGAGTAAGATTTGGTAGTGTCAGATAAACATTTAAAATTTAAACTACTTTGATCCTACTGCCCACTACTATGAATCTATTATTTAGAAGCAGCAGAGTGGATACATAGAGGTATACTGAAAAGGTTATTTCATTGCAGTACTATTTGTAGTAGCAAATATTTGAAAAGATCTGCATATTCTTCCACAGAACACTGACTGAATGAATTATTAACATCTATTACTGTAGAATACTGTGTATCTATCAATATAAGTTGATATAGCTTAATTAGGAAAATGTGTTTAATATATTTAGCGCCAAAAGCAAGTTATAGCCCAACAGTTAGTAACTTGTTGTGTGTGTATGTGTGTATCCATTTATTCCCTCAGCTAGTATTAAAGTATTGTGGCCAAGAAATAATGGCAACTTAGATTATGATGGGATTGTAGGATGAGAGATATAAATAATTTCAAGAAATTTGGGAGATGAATTAAAAAAGATTGGGTGGCATTTTAGAAAGGAAGAGTTGATCCTATTTCCTAGGGTTCTAGTTTTTGGTATAAGGTTGATGGTGGGGTGGTTATCTGTGAACTTTTTAAAAATACTGGATTGCGGGAGCAAGATCATGAATTCATTTTGAGTATTTTGAGTTTGGGGGATTTGGTTATATTTAAGTGAAAGTAGGCAGTAGAAAGATATTATGAGTTTGGTGATCAGTGGAGAAGTCCTTTTTTAAAGTTTAAGTTCATTTCTAACTGATATATAGCATAAAATCATGCACATTTAAAGGCTATCTTGTGATACTTCAATATATGTATACATTGTGGAACATTTAAATCAGGTTAAATGTATTTATTGAGCTGGGTGTGATGGAATACACACCTGTAATTCCAGCACTCTAGAGGCTGAGGCAGGAAGATTGCCAACCTGGACTGTGTAGTGAGACCCTATCACAAAACAAAACAAAACAAAATACAACACAACACAACACAACCAACAAAAGATACCCAGAGCTGGGTACTGGTGGTTCACACCTGTAATCCTAGCTACTAGGGAGGCTCAGATCAGGAGTATCAAAGTCAATCCAGGCAGGGACTTCACAAGACCCCATTTCAACCAATCCATGAACACAGAATGGTCTTTTCATTTCTGTTTTGTGTGTTTATTGTCTTCAGTTTTTTTTTATCAATGTTTTATAGTTTTCACTACAGATATATTTTGCCTCTGCTTAATTCCTAGATATTTTTTGGAGCTATTGCAAATACTGACTAGAGGTGTAAATTTGGAAGTCAGTTGCTGATAATAGAAAATAAACATGTGAAATTACCCAGGAAGGCATTTCATGATAGGAAGAGAAGGGGACCTAAATCAAGCCTCAAGTACCCCAACATTGAAGGCCGGGGAGAGGAGGTTGAAGCAGGGAAGGAAGCAGGGAGACTTTGGGATTATTAACACAAGAGAAGAAATTTTTTGTTGAAAGAACTGGTCAGTAATGACTGAATATGCTCTTGCTGAATGTGTGGCTAATCCTTAGTAAAATCCATTTCAGTGAAATGATGTGGGCAGAAGCCATATTGTAATAGGTAGACGAGTAAAGGGAAGTAAATACAGTAAATTAGACTTTTGTAGAAATTGAGCAGTACTTATTTTAGTAGCAGCAAAAGACAATAAAAATTCAACTACCTAATTGAATAATTGTATAAAAATTATATACAGTTTTTTTAATTGTATAGAAAAATGGTGATCGAAATATGTCAAAACATTAATAATACACCTGTCCCTTGGAATCTCTGATGGATTGGTCCAGGACCTCCCATGGACATCAAAGTCCTCTTATGCTCAAGGCCCTTATATAAAATGGCACATTTACACATCTTCCTGTATACTTTAAATCATCTCTAGATTATAGTATCCAACACAATGTACATGCTATACAAATATTTGTGTTATTTAGGAGAATAGTGACAAGACAAAGTTTGCGTATGTTTGGTGCAGATGCAATTTTCCCCCCAAATATTTTCCTTCCTTGGTTGGTTGAAATCATGTATGGGAGACCCACATATCGGGACGGCTGATTGTATTTGGTTCAAGATAGAGGAACTGCTTATGATTTAAACATTGTTTCTTTTTCCTGATTTTTTAAAATAAGTAAATGTTGTATAACAGATAATAATAGAATATGGATTATTTATGTTTTTTCTGTGTTATGTTCTAGACTTTGTTATCTAGTCTATTATGACTAGACTTTTCTAGTCAAGAAAATTCATACAGATTTTTAACAGAAAGAGTTCAATATAATTAGTTATTAACTGGACACAAAGTTGTTAATTAGGTAAGTGATTGATTAACAATAGTATTCTAAAGCCACAGAGGTTGCTCTTATAGGAAGCAGCTATGACTGAAGAAGGACTGTGGGGGAGAGGTTTTAATTACTACAACTCAGAAACTTTAAGAGGAAGGGGCATGAAGAGCTGGAACTCAGACCTCTGGCAAGGGTGTTCTGGCAGGCTCATGTAGCTACTATGGATTTCTTTGGGGTGGGAATTGGGGGTTGTGTTAAAGCTGGCCTGTGAGTGTTGGAAGACTTCAAAGTGGATCCAGCTGCTGCTACAGGAAGCCACTGCTGTTGTTACTCATGTGAAAACTTAGTTCATCCACCACAAGGCCCGAGTATCCCTGCAAACTTTTCCTGAGTATAGTAAGAATGCAAGTTCCTGATGCTTTTTACCTAGGTCTTCAGAACTATGCTTATAGGATGAGGTAATGTCTTATCCTGGACAAATAGGATTGTTTTTGCTTATGATAAAGGGATATCCTAACCATAGTATCTTTTATATTGCACAGGCAGCCATCTTAGGCTCTGTGCAATATCCCTATGACATTCAGGTGGACGTGGGGGTAGTTACAGTGGATGTAGATTGCTCTAGGCTTTGGCTGCTACTTTGCCAGGGATAGTAAAGTCCTCTATCTGTGGCCCAGATAGTCTTGTGTCTTATGCCAACATTTATGAAACTGTGCAGGCTAACTTATTGGCTTGAAAGTACAATAAAATCTTACATTTTATTTTGAGTTTTCAGTGATTATCTCTAGGCTCATTTTAAGTGTAATGTATGTATGAATGGGTCTCTGCCTCTTGTTAACTCTGTTTTGCTGTGACCTTCAGACTTGTTCCTAAACAGCTGTCTAGACTTTAAGGTTGCTTCTGCTTATAAAAACTTCATCCTGAGCACAATATCAAAGAGTTAAAGAGTTAAAATAAAGAGTTGAACAAAAATAGGTCAAAAGGGTTCAGACAATATTTAGTAGGAATTGCAGATGAGTTTAATGGAGTAAATGATATTAGGAATAAGGAAGAAATACTCAAAGCTACTAACAAGAATGGACTGACTACTTACACAAGAATGGTAGCCAACAGCAGTGTTATCAGCAACAATGGATGGCAGGAGCCACAGAGCAGAATCTTTGACTGCTGAGATAAAATATCTGCCAGCCCAGAATTACATACTACCAAACTATTATTCAAGAGAGGAATGTAAGTTACAGTACAAAGAGGCATATGCATAAATCAATCAAATATTTTTTAGAATTATTGGCTATAAACATTAGTATTAGAGAATGCAATTTGTGTATGTGCCTACATGCATGTGAATGTGGTCAAGAACATGCACTGGCTGGATGTGGTGGTGCATCCCTGTTATTCCAGCTACTCTAGAGGCAGGAGAGTCACAGTTCATGGCTGGTCCAGGCAAAAGGTAGTAAGTTCCTGCCTCTAAGACAAGCTGAGCATTGCATACTGTGGTGCCAGCTCTTTGGGAAGTGGATATAGGAGGATCTCAGTTCAAAACTAGCCTGGGCAAAGTTAGTGTGAGACTCTTATCTGAAAAACAAAACAACAACCAAAAAAAAAAAAAAAAGAAAAGAAAAAGTAAATTAGAAGCAAAAAGAACTATAGAGGTGTGGCTCCAGTGATAGAACGCTTGTGAGGCTCTGAGTTCAGTCCCTAGTACTGAGGCATTGTGCCACTGGACTACCTTGGTTTAAAGTCAGACTAACCACTTGTATGACTTTTTGCACCTCAGTTTCTAAGACTGTAAAGTCAGAGAGAGGCTGGGAAATGTTGCATGTGGTTTTCCATTCTCTGCAATACATGAAAATGCTTGAAACCAGGTTTGAATGGCTGTTAAGTATTCGCCACATTTGTAAGCAAAGAAATGGATATAAGGATGACTATGGAATATTTTTTGAGTAGTAGATTGGCAGCCAAAAGTTTGATAACTTTTGTGTTAACAAAAATATCCAGAAATGGCCAGTCATAAATTGCTTGCAGGAGTATAAATTAAAACATCCATGGGAGGACAAATTGGCAGTAATTTATCAAAATCACAAAAGCACATACTGATTGATACAAGATTTCCACTCTGGAATTTCCCACATCTCACATAGCCCCATAGGATGGAGATAAGTGTCCATTAATAGGGAACTGACAAAATAAAGTACAGTATGTTCATACAAAAGGAAATACAGCAGCTACTAAAGAGAATGAGGTGTGGTAACTTCTTGTGGACTGATTGATGATTAGGAAGGTCTGCAAGGTAAGTGAAGGAAGCAAGTTCCGAATAGAATATATGATAGCTGTGTTAGAGAAAACATGGCGGAAAATGTGTGAAACTGCAACAGAATTTCTTTCTCTGGGAAGGCCCAGAAATAAGGATTTGATAGGAAATGGCTAGGACAGCATACCATGGAACTGGTGTAGCAGAAATATTTAATAGACATTTATGAAGCTAATATCTGGTTGTATTGTACAGGGAACCGTAGTTGAAGGACAGAACTGGATGAGACTTGTTTTTTATTTTGATATTTTATGGATTTTATGTTATTTGCCTAGGTTGCATACTATAAACTAAATTAGCTGATGACTATAAAATGTGTTTCTGAAAATAGGGAATGTAATCTAGTCATTAAAGGCTTGGTATATTTTTGGCTAAATTTTAAATTAAGTATACTGTCTAAGGAAAAAATTTTCAATGTATTAGGATATTTTCTTTTTGAATTGTTTACTATAGTTGGTTACTATTATTATATATGTTAACTGTTAATGACACAAGGTCATTGAAAATTAGGCAGTACATTACTGGCTAATTCTAGATATGAAATGTTTATACTTTAGTTTATAGTTGTAGGTCATTTAACATTTTTAATATTAGTTTTATATGTAGAAGAAATATGACTGATAGATCCATGGCATTAATGTTTTTAGATAAGAAATATGGTCCCTTTATCCTCATGGTAAACAGAGACAATACTGTTTACTGTATGATGTAACTTATCTTTCCTAACATGTAACTGCTAAAACAGAAAACTAAATTTACATTTGCTTTTCTGAATTAATGAGATGAGTGTAAGAAACTTAATAAAACTTTATCTTAAATTGTTAAGTTTTTCTTTTAGGGCTTTATGTTAAAGTAGCTAAGGAAGGAAATGGTAAATTGTAGATATGTGAGTATGTCTAATTAAAAGATTTGTGAAGGTTCTTTAAGGAACCTTGCAGAACATCTTAATGTCATATTTCTTTGTCTGCTACACATTATTTTTCTCTAATATTTTCTATACCCAGTGATGTTGGGATGCTTTGCTGAATATAATCTCAACTCAAAAGTTTGATTTGTTCCAGTCTGTCATATACTAATAAGAATCGAATATTTTATCACAAATAGTTGCTGCAGTGTGAAGGTGGAATCCTAAATAGTTGATCAGTTTGGAATCCATTTAAGAGAGGATAGGGTTGTGGCTTAATAGGAGAACATGTGATGTTTCCTAATAGAATGTGTGTTTTTGTTTTGTTTTGTTTTGTTTTATCTTTTTTTTTTTCCACTAGTAGAATGTTTGGACTCACTCTCAGTTTGGAGCCTGTAAGTCAGTGGTCTTCATTGTAGAGTACACAAACCTATCTATTGGGATATGCTAAGCAATAGTTGAAATTTTACTGTCTACATCTTAGTAATAGTACATGCTAAGAAAGTAGAAGTTTTACTGTATACCTTGATACTAATACATGGTTTAAAATGTTCACTGACATTTAGACAATTTACTGCTTTGGGTACTAAAAAAGCAGCAAGTAGGACACAGGATGAAGTATTGATAGCTCTCAAAGTAAACTTAGAATGTGAACTCAGATGTTTTCTTAATGCAGTCAGACATTCATGGACAATGTTGAGAACTAAGAGTGTTTATAGTAATTCAAGGGCATTTATACAAATTGTGTTATATGTTTCTTTTGTTTTAATATTTGAATTAAGCTTGAATATCTTGAATAAAAATCCCATAACTAAATGGCTTCTTGATTATTTTTTTTGGCCATGTGAAAATACAGATAATCTCAAAACCATGTCTTTTCAAGCTATTGTAGTTTCAGGGTTTTGCATATTGGGTACCTTTTCTCAGTATATAGATGCATATATTTCTTCTGATATCTGTGTTTGTGTGGTAACAGTGAGATCCCTCCTTCAATGTCCCTAGTACGTTGTGGTGTGTAGTAATAAGAGGTAGCATGAGAGGTAGTAATAAGCAAACATTTATTGATGGCTATAATTTATGGTTATTCATGTTTTTTTATCTCAGATATTCAAGATTAAGGCAGTGCAATTGGCTGAGAAACTCCTTCCTGCCTTTAACACACCTACTGGGATTCCCTGGGCAATGGTGAATCTGAAAAGGTAAACTATTTTATGTGGTTATTTCTCTTCTGGAAGAATTAAATGATCTGATTTTTTAACCTTTTTAGGCTTAGAAATTTCTAGAGGTCTGCCTCCATGGTGCTTTTCAATACTTGATATGTTTTTCTCTGCATGCATGTGAAAGTATATTGCTTTAAAACATTTTCCAATTTTTAAAATATGTCCTTTGCTTTGAAACAGGTCACCTGGCCTTCGCCTCATTCTGGTTGCTATGGCTTCTTTCTCTAAGTGTAGATTTCTCTTCTGCTCTGTGTGGTTGCATAGAATTTGTTTCTTTTATTTGTTTATTTGTTTAGTGCTATAATGGCTTCACAGTGCTTTCCCTCTCTTTTTATATACTGCCTGTTGGCTTTCTAAGTCAAAATGGAAAACAACATGCCTATAAGTTAGGGCTTCCTACTATTGAATGCCATTGTGGTTCAAAGTGAACTCTTAAAATGTTCTTTGTAATCTGTTATGTTCTTAAAAAAAACAGCGATATTTTGCTTAAAAATAGATGAAATGGTTTCTATGTATAACTATAAATTATACGAATAATTTATAAATTAAATTTTGAATAATGTCAGCATTTGAACTTGCAGTTAAATCATTTATGCTGAAATTTTTGCTGCTTATGGTTTTCTGCAAGTAATATTTATTTTTCATCTTAATGCTGGAGTTTGTAAATTATGTGAAAATTTGACTTACTCTCTTTGTATCCTGACTCCTTAGAATAAGAGTTAGAAGCATTTATTTTTCTGGGGGTGTGAATCTGTGACATTATTTTTAAAAATAATTTATTTTAGTCATTTCTTGCTAATGAAGAACTTTATAGAGTTTAGATTTACATTGAGAAATCAGCATTTAATACTGAACATGAGCTGTTCTCTGATTTCATACACTACATATTAAACAGATCCTTTGTGAGGGAAATGATAGCTGGCATTCCAGAGATAACCTCCGTGAAAGGGTATTGCCGAATGATGTATACGTAATTGGTTTTCTCTCTTTAGTCTGATGACAGATTTTCTGAAACTTCCTTCAGTAACCATTGCCACACTTATATATCCTTTTTAAATAATAATTTAAGCCTAATTCTGATAAGAAGACTGGAAACCTTTCTTTTCTTGTCTTGTCTTTTTTGTTTTTGTCTACATAGAAGAAAAAAACCTACTAAACTTACAGTTCATAAAACTTCAAGTTCTAGAAGAAAGTAGAATAGTTTTCAGGGACCATGTCAAGAACATTTTTAGAATGTTTTCATTTAGTTTCTTTTGCATATTTATAATGTGTTACTTGCTTATGGATTGTAGATGTAGTCATTTACATTCTTTCAAATCTTTCTCTTCACCCTCTTTTTGCCGGAGTTTACGCATTTTTCATACAAGCCTTTCATTAGTCTTGCTGCCTGAAAACCAGCCTGTGCTAACAATCTATCACTGTGGTCTCTAATATAACATGGTATACAGAAACACAAGCAGATATACCCAGCAGGGCTTGTTTTTAATGGTTTATTTGGATGCTTGATTTTCTGCTTCTCATTTTTCTCATTCAATACCTCATGGAACTACTCTTCAGGTCATCTGACAAAGCTCTAAATCTTTCTGATGGCTACATAGTGAGACTGGGGATAATTATGTCATAATTTTTCATTTCTGTATCAGTGGCATTTGTTCCATAATTTTTCCATCGTAAACATTGCTGTGATAGCCTCCTGTTAAATATCTTTGAGCAGTGGAATTTTTTTTTCTGGAAATGACTCTCAAGGATATGATTACTGGATCAAAGGGCATTTGCCCTTTTTTATTTTTGTGGAATGGATTGCTAGGTGTGAGATTGCGGGATTAAAGGGATATTTATTTATTTATTTAATTTATGGTACTGGGGTTTGAACTCAGGGCCTCATGCTTGACAGACAGGCACTCTACTACTTAGGCTACACACCCAGCTGTGTTTTGCTTTTGGTTTCTTTCAGGTAAGGCCTCACATGTCTGCCCTGGGTAGGCCTCAGACCATGGTCCTTCTCCTTATGCCTCCTGCTTAGCTAGGATGACAGATACACACCACCATGCCCAGCTTTTTTTTTGAGATGGAGTCTTGCTAACATTTGTTCTTTCTTTTTCGCTTGGGCTGTACTTGAACTGTTACCGTCCCAGTTGCCATCTCCTTAGTAGCAGGGATTATAGGTGTGAGCCACTGCACCCAGACTAGAAATATGTACTTTTAAATTTAATAGATGCTGTCCATGTTTTCCAAGTAGGATACCATACATTACATTTTCACCAACCAATTTATAAAAAATATGCCCAAGTTCACTAGTGAGAAAATACAAGTTACAGTGACAATAAGTACCACTTTACAACAAACAGTCTATTAAAAATGAAAAGCAGAACTATACTTGCAGATATTTGGATGTTACTTTGTTATGCTTTGTTTATTTCTGAGTTTTGTACTGATAAACCCCTCTTTGATTCCTGATATTATACCTAGTAATTTGTGTTCTCTCTCTTTCTTTTGCTCAGTCTAAGTGGGCATTTATCAGTTTTGTTAATCTTTTCCAAGGAATACTTTTTGTCTTCATTAATTTTCATATAGTTTGTCTTTTTATGTTTATTAATTTCTGCTTTATTTTTCTTATTTCCTCCTTTTTCCTACTTGGAGTTCCTTTGTTGTTTCTAGATTTTTTACATTGAAACCATTGGTCATTGATTTTAGACCTCTTCCTTCCCCCCCCACCCCCCGATACATTATAACTTTCCTATTAAGCTGTAATTTCTTTTTCCAACAACAGCTTTATCTTCATCCCAGGAATATATTGTGTTTTTCCATTATCATTCAGTTTTAAATACCTTATAATTTCTCTTACAGTTTTTTTTCTTTGCATCAGTTATTTATAATTTTGCCATTTAGTTGTCCAATTTTAAGAAGAGTTTTAGTTATTTTATTGGTTTCTAAGTGAATTTCATTGTGAGCAGAGAAAACACTATACTTTGAATCCTTTCAAATTTGTTGCAGCTATTTTATGACTCCACATGTGGTTGTTTTGGTAAATACACTTGAAAAGAAATGTGTGTTTTGCAGTTGTGTGTAGTGTTCTGTCTGTATTAGGTTAAGATAGTTGATGGTGGTGTTCAGATCACCTGTCTTTCCCGATTTTTTTTGCATAATTTTTTATGCATTGACTGAGATGAGGTGTTAAAATATTCTAAGTATAACTGGAATTATTAATTTCTTCTTTCTGTTAAGTGTTTTGCTTTATGAATTTTGAAACTTTACTCTGAAGTATTTATGTATTATATGTCTTTTTTAATGATTTGATCATTGTGTCATAATGATATGTCTCTCTTCATCTGTGGTAATATTTTTGTCCTGAAGTTTATCAAATATTAATATAGCTCTTTTATTCTTCTTATGCTTACTATTGTCAAGGCTTATCTTTTTTTATTCATTTATTTTCATCTTCTTTATTGTTTCTGTTTCAGTACTTACACAATTTAAGTTCTCTGTGTTTTCTTTTTGGATGCTTTTGTTGCTTTCATATTTAGTTTTTAGCACTGTAACTGAGATATGCCCTGGCATGGTTCTTTTATTTTTTCACACTTCACTCTTTATTTCCTTCTACAATTCCAATTGCTTATATTTTAGAACTTTTATTATGATCCCACAGGTACCCAAAGCTCTTATTTTTGTTAATCCTTTTTCTGCTGTTCTTCACATTGAATAACTTCCTGATCTTCCTTCAGTTCACGCTTTCCTGTGTTGCTGTAATCTTCCTGTAAGTGAACCCAGCAAATATTTTTAGAATTCTTTTTGACTCTTCATTTTTACTCTTCTGCTGAGGCTTCCTGTTTTTCCATTCACTATGAACATATTTACCTCTTTATCATGCAACAGAGCTTGAATAGCTGCTTTGCAATCTTTGTAGCTCTAATTCTGGGCCTCAGGATTAATCTCGGTTGTCTTTTCACTTGAAGCTGGGTCCCATTTTGAATGTGTCTGGGTATGGTGGAGGGTATGTTGTACAGACCCTGTGTTCTGTTGTATTTTTCTGAATTGCTCTCTCTTTCTCGCTCTAAGTGACTTAAGTAGTGGTTAGGTTAGTTAGATTCAAACCTCAGTTCATTTCTCTTTTACCTTTGGGCTGTTCTGAGTGTGTTTTCAGCACTCATAGTTCCCAGGGCAGTCAGAGGCACAGGTTCAGACCAGGCTTCCTTCTCTGGTGCTCTCCTCCCCCCAGTTCTTTTTGTGTTGCTTGAATTTTTCAAGTATGGAATTTAAAGATACTAAAAGCAGCATGAAAAAACTTTAAGGGAGCAACTAGGAAAACACCAGGAAAAAATGTTAGTAGCAGTAATGATCTTGCTAGTATGGCTCTTTCCTAATATATAAAAAACTTTTTACAGACTGCTAATAAAAATTCCTGCCAATTAAAAAAGCTTTTAAATACAAGGATAAGTAATTTAAGAAGGTACATGGTTTAAAGATAAAATAATCCTCAATCCCTTTAGTAATTAAAACCAGTATTTTTGAAACAAGATTTCATTTTTTTTAATCTAGCAAAATTGGCAAGAGAATGATGTTATTTAGTACTGGCATGAGTGAAGAAATGAAAATTTAATGTAGCTGTTTGGAGTAAGAATTTGAGTAACTTGGGGGAGGTTTCAAAAATCTTGCCCTTTGTCTTTGTTATCTCAGTTCTAGAAATTTATCTTAGATAATCGAAAGGGTGTATAAAGATTTAGTTGTAAGGATAGTTATGGTAATGCTGCTTGTATTAATATGAAATTCCATAACTAAAAAGATTAGCATGTGCTTATAGTAGAATATGATGCAGCCATTTAAAATGATGTTCTAGAAGTAAGATTTTGGAAAAAGGATGCTTATAATATATTGAGTGAAATCAATCTAACTTTTTATTTTGAAAAGTGACAGAATTTTATGGTTACTTTGCCTATAGGTGTTTATACCTGTAGCTATTTTAACCCTTAGATGGCCTTCTGTTTAGATTGCCATTGCAGTGGGCAGTTAGGGACTGATCATTTGGGATAGTATCTACATTAGAGGTCAGGTGTACCAGGGGCAGGTGCCAGTGCAATTAGAGAATAAACATCAATGAGTCAGTTCTATACAGAAAGAAGACTCAACAGTGTCCCTAAGCAGATGTTAGATACCATTGAAAGTTACATTGCCTTTGCTTAAACAGAAGGCCTTGGCCAAAGACATGAATTTGCCTTTTGCCAGAAGCCTAGAAGGCTTAAATATTAGAACACATGTGTAAGAGCCCCTTTTTAAAATCTCTCAGCTTTGGTTACTTTTAGAGGTCTGGCATAATTGACTCCATCTGGATCTGGAGAAATCTCATTTGTACATTTCTTTTGAATTATCTTGGGTGGCTGAACACCACTTGTTCCTGAGAAGCTGGGGTATTTGCATCCTCTTAAACTGTTTCTCTGAAGATTCTGCCAGTTAGGCAGTTTTGTGCCCCAAAGCTGGATGGCTTCTCCCAGAAAGTCATAGTTTCTTCCAGAAAGTCAGATTTGTCCCACGGAGGAGGGTGAGTAACATATCAAAGAGATCAGCTGTCAGTGCCAATGTGACCTTTTTGGCCAAATTAAGCAACAAAGACCTCTATTAAAAAATGGCGCTTATACTAGGCTTAATTAGATTTAATTGTCCCATAGAGGATGTACTGACACCTTTAAATTGCTGTAAAGTGTCAGCAGACAACAGTACAAAGTTTTTACAAGGAAAATACAAAATGACCCCAGTAAGCACTTGTCAGAGTCATTTTTCATGGGCTTGCCTGTAAATGTTCTGAGGGATCAGAACTATAATGACAAAACTTAAAGTAACCACGGTTAATAGTTTAGCAATTAATATGATAGTATAGTATTACTAAACCGCTCTTATTTACAATTTGGACCGTATGCACAAACTTGTAAAAAGAGTTAAGACACCAGCTTGGTACGGTGTCTTTTTATAATGCTGTTTTAGAAAGCTTGTATACTTGAGGAACACAGAGACATCTAACATATAATGGATCCAGTGGCAGCATCATGGTTTAAATCTTGAATTTTGGTTAGGTAAAGTAACAAGTTAGTGCTTGTCAGTACTGTCAATATAGTTTCGACAATTAAAAAACCTAAATTTTCCAGTGGTTAGGGGCAGGCAGTATCAATAATCTCAGATAGCCCCTGTTTTAATGCTCAATTGCATATCATACAAATAAAACAATATTTGTCTAGCCAATGTCACATAAACCAATGTTTATCTGACAAACAGATGGCAGGCCTAAATGGCAGAACTTTCAGCATTTGTCATAAAGAGCAGAAATATCAAAGACCTTATTAGATAGAATATACCTTAGATAAAAGAACTATAGGTGTGTACATGTATACACTTTTAACTCTGTAAATGACTTAGCAAGGCACTAGTAGTATTAGAGCCATTTAAAAGAGTTTTTACTTAGTTTCCTGAGTGTTACCAGAAAAATGCCTTGGGTTTTTGTGTCTGGAAAGAGATTAATTTAATGCAAAAAATAGTAAATAATTTTAAATGGGCTATGAAGAGAACTAGTCATCTTTTTTGGCTAGTTGGATCAAAGCACTCCCAATATTTCAGGATATAGCCAAGTGGTGAATATGTCAGCTTCCCCTGTGCTGGCTGGTGGAGAGAGAGAGAGAGGGAAAGGGAACTTTGCCCTTTGGGAGGGAATGATAGCTTCCTGGATCCATGAGGCATCCTTTGTTTAGATATGAAGGAAGTTCCTAATACAGGTCCTTTGTGACCTGTTCCTGTCAGATGTCTATGGGTGAACAAGCAACATTGGCCCCTGGCTTCAAGTCATCCATTCTCCTAAGGGCCCATCTCTCCACCTGAGGTTCCTGAGGATTCCTAAATGTGATGTTCTTCTGGGTTTCATGCTCGCTAGGCAGGTGCTCTACCATTTGAGCCACTTCCCCAACTATTAAAATATGCGCTGGGCAAAGAGGCTGATACCAAAACTAACATGTAAAATGAAAAGATAACAATAAGGAAAGACAATTTGTTGGGTATTAAAAAGAAACATCTTAATAACCAGTACACAATTAACTATCAAGGTCAGATCATACCAAGGTGAGCTTGGCTGATACAAATGCACACACAGCCTGTGGTTAGTTTTCCCTAAGATCTGTGTTCTTTACTTGCTGCAGTGAGAAGATGTAGGCAGAAAGCTCAGGATTTTGGCTGTGAAAGAAGAGCCAGCAGTATGTGCACATCATCAGGCCATGGGGTTGTAGTCAGTTTGTAAACTTAGAAGAATGAGGAAATAAGTACATTTTTAAAAGGATAATAACAAATCGACAAGATTAATGTCCCAAATAATTAAATGCAAAAACAGAGATAAGGAAGTAGCATAAAGTTAGGAAACCCAGTGACTGAGAGTTATAGCTAGAATATGGATAAGAAATCACATCCTAGACTGCTGATGTTAACTAACAGAATAGCTTGGGAACACAGCAGGATTGTTGTTGGCCTGCATGCAGCCCCCAGAGCTCAAGAATAACAGGCTCAGTCATCGAGAGCTAATAACACACATAATTTAGTATTCTAGGATTAATCACCCAATCAAAACTTAAGGTTTTATCATCCCATCAGGAGGGTGAACTTTTGTTTGATTTTGATAAAATTTTGTATCAGCCTAAAGCATCAACAATCCCTGACAGTTTTTTTGATAACACAGAAACCTATTTTTAAATACATAAATTTTGACCTTAGAAAACTCTCTAGACAAACTTTAAACTGTAGCCAACCCAATCACAATAGACATAAACTCATAAGCTTTAAGACTTTAAAGAGTTACGAAGAAAATTAACTATATTTTTATAATAGTAATTTACAAGAACGTGGGTCAAGGAGTCTAATTATAAATGAGTTAAATTAAATGATATTCACTATAGAATGAAAAAGATTATTGTCCATAAATTTTTAGTTCTAAGACAGAGGATAGGTAGGCCTGGTTGGAATGAGAACTTTAGATAACTTTTGAGACACTTATACTTAACGTTATAAAAGTAGTTTAAGAACCATACTAAAGACATCTATACACACACACAGATGTTTGACCTAGGCATGCCAAAGTATGTCAATATAAGTGTACATGTATGAGCTCAAAAAAAGTAGAAATTTAGTGTCCATAAGTATATTGGTAGGAGACAGGTAAAGACAGACACAGAAAGCACACAATGACACACAAAACAATCACATTACTTCAGAGTGCACTCTTAGGTCATTTTTTGGTCATTATCTTTAGTAGGTTAGTCAGCTAGCTTCATAAGTAGTTTATAACAGATCTTTAACATAAATATTCTATTTTTTGCCCAATCCTTAAAAGATTAATGTAGTAAAATTGTATTAATTTAGAGAATTTTAATCACAGGTTAGTTATATTTTTCTAGAGGATGATAAGATGGCATCACCCATGAGTTTCCTTTTCCTAGGCAAGATGGCACTGGACATGTGGTATCCAGCACAGGGAATGCTGCCACCATTGTGGCATGTGATGATATGGTCTCTCTAAAGAGTCTTTCAAATGGAACACAAAGGCATGTTACATGCAACATACAGGCTCAAAGTAGCAATTTGTTATAGGAATAATTGACATCTCCCCCTGAGAGACAGGTGTTATTACCCATATGAGTTCCTAACAAAGAGACCAAATAATTGAAGCAAACTAAGGTGGAATTCGAACTCATGGCCTTTGTTAGGCAGGCAAATCCTTGTTGGCTTCCTTAAAGAAAGAAGACTTAGAAACTATCTTTAGAATTTGGGAAATAATTCCATTAATTCCTTCAGTGATGGGTACCAGCCAATTACTGGTGGACCTGGGTCATGTGTCCCTCTAACAGAGAAATGTGACCTCGGAGTGAGCACTTTCTTGACCCTTGTAGGCCACAGGGAGAAGGAGAGTGCAAGCAAGAGTTGGGATTAGGTGCCCAGCACAAATACAGGCATGGCAGGTAGATAGGCAAGGGAATGGGACAAGGGAGGAAGGTCCTTGTGAGCGTCCCTGGGGCTCATAGTGCCAACTGCTGGGTAGACTCTGATGACTGGCTAGTGGGCCTTCTGGACTGTGCTAAGGGGTGGGGCTGGAGAGTGTGCAAGTGCACATGGTCACAGAGGGCTTCCAGATTTTGCCTGTCTCACTCCCAGTGCTGCAAGCCTCCCTTCCCTTCCCACTTGTGGCAGTGGACATGGAGCAGTGGTGCTTTTGTCCCGCTTCCTCTTCTAACGGCTCAGGCAGAGGGTGCTGGCCTGGGCAGACAGAGAGCAGATGTGCCCAGATGTTTGTGTGGGTGCTGCATACATGGTTCAGGATAGGGGAGGAATGAGGGAGAAGGGTGCTGCAATTTAATGTGGTTCATCCCTTGAGGTATGTATCCCTGGGACAGGACCTGACAGTGCTAACCACATGCCCCTGCCATGTGTTCCTGGACCCAATTGCAGAGCTCAGGTGGACACCACAGCATCCCACCTGCCACAGTGCAACCCTGCTGTGCCACCTGCGGGGCTTGCAGTGAGTCCCACTTGTTGGGTGGACTGTGCATGTCCCAGTTGCTTAGCCCGAAGGTAGAACTCAGCCCATCCTCTAGGCTGTGCAGAAGGAAGAATAGAAAAAACCATAAATGACCCTCTAAAGTACAGTGTCTGGGGGCTCACCATTTCTCTCAGCTGGCTCGCCAAATGTTGTTAATGGTGCAGGTTCAGTCTGTGATCAGAAGACTTCCAAATTCTTTGTCGTGTGTGGAGGAATCAGTGGTAGGACACATGGGTATAAAGGGAGTTTATTAAAAGGGAAGGGAAATACAAAGGGGAGTCTGGTGGGGCGCTGGTGGAGTCTGCTGGCAGAGAGTGCTTCCCTTTCTCAGGTGCTTTTAAAATTTACGCTAATCTATGGGAAGGGAGGAACCAGGTGATTCCCATCCAGTAATCAATGAGTGGGGAGAGGCATGGGCAGTTCCTGGCCAGGTGAGGGTGGTCCCTGACCCAGAGCATGGTTAGTCTGAGATATAGTATCTTATGAGTCCCGAACTTTCCCTAATTTTAGCTTGCCTCAATACCACATGAAAAGACAGAGCTATACAAAGAAATAAAAAAGACTAGAAATGGTAAATATTTGAGACAATACAAAACATTTATTTTTCTTTTGTGGTCTTAGAGTTTTCTTCAAAAGATAGTTCACTGTTTGAAGCAAAAGTAATAACTTGCATTGTGAGGCCTGCAATATTTTCTTCTGTATAAGAAGAAAAGGTATGAAGGGTATGCAGATGCGAAAGTGAAGATGCTGCTTAGCTCATGATGGGGTGACATCTGACAAATCCACGAAAAGCTGGAAATACCCTGAGTTGAAAATGTGTTTGACGGGTCTGGCAGAGTGGCTCAAATGGTAGGGTGCTTGTCTAGCAAGCATGAGGCCCAGGGTTCAAATCCCAGTCCTGAAAAACAGAAAAAGGAAATGTGTTTGATGTACCTAAACTACTGAACATCATAGCTATATTATCACAGTGCACTGTAGAGTGTCAGTTGTTTACCCTTGTGATTGCATGGCTGAATGGGAGCTGTGACTTGCTTTTACTGCCCGGGATGTCCACATATTGATAACCCAGGAAATGATCAAAATTTGAACTATTTCTATTGCATGTGTATTGCTTTTGTGGCATTGTGAAGTTGCAGAAATGTAAGTTAAGTCAGTAATGTGGTACCACATTACATGGTGAAGTAGTGCACTACTTGACATATACTGTGTAAGCTAATGATGCCTGTTATAAGCCCTAGAGTAGCCATCCACGGCCAGACAAGGCTCTAGAGAAATTGGGACCTTAAAAGCACAATGCCGAAGATGCAAACGAGAACTAAAGAACGGATAGGAAACTTGTGTTAGCCCGGGAAAGGAGAGAAAGCAGGTAGAGGAAGGATATGAGTTGACTTCAAAAGAGCATAAATTTATGTTTGGAGGGATCAGATTGGTTAGTATCCCAGTGTTTTTGCTGGTCTATTTATTGAATGGATACATTTTTGTATATTAATTATAGACCAATAATATTATTCATTTATAAAGAAAAATAAACCAGATTCTAGGCTTGACTGAAGGGCTATGTAATAAAAAACAAAAACAATGCCAAACATTGACGTAAGTCTGTAATTGAAGGACAACCCTAAGTTTAGAAACGTTTTGTAGAGACGAGGGCTCTACCAATGAGTCATGCTTGAAGAGACTGTGCTGGAAGCCTTGGGTTCAGTTGTCAGGACTGAAAGAAAATTTTTAAAAAAAGTTTGGAAAAAATATAAAATTAAAAATAGAAAGATCAACAAACATTGAAAATGACATTAAATCCTAATGGTAAGAAGCAGTTCAAATTACGCTTATATAATCATGAAATTGTCCAAAAGGATTGATGAAAACCTGATTTTGGCTGTGGGACCAGAAACCGATTAGAATAGATATAGGGAATCCAGGAAGATTTCATTTTATTTTATTTTTTTGGATAAAAAAGTGATGTCTCTGTGAATGCTTGGCTACCACAAGCTAGTTATATCCCTGTGGTAACTTTTCTGACACCTCCTGCTTAGAACCCAAAAGGTCAGAAGGATCGCGATGCAATTTTTAAAATTTCATGTCTCAGAACGGAGTAACAAATTCCTCTAAATTAAATGACAATGTAATCAGATTTCATATTAAGTAAAAGTTAAATAAAGCTGTTGTATTCATCTTAAGTCAAACAGGGATGCCTCTGATTTTAAAAAAATTTGACCATCTTTTGTTGGGCGAGGTAGGCAAAGCTATTCTTACATTGCAGCTGTACTTGTGGACTATTATCACCTGTCGATAGCCCTAAATCTGCAGACAGATTTTTTTTATTTTTTTATTTTTTGTAGTATTGGTATTTGTACTCAGGGCCTACACTTTGAACCATTCCACCAGCCCTGTTTTGTGTTGGGTTTTTTTGAGATAGGGTCTTGCAAACTATTTGCCACGGTTGACTTCAAACCAAGATTCTCTTGATCTTTGCCTCCTGAGTAGCTAGGAGTGAGCCACTGGCACCCAGCTTAAACCTGCAGAATTTGACTCAGCAATTCTACATCTGGCAGTTTACCTTAAGGAAATAATTAGAGGCCTGGGCTAACAAGACAGAATGATGTTTGTCATAGCATATCTCATAAAAACAAAATTAGGTTAAACCTCTAAGGGGCGAGTGAAGCAGATTTGGTAATCCTCAGGGTAAAATAATATGGTGCCTCATATTATGGGGGAAATATTTATATTGTACTGTGGATATTTAAAAACTAGAGGATGGCATCACGAGGGCTGACCTTATGGGTATTAGTTGTCAGTGCACAGTTTGGGAATGGATGGAGTTAAAATGATTAAAATTATTTAAAACATTTAATGACTAATTTTATTTTATTGGATTTACTATAGAATAGTTCTATTAAATCTATTTTCCAAAATGAAATAATTACTAAAAAGTAAAGAATATATCCTTGTAGATTTATGTAAGTTCAGTAATCTTCACTTGTTTGTTTGCTTTTATTTCAGAAAGTATTCCCAATTCTGCTTAAATGCAGAATATTCTCTATTGAAATTTTTTATATTAAAATGTGTAAATATTTCAAGCCATGTGTTTTCATAAATATATCCTTTCCTCTCATTCAGAGTGCCTTTTACAAATATTAGGTATTTTTACAGTGAAAACTAAGGCTTCTATTTGTAGTTTAGTTTTATAACTTATTCTAATTTAGGTAATACAAAATCATAGGGCTTTTCAATGTCATTCCTATGAAATATACATTGTAAATATGTAATTGAAAATAGGAACGTGTCAAATGGTTGTTTCTTCAGGTCAAGATTTTCCTATTGAGGCTTACACATTGTTCGAGTGCTTGAGTTTATTTAGTCCACTCCTTGCTCTTGTGGGATAAATTTCAGCATTTGTGTTTATAAACTTTGTTATTGATAACTGCAGTTCACTAGAAGTTTTATTTTGTGAATACATTGATTGCAGATTTCCAATGAACTTTGAATAGAATACATCCAAAAATATAGATGATTCATTATCAAAACGTTTTAATATGATTATAGGACACAGGTTGATTTACCATGTAAATCACCAAAAGGTAACCAAACATTTCTAAATTCTCATTGCTGATCGTTAGTCAAGAGAGAAATGATGGTGTTTTTTGATTGTTTTTATATGTTGGCATTGATTGCAAATTTTTGTTACTCTGCTTCTCTTAGTATATATAAAACATAATCTATAGCTTTTATTTTGATCAGTTAAGAAAACATAAATTGATAGTAGAAGTTATGATCTAGTAAGTTTTTGGCAGCTCATCTTTTTTTTTTTTTTGTAGTTGGACTTTTTCTGTTCTCAGCAGTTTTGTGTCTTGTTCTTCGGAATTTTCTTATTTTTGAGCTGTTAGAATATAATTTAATGTCCCAAATTCTTCCTATGAGGCTGAATGAATAGAGGATCAAAAGTCTAGCATTTTGAAAAGTGTTTGTACTGTGAATAAAACTTTTCTTTATAATTTTTGTAGAGTAAACTGTTGGACTTCCTACACTTTGTGTTTTTGTTTTTGACTACACTGTAATCCATTTGCTGTGTTAAAAGCTAGCTAATCTTTCTAAGTGGCATGTTTTATTCTCAAAATATTATTTTATGTTCCTTAAATGCCTCTATGACCTTCCATTATGCTTGAAACAAAAATGTTGAAGTTTTATCATGGCCTATAGAATTCTTGTGTAGTCTGGATTATGTCTCACTCTCTAACCTTGTCCTGTATCATTGACTTACTGTCTGAGCTCTAGCCACACCAGTCCCCTTCCTGTTTTTCTTGCTGGGAATTCTCTTCTTCCAGGTCTGTTCATCAGGGGCTACTTCTCATCTGTTAGGTCTCAGCTGAAATTGTCTAATTTCAGAAATACTTTCTCTGAACATCATACATAAAAAGTCTTTCTTCTAATATGCCAGCCTGTCTTCTTTCCTTCTTCACTCCTTCCCTTACTACCCCCCCCTTCCCACCCTTTCTTCTCTTTCCTCCCTCCCTTTCTTTTTTTGGTGGTATTGGGGTTTGAACTCAGTGCCTTATACTTGGTATCAGGCACTGTACTACTTGAGCCATGCCAGCCTCTTCCCCCGCCTTCTTTTGGAGACAGGGTCTCCTTATGTAGCTCAGGCTGGCCTGGCATTTCCCATCCTACTGCGTCAACCTCCTGAGTGCTGGCATTACAGGTGTGCACCACTATACTCAGCGCTAATATGCTTTCTATCCTTGGTATTCAATAGTCTATTTCCCTACTTCATTTTCTTTATAGCATCTATCACTATTTCAGTGATCTTATTTGTTATGGGAGCAGGAATATTATATGACAGATTTACCAGTGTCTCTCATAGCATAGTAGGCTTATTATTTGTGAAATGATATGTAGTTACTGTATCCATTTTTCTTCTTTGATTCTCACTTCTAACTATAAAAAATGTGTTATTGGTATTTGTCTTCCATAATTTCAAAAAGACAATGTAAAAGTAGCACTATACTTTAAACAAGGTAGTGATATGTCTGATACAGATTTTAATGTATTCTTAACACAGATCAATAAAATACAGCATACTGAATTAACAGTCTATAAAGCTGATATAATGTATGAGAGAAAACATTTATATTTTTACATCCTTCTGAAAGTAAAAAAACACTCTAGGGAATGGTTTAATAAGAATATTCTTACTTGTAGTCAAAATAATCCATACACTCTGGTGTTTGAATAATTAATCTAGACTTCTACATCTGACTGTGGAATAGCTTTTATCAGACTCTGCCCTCTTACCAAAAACAATCATAAAACGTAGACAAAATGTATAAAACCAAATGCTTTGAAGATTGGCGATAACTAACTTGGGACTTGAGGGACTATGATCTTATGAGAAGGCCATACCCATGTAATCATCTTTGACGTTGGTTCTCACTATGTACCTCAGGCTGGCCTTTTCTCCTGAGGTCATTCGAGATCACAGTGCATAGCAATATAGGTTTAGCTTAAAGTGATGGTCTTTTGGGGGCAGAGGAGACAAACAGGTCTTGAAACTGCTGAAGTGACTGAGAAATGAAAAAAATCTTGACAGGAAGGAATTATGGAAGTCCAAAAATTTATATACAAGTTTTCCTCAAGTCAATGGGTGCTTGTATAATTGCACACACATGGGGCAAGACTCAGAGAAAACCAGCAGAAAATGGCAGAAGGAGCCTAGGAGTAATGAAAAGATTTCGTGACCACATGTGCTGAAGACAACAGAGATTAGTGATTGAGTCTAGCAAGGTGAAGGAGCCTCAGTAAACACCCCAGACCTGGGGATCTGAGATCTGCTTGCATTCATCCTGTCTTCTTAAAGATGACATCATCTAAAGCCTCTACAAGTTCTCATTTATAAAGTCATATTTCAAGTAAAAACTTACAGGGCAGGCTAAGAAAGAACAAGAGCATGTCCTAGAATTATATCTATGCAAGTGAAATATATACAAGATTATCCACTGTAAAAGTTTTCAAAATCTTAAAATACTGGAAATATCCCAAGGGACCATCAGTAAAGGAAATGATTAAATTATGTGCATTTATAGAGTACAGTAGTTCTCAAGCAGGCACAGCCAGTGTTTGGGGTTGGATGGCTCTTTTTTCTGTGATACTGTTCAGATCATTATAGAGCATTTTATATTTTCATTCCTAGCATGGTAAACATAAGTTGCACCTTCTAGGTTTGAGACAAGTTAAAATGCTATCTCTTCATATGCCTCTTGAGTAGGGCATTCCAATTGAGAACCATTAATATGGTGCTCTGTGCAGAGAGAGAGAGAGAGAAAGCTGTATACTGTTAGAGAAAGACTACTAAGGCACATTGGAAGAGTACAGTGCAAAATACAGAGCAGTTGGTAGTCTGCTTATGTTTTGTTTTAAGAAAGGAAGAAAATAATAGTATTTGTTTGGATCATTTACATATGCATAAAAGATTCTGAATATTTAAGAAACTAGTGAAAGTGATTGTGGAGCTGGTGATGTGAAAAGAATAAGAATGGGAAATACTTAATGTGCTTATAAACATGTATATTTTATATATATGTATATTTCATGTGTGTCTATGTGTATATATATATATATATATATATATATATTTTTTTTTTTTTTTTTTAAATATAGGATCTCACCATATAACCCAGTCTGGACTAGAACTCACTATGTTGCTCAGGCTGACCTTGAACTTGCACTTTTTCTGTCTCCACCTCCTGAGTGCTAGGATTATAGGCATATATCATCATGCCTGTCTTATATATACATTTGTATATTGTCTTGAGTTTTAAAACATGAATATATGACTTACTCAAATTTTTAATCATCAAAATTTTAAATGTAAATATTGTTAGACATAATAATTTCTCAGAGAGTTACTTAAAATTTGTGTTCCTTAAAAAACGTTTTGATGTTTTCCCCCACCTTTCTCCTTTCCTCTTTCCTTTCACTCAGTGGAGTAGGGCGAAACTGGGGCTGGGCATCTGCAGGTAGCAGTATTCTGGCTGAATTTGGCACACTACATATGGAATTTGTTCACCTCAGCTACTTGACAGGGGACATGGTTTACTACAGAAAGGTTAGTTTTCTTTCCTTTTTTCTGTGTTTGTGTTAAAAGAGTCCTTTAAGATTTGCACAAAGACCTTAGTCCTTAATAAATTTATCAGGACTCTGGCTTTTATTATTTTTTCTTTTAAAATTATTCAATGTAATCTCTTTTCTATTTAGGACATATTTAAAATATTTATTATTACTCGAGAGGCTGTAACCATTCTTAGGTCTTTAGAAGTTTTGTTGACATTTTTACTCATCACTGTTCTGAAGTTCCTAGCCATCATGGTAAGACTAGAACACCAAAATGAACAAAAGGTTTAATAATTGAAAAGGAAGAAGAAATATACTAATTATTCATAGATTACGTGGTCATCTACCTAATACATTAAGACAGTCTACCTTTTCTGGGGGTGGTTGCTGTGGTTATACAGGATCTTGCACATGCTAGTAAGCATGCACTCTACCCTGAGTCATGCCTGACAGTCTGCATTTAACTGCCTAGGAGCAAAAGTTTAATATGTTTTTTTCTATAAAATAGCAGTTAGACTATAAAAATCAGCATTTCTCTGCATCAGCTACAAGAAACAAAAAGTATCATTTTATAAAAAGATACTTTATGTGTTAGGAACAAAAGTATGTTCTCCATAAGCCAAGAATCTAACAAAAGAGAAACAGAATTCAAAACATTATTCAAGGGCATGGCATAGGACCTGAAAATAGGTCCTATGAAAATAGGATGATGCCAGATATTTCCTGGGACCAGAAGTAATGTGTGAGACGCTTGAAAAAAGATTATCATGACTGGAATGTCACAGAAGCTGTGTTTGTGACTACAAACTAGTGAGGGGGAAGGAATGTTATGAGTAGTTAGCTAATAACAATCTTAGCTGGCTAGGGAGAAGTAAAGGTTAAAAACAGATTCATATCTGGACTCTACCTAATTTTTATATTAAAACGTTTTGTGAACAACTGAGTCAAGAAAAATGATCATGAGTAACTCATCAAAAAAGAGCAAGTATAGAATTTATACAAAGACCAGAACACAGGAGGAAAGGAACATGAATAATCAATAGTGACCCCCCAAAAAAAGATACTTATCAGAAAAGAGCAATTGAAAATCCTGACCAAGAGCTGGAGGAGTGGCTCAAGTGGTAGAGCGCATGCTTAGCAAGTGTGGGGTCCTGAGTTCAAACTCCAGTACTGACCCCCAAAGAATACTGATCAAACATCACCATAGGAATATAAATTCTCATCCCCATAAAACAAGTATACAAACAGAGATACAAGTGCTCAGAGATAATAAAGTCTGGTATTGATAACAAAGCCTAAGAAAAAGTTACCAACAAAATGAAGGCCAAAATGGAAGCAATGTAATAACAAGGTTCAAAATGCAGAAAGAGACTTAGAACACAGTACTGAGAAAAGCTAATGAAGGTATAGAAGTCCAAAAAGGTAGGAAAGGAAATGATTGATATAGAAGATAAAAAGCAGAGAGAATTCAATAGTGCATATAATTTTCAGATGACAAAAGTGTTAATTTTTCATCTCATAACATTCAGAACTGTCAAATTCAGATTGAGATTGTTGTATATAATGTCTCAAACATGAAAGAACATGAGGGAATATAAAGAGCATTCTTAAGCCCATTCCTAAAACTACACCATGACAAAATCCAGCCCAGTGAAAGATGGTTGGAAACCTTGTAGTAAGAGTCAGTGTTGTGGTTAAGTGCAGACAAGAAAGTGTTATCCCAAGTCATTTACCCCATCCGGTTATGCATTACATGGAAAAACAGCATGGATGCATGGCCTATTCAGATTTTTAAATTAACATTTTATGTATAAATAAGCTATTCTAAAGCAAGAATTCAAGTAGTAGAGCTCCTTTATTGCCATGTAGCACTTAGAGAAAATCTAACCAATCTAGAGGCAAACCAAATCTTTGGGAAAGAGCCTAACTTCTTAATATATCTCATGTTCCCCTTCCCCCATTCTCAGAGAGATCTTTTAGGAATTTTAAGAATTTAGGGATATATATTATGGGGAAATATTTTAAGTCTAACAATTTGGTTTTATTTCATTTATTAAATTCAAATTATTTAATACTTTTAATAGAAATGTTATTCCATTTTTATGAAATTATTTCTGTCTTATGTTTGAATATGCCTGGAATATTTATTGCTGGCGTTCTGATGGCTGTTTGTGGATAGTAGAATATTGAGATTTAAAATATTTTCTACCTGAGCTTCTCTTTGTATTACTTTTTTTTTTTTTAATAGTTTTAGTTCTTCTTTTTTTTTTTTTTTTTGGTAGTGTTGGGGTTTAACTCAGGGCCTCATGCTCTTCCACTTGAGCCATGCTGTCAGCCCTTCTTTGTATTAATTTTATTGCTTGATTTTGAAATAGTGATCATGTATCATCTTATAAAAATAATAATTTAAGAAATAGAAGCCTTGACTGACCACCATACACAAAAAGGCCGAGGGTGGGTGCAGGTTCTGAGGAAGGAGAAAAACCTAGACTACTGTCAAGCTTTTATAACATTTATTTTTGTTAATTTCATCCTTAATTTTATTTTGTTTAGGTCATGCATATTCGGAAACTACTCCAGAAAATGGATCGTCCAAATGGTCTTTATCCAAATTATTTAAACCCAAGAACAGGGCGCTGGGGTCAGTGTAAGTATTTCTAGTTCAATTGATGACTTGTTTAAAAGGTTATTTGAAAACTCTTCTTGATGCACTGAAAGGTACATGGTGTGGAATTAAAAACTCTCAGTTCTTATCTAATTCTGTGATCTACTTGTGGCATTACCTTTGGCAAATTTATAACCTCTGGTGGCTTCAGTTTTTCTTCTTGTAAAATGGAAACATTAATAACTTTGCTAAAATACAGTGTGGCAGTTTGAAGTTTGTACTTAGTAATTAATTATACCTTTGTGTAAACAAGAGCACTCCTTGGGGTAAGTACTTAAATGAGGAGCCTGAAACACAAATGAGTGTTAAATGATTAGGAAAGGGGGCAAGAAGTCTTGGACAAATATGTGTAGTCACAGAAGTGTCATGGCATCCATTACTTATCCATGCTTGGTGCCAAGTTCTCATAGGAGACTAGCGATAGGGAAAGAATGTACAGGACTTGACCTGAATTTAAGGAGGTAGAAGGATAGGCAGGCACATTTACAAGTAATTGGAATATAAGGTGATAAATGTTTAGTAGATGAATTTGAAATTATGGTAGAAGTGACACCTCTGCCAGATAAGAAAGTGTTCTTCTTGCGGGGAGAGGGTATTTTTTTTTAATTAAAGCTTTAAAACTTATCTTTGAAGAAATTGAGTCTTAATAAATTTTCATATGGAACTTTATAGAATTTTAGTAATTATGGGTTTTACCACTTTTGTTCTCTTTTAAAAAGTAGGTAAACTAAAATAAATAGAAGTTACAACTTTATTCTTAGTAAAACATGTTTGAGTTATTTTTGAGAATAACAAGATCATAGATAGTAAGATATGAAAGTAACAGTTGTTTAATTTTATGTGTTGAAAACCCTTATATGTGCCAGTGAAAAAATGCACAGGTCTGGGTACCAAGCATGGGAACCATTTGCTATGGAGTTGTCCTTTAGGCCCCTTTTCAGGAATTATGAAGGGCTGGTCCAAAAGGGTATATCTTTTATAGAATAGATCTCATCTTTTGATTCTCCTTATATACTTTTTCCTTTCTCCTGAAATTCTTTTTACTTAGCTCACATTTCTCTTCATTTTTGAGGAAAATACAAGGTCTAATGCCTAGACTGAGTGGAAATGATACTTCCTGAAAAAGCCAAACCCTCAGAGCTGCATTTCTAAAATAAAAAAGTACAGTTTTCTTATTCCATATGAGAGTGACTGGATTTAATGTCTTCTTGGTAACTTGGATGAATTCAATTGTAAATTTTTACCCCTTAACATTGTATTAAGATTGGGAAATACTTCAACATGGCGGGAAGATTATACTCAGTATAGTGTAACTATTTAAATGTCTAAGGTGAAAATACTAGGTTGACTATATAATCAGGAAAGTCTTTTCTAAGTATGTCACATAAAGCAGAAACATAAAGAAAAGGGTGTCAATTTTTACTGTATATAAATGTTAACTTTCTACATTTCATAACAATCAAAAGACAGATTTTAAGCCAGGTGCTGGTGGCTTATACCTCTAATCCTAGCTACTTGGGAGATGAAGATCAGGAGGATCACAGTTTAAAGCCTGTCTGGGCAAAAACTTCATGAGATTCCATCTTAACCAATAGCTAAACACAGTGGTGTGCACCTGTTATCTCAAGTTATGTGGGAGACTGAGATTTGGAGGATCGAGGTTCTGGGCCAACTGGGCAAAAAGGTCACAAGATAGACCCCATCTCAATGGAAAAAAAGCTGGGTGTGGTGCCATGTACCTGCCATTCCCAACAAGGGAGGAAAGTGTAAAATAGGAGGATCGTGATCCAGGCTGGCCTGGGCAAAAAATGAAACACTCCCTCTAAGATAACCAGAGCAATAAAAAAGGGCTTGAGGTGCAGCTCAAGCAGTAGATGATGCCTGCCTTGCAAGTGCAAAGCCCTGAGTTCACATCCCAGTACTGCCTCCCACCGCCCCCCTCCGCCCCCCGCCAAAGCCAAGTTTCAAACTAAGGTAATATATTTGAACATATTTAGAAAGTAGAGCTTTCATATCCTTTTCTATCACATATGAAGAAATGGTCATTGCAATAAAAAATGGCCTAAAAGCAAACCACAATGAACAACTTCATATTTATCCCTAAAAGTGGTGTTAGTAAATAATAAATGGTGCTTGGAGACAGTGTAATGTGCTAACATCCTGTCAGGACAAACTATGGCTGCTGCACTAGTGTTTATGAAGACTGTTACATTTGAATATCTCTGGATGATGGGTCCTCAGAGACCTTTTCCTCTCCCTTTCCCGTTCTTTTACCACACCTGTAATCAGATCATTCTCTGTCTATTATATTGACAGTGGAAACTGACAAATATTTGTATGCCTTCTGAACCTAGCAACTCATTTCTTGAAGCTTATTCCAGACAAATTTTCAGAGCTATCAAAGTTTATATGTGGTAGCTCGACTTATTTATAATAGGGATAATTTACAAACATCCGGAAGGAATTCGTGTCCAACACAACTTGCTATCATGAGCAAACTGTTCCTCATCTGTGTTATATAGTAGTCATGAGCTACAGGTGGTTATTGAGCACTTGAAATGTTACTACTATGGTTGTGGAACTACTTCTTAAATTTTATTTACTTTTAATGAGTTTTTTATGGTTAGTGCACTGCCATCGGACAGTGTAGATTTTGCACATTCTCTAGTACATACTTGGTTAAGTAGAAAATGATGTTTTTGGCTGTATACATGTAGCCATTAAAAGTCACATTATAAAATAAGTTGCCATAGATAAATACAGTAAGTCTAGAAGGATATTTTGAGAGAGGAAAAGACCACTTTAAGAATAGAAACCAAGCCCACCATTCGTGGCATGTGTGTAAGCCTAGTTATTTGGGGGGCTGAGATTGGGAGGATCACAGTTGGAGGCCAGCCCAGGCATATAGATTGAGAAACTCCAGTTTCAAAATAATCAGATCAAAATGGAGTAGAGGTGTGGCCCAAGCCACTAGAGCACCTGCTTTGTAAGCTCAAAACCCTGAGTTCAAACCCCAGTCACACACACACACACACACACACACACACACACATACACACACACACACCCCTTATCTGTGGTTTTCTCTGAATGTTATTTTATTTTCTCCTTTTTGTTTACCTTTATTATTTAAATTTGATATTGAGCATCTTTTACTTCTGAAGGCTAGAAACATTTTATAATAAAACCTGAGATGCTTTTTTCCACAACAAAATCATTATAAATACTGAAAAAAATCCCAATTTGACATAATTGTCAGCACTAAAATGTTCAGCCATACAGCATTGATGGTATCTTAATTGTTAAAGTGATAATTCATTCTTTGTAGCAAACGATGTTGGAAAAATTGGATAACCACATGAAAAATTGGACAACTACATGAAAGAATAAAGTTGAACTTTTCCTTGTACAATCTATGAAAATTATTTCAAAATAGATTAAAGACCCTAAGGTTAAAGGCCCAAACTATTACTCTTTTAGAAGAATACCTTGGTGGGGGCACTCTTCATGACTTTGGATTTGGTAATAGATTCTTCACAATAACACCAAAGACACAATGAGCAGTAGAAAAAAATAGTTGAATTTGATTAAAAATCAATAGAGCATGAAAGACAACACAGAATGAGAAAAAGTATTGCAAGTCATGTATCTGAAGAGGGTATATATCCAGAATATATAAAGAACACCTACAACACAATTGAAAAATGGACAAAGGTCTTGAATAGTCATTTCTCAAAGAAGATGTGTGAATGGAAGCTGAGTGCATGAAAAAATGCTTACTGTCCTTTGGGAAATGCAAGTCAGAGTCACGGTGAGTTACCCACGTGATTATAATCAAAAGGACAGAAAATAAGCATTGGCAAACGTGGAGAAATTGGAACCCTTGTCATTGCTGGTGGGATGTGAAATGTTGTACTTGTTGCAAAAAACTGTTCAGCAGTTCCTCAAGAAGTTCAACATAGAATTACCACCTGACCAGCCATCCTACTCCTACACATGAGTCCACATGGTTTGAAAATAGGGCCACAAACAGATACTTGGGTGCCAGTGTTGACAGGAACATTATTTACAACAGCCAGGAGGTGGAAAATATCTGCCAAGGTTTGTATGTGGTTGGTCCTCCTTGTGCTGGAGGGCTCGGTCCTGAGTGTGACAGTGTTGAGGTGGCAGAGCCTTTGCGAGGTAAGAGACTAGCACATGGTGATTTGGTTGCTGGGGGTGCTACCCTCAGAGGGATTAGTATCAGAGTTGTGGAGTGGGCTAATTCTTGTGAGAGAGGGTTGTTGTAAAGCAAAGTACTCCACATGCATGGCTCCATCTGTACAGCCAGTTCCGTTTCCGTTTCTCTGCTATGTTGTAATGTAAACAGAAGGCCTCACCAGAGCAGAGCAGATGCCAGCACCATGATGTTGGGTCTTCAAAACTGTGAGCTAAATAAACCCCCTTTCTTTATTCGTCCCTAACTTCACACATTTTGGTATAGCAGCAGAAAATGGACATAATGCAAGTATCTAACAGTGTATGAATAAACAAAATGAGACATAAACACCCAATGGAGTATTACTTAGCAAGAAATACGAATGTAGTTTTGATACATGCTATACCATAGATGAACCTTAAAAAAGTCAGACACAGAAGACAAATATTATATAACTCTACTTATATCCTATAACTAGAGTAGTCAGATTCTTAGAGAATAGCTGAGGCTTCGGCTAAAGAGGAATGGAGAAGAGAATAGAAAGTTATTGACAAAGAATTTCTGTCTGTGGTAATGAAAAAGTTTTTGAATGCGTAGTGAGTGTAATTAATATTGTTGAATAGTACATTTAAAAAGTTCAAATGCCAACTTCTATGTTATATATATATAGTTCACCACAATTAAATTCCAAACAAAACAGAAAACTCATTCTTCAATACTTTCCCCCACAAGTTAAATTCAAATTACTTTATAATATTTTTACTTCCAGCAGCTCTTGATTTTGAGAGAGTTACTCACGAAGGTCTTTGAAATCCCAGGGAGCTGCCTTTTTTACATCCTTTTAGCAGCTGCAGTCCACACTAGATTGTCCAATTGGTTCTTTTTAAAATGTTTTTGTGTATTTTATATCAGCTTCTGAAAAGCATATCAAATTCCATTATTATCTTTGAGCAGTATACATCTGTCACATCTATAAATAGAATGAAAAACAAACATTTAATTGAACCAAAATTTAACAATTCAGCTTTGGCTAACTGTATTATAATTAGAGTAAAGTAATGATAATGTCTGACATGCACATAGCAATCACAGAGTATAATTACTGGTAATTGGCTTTAGGAAAAGTACTTGGCACCAGATAGAAAAGATATAGTAAGTATCTAAATTTAAAGGCAAAACTTTAGTTCTTTTTCTTTTTAATTTTTTCACTAGTCTTCTAAGTACAGTGCTCAGCCTATGCTATTTAGTGATGAATGTGAAGAAAGTATAGGAAATCAGTCATTATTGATTTATTAAATTTTATACTACTAAATTTAAAATTGTGGAAAATAAGATTGGGTGCACTATTTGGAGTTATAAAACTAATCCTGACTTTCCAACTTAATAATTTAAATAAGTTATTGGACTTTTCTGTGCCTCTGTTTAGTTTCCTAGTTGAAATTATTTAATAGGATGGTCATGTGGGCCATATTAACTTCATATTTTTATTGTAGAATTTCCAGTATGACTACTTCAAGAAATAGCTTCTGTCAGGAGTTTTCCATCATTAACTGCATGACTTGCTGAGCTAGATCATGTCAGTCATTGATACTATCAATTTCTGAACATCACAGAGACCTTAGGGTAACATAATTCATAAAGTTTGACCTGTGGCAGCCATGACTCAGTGGTTCAAGTGAGGAAAACTACTGGGTGATAAATTCCATAGTTTTTAAGATTTTGCACTTGTACGCAGTCTTCCCCTGGAACAATTGCCTAGAAGAGCTGGAATGGACCTGCCAGGCAAGACTGAAACACAGTCCTGATAATTCAGAGATACAAAAGACATTTTCCTCACCCATAATGCCAAAGACTTTTGACTACCCTGCATTTCCCCATTCTATTTCATTCCTTTAATTCTATTTTTTTGTCTTGTCTTCTACTCATTTGTAAGTCCTTTGCTAGGTCTACAACATATCCAGAAATAGATGCCTGAGACCAATGCAAAATTAAAATAAACTGCCCCTGTATTATTTTAATAACACTTCCTTTTGTGGTACTACACTGGGGCTTCTGTGCCTGTCTTTCTTCTGCTGTTCTAATGCCTTTAAAGAGACCCCTCCTGATGAGAAACACTAGCTCTCAAGGATACTTTTTGCACCTTTTTAGCTGTAGAATTTTACATTGTCGTCATCCCCTAGGGTTACTTCCTGACCTAAATATTTTTCCTTCCATTTAGTCTTCTAACACATTTTCTTAAATGTTGATTTAGTAATTAAAACAGTTTGTCTTAACTTGAGCTATTCAGTGATAGGGTAGAATTTTCTTATTTTTTAAAATTAAAAGAAATTACAATGTTACAAGCATAACTTAAGAATGATATTCCCCAAGAGAGTAGTGGTTTGCTTTGAAAGAGATTGATTTGCTCTTGTTTTTCCTGACTCTAAATATGGAAGGAAAGAAGGAATTAATATGATGAACACATGTGAATTCCACAGAAGCACATCTCAGTGAAAATATTGGAAGTAAAATTCTTATTAAATTAGTGACCTTCTAATCAAGAGATTTCTATTAACTTTTGTACCACTTAATTGGTACAAAAAATTATAAAGGAATGGATTATGTGTGGATTTAAGAGATTTTATTTAGAACTTCAGTCACAAACTGTAGTCATCCTAATGGTTGTTTCAGATAAAATCATCTGTCTCCAGATGTGCTGAGCTACAATAGACCAGCACTGCAAATACATATTTCAATGTATGTATTTTTTCTTTATGAATAACAACTGCTATGGTAATTATAAGAAAAAATTGGAAAATGAGCATCGTAAATAACCCTGAAAGTGGTTAAACTATGTCAAAAACAGAAAAATGACTTAACATGTCGTAATGGAGGCTACAAAAGACCATGTCTTTTGAGGCTTGTTTTCTAATCAAGTATAGAGTGTTCATGTTTTCTCTTCAGCTCTGGCAGTGCCTGGAATGGGCATGACACTCCATACCCTACTTCTATGTAAGGCTTTCTGATTCTTTTATAAGCCAAAGTAAAATAATGATCAAAACACTGGAAAATATTAAATAGGTATTTGATCCAGTGACACAAACCATTATTTAAAAGCAAATACTTACTAAGGAATAAATATCATGAGTATTTTCTTTGATAAAATGTAGTGCTCAGGAAAGAAAAGTGATTTCAAGTTCTTTAATAGCATCCTTTTGCTTTAATGTAATTTCACATGGTCCATAAATCAAGAATTCTTGCTCGAGAGGTTTTTTTGTTTGTATGTTTTATTTTCAATGGAAATAATCAATGATTTTGACAAGAAACTATGTTAGTCTTTGCACTATGCAGTTATGAGGCTCATTTTGTTTTTATGTGATTTCTTACTATAACTTTTCCAGTCTGCATTCTTCTTCTTCATGTAGTACATATGTACTCTGTTAAAGGTCAAAACATTAAGACATGTGACACCATAGGTGTCTTAACTCAGAATCTGACAAGAATTACACCAGGTTTTGGGAAAACCCTAATAAGGAAGGAGTTACTTTTATTCTAACAAAACTGTCTTATATATAAAACATACTATAATAAATAAGCTAAATTAAGAAAAAAAGCTGTTAGAAAACTACCTCATCCTAGAGTTTATCCTTTTAAAAATTCCCCAGACTCATTCTTTACTAAGTTTTGTCAGTTGTGACTATTTATAAAATATTCTTTCTCCCACTTCAGTTGTCACTTGCATTGAAAATATCTTCTTTTGGGTGTGGCTCAGCAGTAAAACACTGCTTTGTGAGTGTGAAGCCCTGAGCTCAAAACCCCAGCACTGAAGGAAAAAAAAACCTTCTCATTTCTTTTTAACAAATTCTTACCTATTTGATTAAAATAGAAAAGGAAATTCTAAATTAAATGAACTCTTGAATATAGTAGTCTCCCTCACAAACTACCTGTTAGGAGAAAAGGGGAAAATGTGTGTGTGTGTATATATAGAGAGAGGGAGAGGGAGAAGGATACAACCATTGCTATGATTTGGATTGGATCTGAAGTATCTTCCCAAGGCCCATATATTATAGCCTTGGTCCTTGACTTGTGCTATTGGAAGGTAGTGTAAAATTTTAAGAGGTGGAGCCTAATGGGAGGTTTTAAGGTCATAGGAGCGTGTCCCCAAAGGGGACTGTAGGATTCCAATTTCTTCTGCTCTTTCCCTTGCTTCTTTTTTTTTTTTTTCATTTTTCTTTTATTATTCATATGTGCATACAAGGCTTGGTTCATTTCCCCCCCCTTCCCCCACCCCCTCCCTTACCACCCACTCCACCCCCTCCCGCTCCCCCCCCCCCAATACCCAGCAGAAACTATTTTGCCCTTATCTCTAATTTTGTTGTAGAGAGAGTATAAGCAATAATAGGAAGGAACAAGGGGTTTTGCTGGTTGAGATAAGGATAGCTATACAGGGCATTGACTCACATTGATTTCCTGTGCATGGGTTTTACCTTCTAGGTTAATTCTTTTTGATCTAACCTTTTCTCTAGTTCCTGGTCCCCTTTTCCTATTGGCCTCAGTTACTTTAAGGTATCTGCTTTAGTTTCTCTGCATTGAGGGCAACAAATGCTAGCTAGTTTTTTAGGTGTCTTACCTATCCTCACCCCTCCCTTGTGTGCTCTCGCTTTTATCATGTGCTTTTGCTTTTGCCTCTTGGCCACTCTGAAGTGAGCAGCTTGCTTTATCAATTATATGTCCTACCACAGGTCTAAAAGTAGCAGGGCCAACTGATGAACAGTAACAGCTGACTGGCATACCCAGAAAAAGATTAATATCAGTTTTATTAGGGTAATATTATGGGGATATGTTTTCTGTCATTTACAGGGGTTTTGCATTCACTAATTCCAGGTTCTTAACTCCTACTAAATACCAACCACTCTTCCAGATGCTGGGCATAAAGGTATGTTTTATCCTTTTCTTTTGGTGATGGTTGTAGTCCTGGGGTTTGAACTCAGGGCTTTGCACTTAGGCAGGCACTCTGCTGCTTGAGCTGCTCCTCCAGCTCTTTTAGCCTTACTTGTGTATATATATTCAGTCTTCCTGTAGGAGTTTGCTTTTTACTCCTAGTCTCTTTAAATGCCCTAGAACTCTGTCCTCTTCTGTCTTCTCTCTAGTGTTATGGTATTAAATACCCTTTATATACTGAAAAATCTCAAATTTTGAACTTCATTCTCTCCACCTTGTCATTTGCCCCCATACTCATATATTCAGTTGTCTTCTGGACATCTCTATTTAAATACTGAAAGGCACCTCAAACTTAACACATCCATAATTGAGCTTTTTATAATTCTTTCCATCTCACAGCCTGTTACTCCTCTAGTCTTTCCTATTTGAGTTAGTGACATGCCCTGTTCTTCCATACCATGTCTTAGTGTTACCTTGGAGTAACACCAAAGTGTCTTGGAGATAAAGGTGTTCCTTTATCTCACTCTCAGTCTCCAGTTTTTCAGCAAGTTCTTTTCTGTTTGCCAGAGTCCAGTTCCCACTACCCTGAGCTGAGTCACCATCTCTTGCCTGTATTATTTTATGAACATCTGTTATGGTTCAGATACCAAGTTTTCCCTCAAAAGGCCCATGTATTAAAGGCTTGATTGCCAGCTGATAGGCTTTTCGGGAGTGATTGGGTCCTGAGGGCTTTGACTTAATCTATGGATTAATCCCTTGATGGACTCAAAATATGATGGCATTTTGGGAGACAGTGGAAAATATGGGTGGGGCCTACTTGGAGGAAGAGGGTTACTGGGGTATGTTCACTGGAAAGATGACCCTTGCTCCTGTTTTGTTTCTCTCTCTCTCTCTCTCTCTCTCTCTCTCTCTCTCTCTCTCTCTCTCTCTCTCTCTCTCTCTCTTTCTCTCTCTTCCTCTCTCTCCCTCTCCTTCTCCCTCTCCCTCCCTCCTTTCCTCCCTGCTTTCTGGCTTCCATGAGGTGAGCAGCTCTGCTCCATCATGCTCTTTTTACCATAATGTCCTGCCTCATCCCAGGCCAAAAGCAATGGAGCCAGCCAACCATGGACTAAAACCCTTAGCTAGAATAAATCTTTCCACTTTTTAAGTTGTTTTTCTTATGTGTTTGTGACAATAACAAGAATCTAACACATCATCCTAAATTGTCTTCCTGTTTCACAGCCTTGGTCCCTCTTCAGTTTATTCTAATACAGGAGCCAATAATTGTTTACAACCTAAGTCATATTTTGCCACTTCGTGTAACTCTCCAATGGCTTTCCATCTCATTCAGAGTAGAAACTGAAGTCCTTATGAACTCTGTTTGATCTAGCTCCATTATCTCTTCTCCCTTGTTTATTCTGCCCCAATTACATTGCCCTTCTCTTAATCCTTAAGTCCATCAAGGATACTTCCATCATAGAGCTATTGTTCTTGCTGCTCCCCTGCTCAGAATAATCTTCTCAGATATTCACATGCTTCTCTCCTCAGATTTTTTTTTAACTCAAAAGTTATTTTGTCAGTGAAAGTCTTCTTGCTCACCTTATCTAAAATTTCTACTGCTACTCTGAGCCCCAAATACTTTACCCATTTCCTCCTCCCTAGTGTCTAAGAGCACAGAATATAGAGTCAGAATACCTGGGTTTCAGTTCTGTGTCTGCTGCATTCTAGTTCTGTGACCTATAAATTATTTAACTACTTTGTGCCTGAGTTTCCTTATCTTTTCAGTGGGATAATAAGAGTAGAACACATATCATTGGGTTATTATCAGGATTAAGTGGTTCGATATGTATAAAATGCTTAAAATGGTGTCTGTTATGCAGTACTGATTCCTCTTTTAATACCAGTAATACTTATTAACCATATGTTTTATGTATCTGTACTTTATATGTCTACTCTATATTTATATATTACTTCATTTATCTTGTTAATTTTTCACTTCCCAAGAAGAATGCAAGATCCATGAATGTAGAGCTTTTTATTTTGTTCACCACCAAGTTCCTAGTGCCTAGCACATTGAGGGCACTCTATAAATATATACTAAATGAATGAAGAAAATTTTCAGTCTTTATCTTACTTGATCTGTCTCTGGATTTAAAATGACAATTCCTTCATTTAAAAAAATTTTCTCCTCCCTTTTACTGATTTACTAACTTTTATATCATGTTTGTATTATATAAAAATCATAGTTTAAATGCGTTATACTTACTAATCTATTAGATCTGCAAGTTTACATATAGCCTATAAGACAGATACTATTTTTAACCTGTTTTATAGATGGGGAAAATGAAGTACAAAGAAATTAAGTAATTTGCACAAGGTCATACAGCTGGTGAGTGACAGAGTGATACCAGCATTGAAATACAGGCTTTCCATTATGTGTTACTACCTCCCTGACCACTCCTCCTCCTTTTCCTCATATACTGGCTGATCCTTAGTGTCTCCTATGGTCTTCTCTTTTTTCCCCCTTACTCATTTTTTTAATGTTCATATTCTCCAAAGTCAGTGTGTCTGTTAGTCATTCTACTTATTCTCTGAGTAAACTCTCATGGCTTAAATTCATTTTATATATTGACTGTATATCCACAACTTAGTTTTCCATATATCTGATTGCTTGTTTGTCATACTCATGTAGGTATCTAATGAGCACTTCAAATTCAGCATGTCCTAAGTTCAGATGGCTTCCACTTTTACCCATTTCCCCCTCTAGTATTCCCAGTTTCAGTGAAAAGCACCATCTATTCACTCATTGGTCCAGTTACAAATCTAGGCACCATTCGTGATTTTTCCTTCTCCTCTCTCTTAGTAAACCCACCCAATGGATAGCAAACTAAAAGAGTAGAGTCAAGAAAAATTATTAAATGCTGCTCGGAGGTAGATTCAATGAAAGGAATACAAGTTAAAAGTAAACAAGAAAGGAGAGAACTCCTAAGAAGGAAGCTGAAGTGACTAGAGCTCAGAGCTAGAAGGATTGTATAGAGTGAAGAACAGATGTTTCCTCCTCTTTAATAAGCAAAAGGAAAGATAAATTGACTAATTAGGCACAGAAAGTTGAGAGACATGTTTTCTTGGTCCTCCTCCTGCAGTGGTCTATGTTTTCTCTGTGAATTGCAGTGTATTTGCAGAGAGTGAGAGAGAAGGTAGAGCTGTAGAGGACTTATGAAGAAGAGATTTCAAATACTTGCTTTGGTAATAGAAAGGAATATTTACCAGGTAGTTATGAAACAGTTGAGAGGAAGTCCTGAGGTTCTCACTTGTGAAGAAGATTATGAATTGGAGGCTAATAGTAGAACAGACTGACAGCTCAGACCAAAGAACAATGGAGCAAGGATCCTAAATTTTTGGAGAAGAGCGATTAACTATTGCTTCCTTTCTTATCCAGCCCAACATGCATAGGATCCAAAAAAGATGAGCATCCTTCCTCATGCATGGAGTCAGATGAGCATTGCTGTTGAAGAGCAAATAATACACACTAAAGTCACTGTGTAAATGTATAATGTCCAGTGCTAGCTGGATCACTAGTATCCCTTGTCAGTTCTTTTCCACATTCAGTTTACTTTGCAGTTCTTTATTCTCCTTAAGTCTTCTCTACACATCCTATATATACATACCTCTCTTTTGACTTTATATTCAATTTCCTTAGTTTAGGTATAAATTTAGTACAGTATTTAGAGTTTTGAAAATTTCATATGAGAGGCTCAGTATTTTAAAAACTAAGGTAAAATTTGTTGGGTTACTAATAGGTTTGGACTAATTCCAAATATCCTGTGTGTTTGGTTTTTAAAAACCTGCTTTATTAAGGTATAATTGACATACAATAAATTGTGCATATTAAAAATGTGTAATTTACTAAGATTTGCAATATGTATATACCTATGAAAGCCATCACAGCAATCAAAGTAGGGAGCATATCTGTCATCTGAAAATTTTCCTTACACTCTTGCCCTCACTTTCCTCCCTTCACCCTTTCCAGGAAAGGACGGATCTGCTTTTTATCACTTTAGAAAAGTTTGCATTTCTAGAATCTTACATAAATGGAATCCTGTGTGTGTGCTCTTTATTTGGCGTCTTTCACACAGCATAATTATTTTGAGATTCATCATGTTGTAAGCGTTAGTAGTTTTGAGTAAAATTCCATTGTGTGAAATACACAATTTGTTTATCCACATACTTGTTGATAGACAGTTGAGTTGTTTTCACTTTGTGGCTGTTAAAAATAAAGCTTCTGTGAGCATTCATATGTTCTCATTCCCCCTAGTCGATATGAGAGTGGACCATATCATGTAGAGATGTGAGCTTTAACTTTTAAAGAAGCTGTCAGATTGCTTTTCAAAATGGGTATGTCATTTTACATCCCCTTCAGCAGTTTTTCTCTACATACTCCCAACCCTTAATAAGATCAGTCTTTTAATTTTAGCTGTAGTTTGTAGTGCTAACTCATTTCAGTTTTATTTTGCACTTCAAAATGGCTGATGATGTTAAACATCTTTTTATAAGCTATTTTCTGTATACTTACCTTCTTTGGTGAATTGTCTGACCAAACTTCTTGCCTGTTATTCATCCAAAAAATGGGTTTATTTCTTAATTGTTAAGTTTTCAGATTTCAGTATACATTTTGGATGCAGGTTCTTCATGAAAAAATGCTCTTGGCAAGTATTTTCTCATGTGGCTTACCTTTTCATTCTCTGAATAGTGTTGAAGAGTGGACTGTTAGAATATTGAATCCATTTTTGTCAGTTGGTTTTTAATGAATTGTTCTTTGGTGTCATATCTAAGAAATCTTTGCCTAAACTAAGCCCAGAAAGATTTCTTCCAAAAGCTTATAGACTTAGATTTTATGTTTAGGTTTGTAATCCATTTTGAGTTAATTTCTTTTAGGGATCCAAGTTTATTTGTTTTTTAAATAACTGTTTTAATGTTCTTCTATGGTAATTGTACCATCTATGTCAGTTCTGGATCAGTTTTGACAAAAAAAAAATTTTTGTTTTTGGTTGTACTGGTGTTTGAAGTCAAGACCTCACTAGGCAAGCATGTTAGCCCTTGAACCACACTTCCAACTCTTTTTGCTTTAGTTATTTTTCAGACAGGGTCTTGTGTTTTTGCCCCAGGATAGCCTCAGCCACAGTCTTCCTACCTATGTATGTTACTCTTTATCTGGGACCACAGGTATGAAACACCACACCCAGCTTGTTAAGATAAGGCCTTTGGTAACTATTTCTCAGATACTGGCTTCAAACTCTGGGACTCCTGTTCTCTGCCTCCCATGTAGCTGGAACTCTGGGTATGCACTACCATGCCTGGCTTTTTTGATGGTACTGGAATTTGAGCTCAGGGCTTCAGGCTTGCTAGGACAGGTGGTCTACCCCTTTTAGCCACAGCCCCATCTTGACTGAATTCTTTTCCTCACTGTGACTTGTTTTTCCTGCCTCTTTATGTGCCTGTTAATCTTTGAGTAGATGTCAGACATTGTGAAATTCATTTACAGATTTCTAGAAATCTTGCAGTTTGTTCAGGGATATAGTTAAGTTAGAAATTATTTGACCTTTTGCTGTCTTGCTTTTGTGGTTTGTTAGATGGATCTGGTAACTTGTTCCATCCAGAGCTAATTATTCTTCTGCTAAGATAAGGTCTTTCTGAGTACTCTGTGTCTTGTGAATTGTGAATTTTCTGGTTTGCTGCTTTTCAGTATGCTCTTGGTGAGCACCAAGTGGCATCTTCTCCAGACCTTTCACCTGGTTCATCTGCCAGTCTACATGTCAATCTCTTTTGCTCAATTCAAGAGAGAAATCATGCAAAGGCAAAGTACAACTCTTTGTGAACTTGGCAGCCTAGTTTGGTGTTGCCAGCTCATCTGAAGGGTTCTTTTGCCCAATTCGAGATGGAAACTATGAAAAGCAACCTGCACCATGTGAAGGAGGTACATGGGACTTGTGCTTAGTGCAGGGAGACAGTGCATGGGATGTGAGGAGTAGAAGTCACTTCCTGTGAAGATCCCTGGATTTCTACCACTTCTTGTCAGTTCTTTGCTTTCAGCACTGTAGATTTGCAATTGGCATGGCAGAATGCTCATGCACATTGGTTTCCTCTGTGGTCGCTTGGGATTGCTCACCATCGTCACCCTAGGAAGGTCTTGTGTGGGTCAAGTTTAGGCATATTGTGCATGTGGACTTGTGGAAAAGCTTGGGAGGACTCAGCAGTTCTGGAACCTAGTTATTGGTAGAAATAGTTTTTGAAAGAAGATTGCCCTAGCCAGGAAACTTGATGGGGAAATGAGGCCTTTCCAGGCTGTCTCAGTTCTGTTCCCACTCTTGGCATTTCTCTCACATGCACATGCTTCTCAGTATTCTGAGTACTCAGAAGGATCCTTTGGCAGGCACTAGTGGCTCATGCCTATAATTGCAGCTATTAGGGAGGCCGAGGTTGGGAGAATACAGCTCAAGGCCAGCCTGAGCAAATAGTTTGTGAGACCCCTCCCCCATCTCCAAAATAACCAGAGCAAAGTGAACTGGAGGTATGGGTCAAGTGTTAGAGTGCCTGTTCTGCAAGCATGAAGCCCTCACTTCAAACCCCAGTCCCACCAAAAATAAAAATGAAAAAAAGAAAAAGGATCCTTGAAGAACTCTGGGGTTCTCTTCCCTTGTTGGGTACCCTGTTCTCTGAACCATAGTTGTCTTAGTCTTCTCAGACTCTGTGCTTCATTTCCTTAGAGAGGAGCCGTAGGACTGCGCCTCAATTCATCCTTCCTGGGCCTCTGCCTAGAAATTTTCTTTATCTTTTTTTTTTCTGGTCATTTTATTTATTCATTTTTATTACAAGCTTTTTTATTAGGATATATTCATTATATAGCGGGGGAATTTGCAGTGACAATTCGATCAGTCTTATATTGCACATTATTTAAATGGCCCTCATTGTCTCTCCCCACAACCCCCTCCCCACCCCACTTAAAGCAATTACAAGAGGTTTTTTAGTTCTGTTTCATATAGGTATGTGAATTTGAAGAGACCAAAGTAAAGCAAACCCACGGTGGGCATGCATTGAGACACCTCTTTGAACTCAAATATTTTATAATGAAAACTGGGACTATAAAATAGGTACAATGTGTGCAAGGGGTGGGGATTCTGATGGGAAGGGGGAAGGATAAAGGAAGGAGATTAAGGTGATGGTATATGGTTGATGGATTTGACATGCCTATATGGAAATTTTCTTGGTGCAATAACCTTGGGGCAGACGGAGGACTCATGTTCTTTGCTTTCCATCTTTCAGAGGTCACCGTTTGTTTGTTGCCCAGTGTGTTTTGGATTGTCTTAGATTGCAGGGTAAACCCACTACCCATAACCCTATGTTGGCCAGAAGCACAAATATTTTTTTTAAGTCAATTTGTAATACCTTTTTTTTCTATTGTACATTCTCAAGATATCCTCCCCCATGCTATTCTGTGTGGTTTGCTTTGTAGGGTGAAATATACATAAACATGCACACACACCTTTTTCTAATAGAGTTAATAATCATTGTGATATCTTCCCTCTAAACATTGTGAAAATTTAGGCTTGCTTCACTGCTCCCTTTCCTAGCCTCATCATGAACAGTGGTTCCAGCTTTAATTTTTCTGTCCCTTATTGCTTCTTGTATGCTCTGTTCTATTCTTCTAGATTTTCTTCTTTAAAAAATTCTGATAATACCTCCTCTGGTAGTTTTTTAGTGGTTGGTCACCATACCCCTTTATGTCACTCTTCCCCCTCCCCCATCCCCAGTGACCTTGCTTCCTAAGTCAAAGGAAAGGGGTTGAATGGCAGGGCACTTGCCTATCATGCTTGAAGATCTGGGTTGGATCCTCATCACTGCAAAGGAAAAGAAAAAGGGTGGGGTGGGGAGGAAAGAGATACTTTTTGTGTAAACTCCTTTATTATTCACTTGGGTTTACCTCTGTTTTTCTGATCTCAGGAAGGTAGCTTCCATTGTACTGACTGGTGTTTGTCCTTTACCCTGTGTTCACATTTCACCTTTGTTCGGTTCTTGGACTCTTCCTTTGGTATTCCCATTTAATTTTATGCTATACATTTTCTGCTTCTTTTCCCATAACCAGCACATCCTTGTCTCCACTTTCTCTCATTCCTTGTCAGTACTTCTGCCCTTTCCAGTCAATATTCCATATCCTATCTCTTCTTCCTGTCCTGATAAAGCCATTTGAAGGCATAGTTTATGCTTGCTTATTTTTCTGTTCACTTGTCAGTGCATTCTGTTGGGGGTTGTGATTCCTACACTCACTAAAAATAATTGCTTATGTGGCCTCATGACTGTGATTTGGACTAGTGCAAAAGAGAGAGTGTATTAGTTAGCTTTTGCTGTTTAACAAATCGCTCTAGAACTTAGCGGCTTGAAGCAATACCTTACCTCTCTAGAATCCAGTTGAGAGTGGCAGAAGAGAGAGCTGGGAAAGTCAGCAGAGTGGAGAAAATAATTGAAGAGGTAATTGGAGAGAACTCCCTAGTGCTGTGGAGGGTGCTAAATTTTAGTTTAAAAGTGCCTCGCACAGGAAATGCAGGGAAGACAAAGACTGTCCTCAAAGTGAACTGTGTGACCCTGGGAAGGAGAATCAAATATGAGGGAGGGAGATCAGGAGCACATTGAACCCACAAAACAGCATCACATTTCTTACCAGTGATACTGGATGAAAGGATGCTGGAACAGTGCTTCATCAGCTCTGAGGGAAAATTATTTCAAACCTAGAATTTGATATCCATGTACAATAAAATTAAGAGAGAGAGAGAGAAAGTAGAATAAAGGCATTTTAAGACAGTAAGGTATATAACCTACACATTCTTTCTTAGGAGATTATTTAAGAATGCTATTCAGTAAAACCAGGAAAGAAAGAGAAGGCTCAAGGTGACACCTGTGGAGTATGGCTAGAAAATAATTAGATTGGAAGGAAAATCTTTATGAGTATAAAAGGAAAGATGGACATCTGTAATCCCAGTTACTTGGGAGGCAGAGATAGGGTGGATCGCAGTTTGAGTCCAGTTGCGGGGAGAAGGTTAGTGAGATTCCATCTCAATGAACAAGCTGAGCATGGTGGTATGCAACTGTAACCTCAGCTAAGCGAGAGGCATAGGAAGATTGCAATCTGAGGCCAGTCCTGGGCAAAAGTAAGACCATACCTGAAGAATAACTTAAAGCAAAATGGGCTGGGGGTTTGGCTCAAGTGCTAGAGCACCTGCCTAGCTAGCACAAGGCCCTGAGTTCTAACTCTGCTGTCACTGAAAGAAGAAGAGGGGTGACAATACAAATCATGTGATTGACAGGTTAGAAAACAATGAACGATTGAAGTAATGCAATGGCAGTCAGAAAGGCAGGAGAAAACTAAAAGCTGTATAGGAAAGTAATGATGAAAGTTGGGGACAGCTGAAATGCAGCACGATTTAAGCAAGTCTGAACAGTGTTAGTGAATGAGTCAAGATATTTTGTCATAACTGTAAAATTGAGGCTGCATTACTGATGGGAATATTTTGTCAAAGTGCTTTGATACCTCTGTTTCATATAGTTACTCTCCAGTGTAAAATTGCTATTTGTTTGGTAAGTGTGAGGGACTTCTTGTCTGCTCACTTCTGTATTGTTTTTATCTTTTACAAGTATTAACTTTTATGATTTTTTGTAATGATAAAATGTTTTAATCTGCTAGAACTTCTAACATCTAAGTAGAATTTATTTTGTAAGCTCTAAAATATTGGCTCTCGTTATAAAGGTCTTAAATGTAAATATGTTGACTTATTTGAAAATAAATGACTATTTTACATGAAATTCAAAACCTTGCAAAACAAATCTATGTGAAAGAGGTCAAAAAATGATTTTTTTTTCGGGGCGGCGGGGGACTGGAGTTTGTATGCAGTGTATGCTGTGCCTTGCACAGCAGGCACTTCGCTACTTGTGCCACATCTCCAGTCCATTTTGCTCTGGTTATTTTGGAGATGGGGGTGTCCTGAGCTGTTTGCCCGGGCTGGCATCAAACTGTGATCCTCTCAATCTCAAGACTCCCAAGTATCCAGGATTATAGGCAGGAGCCACCAATACCCAGCTCAGAAAAATGACTTTCTTGAGGCGTTGGGTGTTGACTGTGAAACTCATATGAAGAAGACCTTTACAATGGTGGCAATGGTCTATATTTTTATTTTGGTAGTGCTTTTAGTGGTGTGTATATATGTAAAAATTTAGGATTACAGGAAAAATAAGTGAGAAATAAGAGCATTCAAGTTGCAGGCTAATTGAGATTTATGTGAATTATTGGAGTATTAGCATTCATATTGCTGAAAATAATAGCCATTTCCCCATTTATTACTTTCTACAACAAAATAAAATTTTTCACTGCATAAAGTTACATTTCAAACAGCATATTTAGGTATGTAAATTTAAAATTTAGGAACTCTTTCCCTTAGAGGTAGTCACTGTTAGTGGTTGTCTTCTCAGATTCTTTACGTGCACACAAACATTCTGTAAACATACAAGTTTTTAGTAGCGTCAGACTGTATATTCTGTTCAGAAACTGACTTCCTTCCCACACCTAATAGCATGTAAATTGATGCCTGTCATTGAGGGATCATAGACCCACCGCCCTTTAGTCCCACAACTGTGAACCATATTCTTATCATCACTGGATATTATCAGTCTTTTTAAATGTTTGGGGATCTGATAGACAAGAGTGGAATCTCTTTTGTCTTTTTTGGGGGTGGGGGCGGGCATCCAATGGTTTGAACTCAGGCCCTCCACTTGCTAAGCAAGTACTGTGCCCCAGCCCTTATTGTTTTTATTTGCTTTCCCCTGATCACCCATGGTCTTGAGCATCGTTTCTTGGGTTGATTATTGATGTTTGCTTCTTTTCTCATTGGTTGTGAGTGACATATTTCAGTCTGCCTTATTTATTTGTCAGAGGACCTTGTTTAGGACAGTAGCTTTTTCCTGTTATACACATTACAGATACCTTCTCCATTCAGTTTCTTATCTCTTGGATTTATCTGTCTTTCTTTTATGGCTCCCTCCATTTGTGTTTTGCATAAGAGCATTTACCTAGGAAGACCAGATGTGTTCTTAAACTTTCATCTGCTTTACTAGTAGTATACTTCTATTGATCATCCATGAATTTATTTTTGAACTACGGATTTAAATCTGCTTTTTTTTCCCACCCAAATGAATAGCTGGTTTTTCTCATACACCACTAAATAGTCTATTCTTTCCTTACAATTTGAAAAAGCAGTGATAATACTGTTTTTAGACTGTTTGAGTGATTAAAAGGCTATAAGAAATGTGACATTCTTCTTTTCTTGCAGGTAAGATGTGAGTTTGGAGGCAAAGTTCAAGGGCAGGGTTTGTAGAAAATTAGGGATGAAAGAATGTGGTTGCCCTGGGAGCTAGAGTGCTAAGTGAGGTAAAACCAAATGTATAGATGGCATGGAATAATAATATACTTAGGAAAATCAAATATGGCTAATTAATAGTTGTGTAACTTGTAATCAAGGCTAGCAGCTCAACAGCTAGTTACGTTATACAAACTAATATTACAAAGGAAATCTTGTGCATTTTAAAGAAATAGATTTATCTTAATTTGATGAGGCACAGGAATCACCAGTAGCCATCGTTACTGAAAAATCTTTGAAGAGTAAGCTCTTTTTGGTTAACATATTTATCTTTCATATATAATCATTGCTACTATATTTAAAGTGATTAAAAGGAAATTATTTTATTTAAATCATTTAATTTTATTAATAATTTTAATTCTGGAAAAGTTTGGATGTGTAGGGCAATGAATAAACTATGTGATTCTAGAAAAAGACTACTAAATACATAAAATGCCACATTTAGAGAAAAATGGATTTTCTAGAAAATTGGGTACATGAGTAGAGGAGAGTGATGATGTATTTTTACTGGACTCAATCTGAAGTATGTTAGAAATAGGAATTTCAATATAATTTTTAATTGTAAAATACAGTCATTATAATTTAAAAAATACTGCTTGGTTTGTGTTCTCTTTCCTCTACCTGATCCTTCTCTTTTCTGTTGTTACAGATCATACATCTGTTGGTGGTCTGGGAGACAGTTTTTATGAGTATTTACTGAAAGCATGGTTGATGTCTGATAAAACAGACCATGAGGCGAGAAAGATGTATGATGATGCTGTTGAGGTAATTGTGGAAATACTTTCCTGCTTAATACATTGAATATTTGCTAGTCACTAGACAGATATGACCACTTTATTATAGGTGTTCAGGAATAAATATATGCATTCAGGAAATACATATAAAGCATTTTATTGTATGCATCACAATTGTTTGTATTTTAATAGAAAACCTATATTGAGTCTTCTTTTGGTATTGGCATTTTAAAGAAGTTCAAGAGTAGTATTTTCATGAAAATTTATCATCATACTTTCAGTTAATATCTATAGAGACTGGAAAACTTCCATAAACACTCCTTCTTTCAAATGACTGCTTGAACCTACACATTGAGAGCATGAGGAGTAAATAATTACAATGGTGGCAGCACATCTATTCCATATACTACTCTAAGTACCTGTTCTGACTCCTTTTATGTGTATGAGACCATTCGATCATTACCACCTCTTTACACAGTGAAGTTAAGTAACTAGTTCAAGGGTCACGTAACTAGATGGTAAGTGATGAAGGATGGAACTGAGCAGTATGGTTACAGAGCCTTTTCTCTTAATCACTGTATTATATTATTTCATATTCATATAACTTCATAGTGTAATGTTGTGACAGTTTAAACTTGGATAAGGGTCATTCTAGGACGTGTTACCAATATTAGTAATGCCAGTATTAGTGAAGTTTTTTTTTTTTTTCTTTTTGGTGGATAGGGGTGTTGAGACGGGGTTGCTATATTGCCCAGACAAATCTTGAACTTGTGATCCTACTCCCTCAGCCTCTCAACTTCTGGGGGGTGCAGGCATGTGCCACCACACCTGGTTTGTTTACCCCATTTAATTGAATAGTAATGGTATAATATTACTTCAAATATACATTGAATTCTTAGGATTTATCATATTTCTAGAGAGAAAAGAGCCGTACAAGTAGTTTGAAAGTTCAAAAGTAAACTATTAGTTAAAAGCCTGTCTTTTAACAACTTTTGACTTTTGTACTAGTATGTTCATGAGTATATGCTTGGATATCTTTGAATTACAACATGGTAAGATTTATGTTGTAATGAACAGAAATAACAGTGTGACAAAAATTATATAAAAATTTATAACATTCTTTTGTTATTTATGGAGTACCTTGTATGCAAAAACTACACTAGTATCATGAGGTCCACAAGGAAGAAAATCTTTTCCCCTGTTCTTTTTATGTGTACTTCAGGGTATTATAGCTAAAAGAAAGCAGCAACAGGTGACTTACATTTTTCATTTAGCTCAAAAAGACAAAGGCAGTAATGGGTACTGTTACATGTAAAGTCTGTCCTCCCCCACTTTGTCTTATAGTTGTTATTAGGATATTTGTTCTTAATCTCTCATTCTAAAAATTTACTTACTGTAAACGAATTCTCCCAGTTTGGGAAAGTTACTACTTTATAGAATGTCATAATGCCAAGAATTCCTGGTAGCCATAAATAAATGTTTGAACACTAGCAGTTTGCTTCTAAAACTCTGAATCTTTTCTTTCTTGTAGGCGATAGAAAAACATCTCATTAAGAAGTCTCGGGGAGGTCTTATCTTTATTGGCGAATGGAAGAATGGTCACTTGGAAAAGAAGATGGGGCATTTGGCCTGCTTTGCCGGGGGAATGTTTGCACTAGGAGCAGACGGTTCTAACAAGGATAAAGCTGGTCATTATTTAGAACTAGGAGCAGAAATTGCACGAACTTGTCATGAGTCCTATGACAGAACTGGTAAGAGTATTAATAAGGCTAATTACTAAGTCTAAAATAACTTAATGTGACAAAATGTGTCCAAGAATTAGGAGGAAAATAGTTTTGTACTGTGCACTTCAAAATAGTTTACACTACTGTAATAAATTGTTTTCTTAAGAACTTTAATTAAAATTCCAGATATATGTGTCTTGCATCATTTTTCAAAACTCTAAATTCTTCTATTTTTTGGATGTTTTTGTCTAATTTTGAAGACAAAAGTTAGAATATTTGTGGATGTATAAATAGTGTAAACGCTATTACATATTATATAAGAATTCATTTTTGTCATTCATTTCAGTTCTGTAAAACCTTTTACTCAAAAGTTGGAACACAAAACTTACTGATTTAGGTTATATTGCCTTGCCTGTACTCTTGAGAAAAAAAGAATAATCAAAAGAGATGTAGTAGCTATCTTGAAAGTGTAATTGGTATATAGCTAACTGGTGGGTTTTCTTTTACTCAATTCACTAATAATTTTTGGCATCCTTTGTGCCTTTCACTAAAAAGACTCTGACATTACTTTGGGAAAGTGTGTAGTATTTTCTGATCTTCCTATCTTTACTTGGAAAATGAGATGGTTCCTGATGTCAAAAATTGGTTCTTGGTGAAATGAAAAAAGTCTGCTGTTTTCAAAATGTTTAAAGCATATATATGCATACAGTCTTAGATAAATATTCATTATATACTGGACTTTTCATGGTTTTCTGTAGCTTTACAAATGTATATTTCTATATGGAATAATAACTACTTTAAGCCTCAAAGCTAAGGTGTATGATTTCAGAAGTTAAATTACTGGTTTTAAGAAGTAACTGAATTTCTGTTTTAGGGTTGTTGTTAGGTATCATGACACAAATATGACTTATCCTAGTTCATAAATCTGTCATGTTATTTTTAATAGTAAGGAATTGAACATATGGTGAAATTGACCTTTCAGGTCTCTCATTAGCTAAATCAGTGGTTCCATTTCTTTAAAAAAAAAATATGTAAGTCAAAAGGACATTGAAGCAATGTTATTTTTAGAGTGATTTAATGCTGGTATGTAATATAAATAAAGTCAATGATCTGAGTTAAAATTAGCAGCTAATTTAAATTATCATGGTAGTGACATGGAGTATCATTTATATACTTAAAATATGTAGCTAAAATTGCTAAAACATTGAGGATGAGATCAGATATTTGATGTTTTTAGATAATTAGTCTTTTTGTTAGATTTTGACCATAAATTAAATAACAACTTTAAAACATAAAACTTAGTAAAAATAGAATATAACAGTTATTTACTCTATTAGCCATGGAACATCTTAGTAAAAATAGAATATAATAGTTATTTACTCTATTAGCCATGGAACACCTGTTAAATGTCAAAATTATGCTGGATGTTTACAGTTGAAAATGTGAACAAGATATATCTCTTGACTTTGAGAAATTCATAGAATACTGGAGGTATAAAAGGATTCCTTTATATTTCTGACATTCACATTTCATCATGACATTGCTGAACTGATTCTTGTTCTGATTGTCATTTTCACATTGCAAGTTGAATCCATGACCCTCTTTGTCATGGTATAACCAAAAAAGATTACTATTTGATTTGTGTCTTATAGTTTTTAAATCTTAAACTGTTTTTACATGTCTTTAATCCCAATTTAGATTATTCAGTTAGAAAGTATAATCCTAGTTTTGTTAACTTGCCAGCAGATTATTACATCCTCTGCTGTATTTTTTTTTTCTTATAGCTTGTGCTACGATTTTTTTGGCCACCGTTTTTAAAATTTTCCTTCTGTTTCTTAGTAGTTACTTTAGCTAAATTCATGCTGTAATTATTGCCTTGATATTTCACTTTCATTTGTTTTTGGAATTAAAATTACCCTACTTTAAAATTCAGTACTTTAATATATTCTAACATATTGAGGGACATGACCACCTGTAATACTTAGGTGGGTTTGTAGGGAGCATTACTAGAACTGTTCTTGAAACTGTGCAGTACCTCAGAGGTGGTTCAAACATGCTGTCTACCTGGGACACTAGATCAATAAGTGATGTGTTATTTTAGTTGATTCTGAGGCATAATCAGGATTGTTGCTAACTCCTGTATTACACTTCCAAACTAAAACTTTCTGTTTTGGGTTCCTTTTTTTTTTCAAAATCAGTAGAATACTGACTTTTTTTTTTTTTTAAGAGATTTAATTCGCTTCATACAGAAATTTTTATCTCTAAACTGTGTACTGTCACAGTTGGAGAAAAATTTAGTCTGTTTACATCCATATAACAGAATTTTGCACATACCTGAAGAGTTTCTACAACTATTTGATCTTTAATAGAAGGGAAAGATAAGAGAAAATAGTGTCTTTCCTTACTATTTGCCCGTTCAAACTGTTGTCAGATTGCATGTTCCCAAATTTTGCTTTGATTGATTTTTCATTGTTGATTTGCGAGTGCTCTTTTTTCCAAATTTCCAGTTTCTGCCCATCTGGGAAAGACTTGTTTGCATTGCATTGTTCCATGATTTTATAAACTGATTTATGCCTTCTTTAAACCTCATTTATTGACTTATGTCTGACCCTTATTACGTCTGCCATTTTTAATTTGTGTATCTCTTCTCTACCTACATTATGTGATATTTTTTGTGTGTGCTTTAGAGACTTTTTTCTCACCCAAGCACTAAATTATTTATTTTGACTCAATTTCTGCTTTTTGGGTTAGTAATTTTTGTTTTAGAAACAAAATATCAAATTTAAAAGAGGAATTTTAGGTAGAGAATTAGCAATTAAATACAAAGTAGAATGCTGTGAATTTTATTCTTAAAAGAGCACCAAAGAAATAATGCCTTCACACCCAACATATATGATGGAGTTAAAGACAGTCTGTTCAACAAATGTTGCTGGGATAACTGGATATCTGCATGTAGAAAAGTGAAACTAGATTATGTCTTCAACCTGTACAAATATCAATTCATAGTGGATCAAAGATCTTAATATAAGGCCTGAAAATTTGAAACTAGTACAGAAAAGAGTAACAAATACACTGGAACTTACAGGCACAGGCAACAGCTTCTTGAACTGAACCCCAGTGGCTCGGCAGTTAAGAAAAGGAATTGACATATAGGACTGCATAAAACTATAAAGCTTCTGCACAATGAAAGATATGGTCATCAGACTGAAGAATTAGCCCACAGAATGGAAGAAAATCTTTGCCAGCTATACATCTGACACCCTTGAATATACAGGGAGCTCAAAAAACTGACACCCCAAGGAGTCAACAACCCACTGAAGAAATGGGCAAATAAACCAAACAGTGCTTTTGAAAGGAAGAAGTACAAATGGCCAAAAGCCATATGAAGAAATGCGCAACATCTCTGATGATAAAGGAAACGCCAAGCAAAACCATATTAAGATTCTACCTCACTCCTGTTAGAATGGCTATCATCAAGAACGCCTCCAACAACAAATGTTGGGAAGGACATGTGAAAATGTAAATTTGCACAGCCACTATGGAAAACAATATGGAGGCTTCTCAAAAAACTTAAAAGTAGGATTGCCATATGATCCAGCAATACCACTCCTATGGATATACCCAAAGGAATGCAAGTCAGGTTACAATAAAGACATCTGCGCACCAGTGTTTATTGCAGCATTTTCACAATAGCTAAACTGTGGAAACAGCCCAAATGCTCCACTCCTGATGAATGAATGAAGGAAATATGGTATTTGTATACAATAGAATTTTATTCAGCCACAAAGAAGAATGAAATTTTGTCATTGCAGATAAATATGGAAGTGGAGAACATTATCTTAAGTGAAGTTAGCCAGGTTCAGAAAGTCAAAGGTCGCATGTTTTCTTTCATATGTGGAATATAGATCCAATACAAATAGAATTTTTATCTCTCTATATATTATATATATGTAATATATACATATATCATATATATGTAACATATACAAATATATATATATATATATATATATATATATATATATAAAGTTTCCAAAAGTGAGGCTATTAGAAGAGATTAAGGGAGGAGGAAAAGAAGAAAAGAATGATAGAGAATGAATAATAATGAAATGTATCACATCTGTGTGACACAACAAAACACTGAAGCAAACAAAAAAATAACCACTGAAAACTGTTGAACAATACAGGGTAAAGGAAAAGGGTGAAGAAGTAAAGCAAAATATATTTACAGGTAAAATACCAAGGCAGCGCCCCCCCCCGAAAAACTAACAGACAAACAGTAAAGGACAAGAATGTAAAACAGGTCACGTTAATGGGAGGGCACAATCAGGAGGGAGAGGATAAATGAAGAAAGTAAAGGAGGATGAATATGGTTGATAGACTTTATGTACAAGAATGAATATGGAATATTGAAATCTGTTGAAGTCACCTTAAGAAGGGGAATGAGTAGGAGGGAGAATAATGGAGGGGATGAAACAAATAGGGATGTAGTACATGCGTAAATGGAAATATCACAATGAAAAAACCCCTCTGTAACTCATACATTAATCTAATTTTTTTAAAAAGAGGGACAGGAACGTAAAACAGTTCCTGACCAGGAGTGGGGATACCAGTGGGAGGAGAGGACATAGCAAAGGGTAAAGGAAGGCAAATATAATGGTTGTGTTTTGTATTCATGTATGAAAAAAGAACAGTGTAACCTGTTGAAATTGTTCTAAGGGGAGAGCACGAGGGAGAATGATGGAGGGGGTGAATGTAATTAAGATATATAAGATTATGTAAGTGCTTACATAAATACAACGTATCCCACCTGTACAGCTATAATATGCTAATAATAAAAAAGAAATAATGCCTTCAGAAGCAGGCAGCCCATAAATTGGCCAAAGCAGTGGATGAGATATATGCATAAATTAGGCTTGCCCATTTTTACTCATTACATCTTTGCAGGACAAAGCTCTTTTCTGTATAATTTTCCGTGGGAATCTCAATTTTAGTTCTGTGTAGCCTATTTCTACTCTATGTCATAATTATAGAAATTACTTAATTTAAAGTTAGTTTAAGATTAACTTTTGCAAATTCTATCTAAGGGCTGGCCTTAGCAAGCATGAGACCCTGAGTTCAAAGTCCAGTACCACCACCACCAATAATAATAATAATAATAATAATAATAATAATAATAATAATAATAATAAAGTAGAAACTCCATATGATCACCTCTTAGTGCTAATAAGTCTTTAAGGAAGAAAAATGATAAGCAATGCCTTCCAAATGATCTACCTTCATATTGCTGTTATCTCCATGCTTGTGCTTTGGAAAAATTTATTGTAATTAATTAATTTTTGACAGGGGGGCTCACTGTGTAACGCAGGCTGGCCTCAAACGCCTATCTTCCTGCCTCTGCTTCCTGATAGCTATAATTATAAGCATGAGCCACCATGCCCAGCTTAGAAATTTATTATTTATTTGTTTATTTTATTTTTTTGTAGTGCTAGAGCTTGAACTCAGGGCTTCATGTTCTGGTTGTCTTTAAGATAGAGTATCACTTATGACCCAAGCCTGAACCATCCTCTGCTTCCCACTAGTAGCTAGGATGATAGATATGCACCTTCATAGCCAGCTTTCTCTATTGAGATGGGGATCTTGAGAACTTTTTGCCTGGGCTGGCCTAGACCCATGATCCTTCTGATCTCAGCTCCCCAAATTAGCTAGAGTTATAGGCATGAGCCATCAATGTGTGGCTCCTTGCCCATTTTTTAATTGGAGTTTTTTCCTCTTGAGTTTTAACTTGCTTCCTTATTTTATATATTAACTCATAATCAGCTATATGGTTTGTTAATATTTTCTCCTAACCTATCAACTGTCTTTTCATTTTATTATTTCCTTTGCTATATAAAAACTTCATAGTTTGATGCAGTTTCACTAGCTGTTCCATTTTGTTGACTTACTGTTTTGTGTTATATCCAAAATATCATTTCCAAAATCAATATCAAGCTTTCTCCCTTTGTTTCCTTCTAAGAATTTTACATTTTCACATCTTTCTTAGTTTTAAAATCCACTTTGAGTTGATTTTGTGTATGGTATAAAATAAGGATCCAATTTTATTCTTTTGCTTTGGATGCCCAGTTTTCCCAGCACCATTTAGGGATGACACTATCCTTTTCCCCATTGTGTATTCTTGGTAGTCTATAAAAAATTAGTAGACCCTTTTGTTTGGGTTCATTTCTGGACTACCTATTCTGTTCGTTGATCTATATGTGTGTGTGTTTTTTTTTTAATGCCAGTATCATCAGATACAGAAGAAGCAATTTGACAGAGCTCAACATCTTTTTATAATAAATCTCTCTCAACAAAAATGGGTATAGAAGGAACTTTCTTTCAACATAATAAAGACTGTATCTGAAAAGCGTGCCTCTAATACCATAATCAGCAAAAACAAACTCAGAGATTTTCTCTAACATCTGGTACAAGGCAGGGGTGCCATTCTTGCTACTTTTATGGTCCTGGAAATACCAGCAATAAAGCAGACCAAGAAAAATAAAGAAAGGCATCCATATCAGAAAGAGAAGAAGCAGTATAATTATTCCTATTTCTGGATGACATGATCTTTTATGTATAAAGCCCAAAAAACTCCACAAAGAAACCTGTTAGAACTAATAAATGACTAAAGTAGCAGGATACAAAATCAATATACAAAAATCAGTTGCATTCTTTACAGTAATTATCTGAGAAAGAAATCAAGAAAGTGATCCTGTTTATGATAGCATCAAAATAATAAAATATGGGATCAATTTAACCAAAGAAGTGAAAGATCTGTATGCTGAAAACTTTAAAATATTGATGAAAGAAGTTGAAGAAGACCTAAATAAATGGACAAATATCCTTTGTTCATAGATTAGAAGAATTATTGTGACTAAAATGTTCCTAGTACTGAAAACAATCTACAGATTCTTTGAAATCCCTATCAGAATTCTTACGGCATTTTCACAGAAATAAAAAGGCAATTCTTAAATTTCTATGGAACCACAAAAGGCCCTGAATAGGCTAAACAATCTTTAGAAAGAAAAAAGTTGGAGGCATCACAGTTTATGATTTCAAGTTAAATTACAAAGCTACAGTAATCAAAACAATATGGTGTTGGCATAAAAACAAACACATAGACTTAGCATTTTTAAAACATCTATTAGATTCCAAATTATATTTCATCCTATGCCAAATTTATCAGTCATCTGGCTACGTAGAAGTTTTCTTAGAAAATATTGGTAATTTGTTGGTTGCTTCTGATCAAGATACTTGAGTTTCAAAAGTGTGAGTTTTGTATACAATTTTTTGGAGGCTTCTCAGATTCAATACCATCTCTTTCTTTCCAAGACTATATCATAGAACCCCTGTTTGAGTTCTACTGTAGTTCTCCAAGATTTAACAGTAACCAAACTGCAGTTATAAATTCTGAATTATGTGTTTTGCTCTTAACTCTTAACAGAACCATCTGCTATCACTATAGTGTTGTTGGTTTCTGTTTTTGGGGCGGATACATAAGAAAGGGTTTGCTTTTACCTCTTGTGAATTGTGATATTTGGAGCTTGCATTGCCATCGCTGTAGTGCTGAAATTTGATTTGCTTATGCTCTACCACTTTTATAGTTCTCGTGCTATGCTTTCTTTACTTAAAAAAGCTTTCTTATAAAATGTTGGTAATTAAACACACGCATAAATGTTTATTTCTTTTTGGAGTTAAGACCCTTGAAACTTGTAACTTTTGCCATTGGTACAGCCTGATAAGCAGAAAGAAAAGTAGAGGAGTAGCTCCAACATCTCAGTGAAAGAGATGTTCTGTTGTACCATGCAGGTATAGAGTGGTGCTAGGTGTGATTAGGCAGTGGTCTCTCTAGGTTCATTTTTAACAGAACACCTGAATACCTGAGACTGGGTAATTTCTAAAGAACAGACACTTTAAGTAGTTACGGAGGCTGAGAGACCAAATCAAGGTATCAGCATTTGTTGGCTCATGAGAACCTGCTTACTGCATTCTCATGTGGCAGAAGGTAGAAAGGAAGGCTAACCAAATGGCTGTGTGAAGCCTCCTTTATAATGACCTTCATCCCATCAAGAGGGAGAAACCCTCATGGCCTAATCGTCTCTTAGAGGTCTTACCTCTTAAAGTATTAAGAGTTTTGGTGGGGAGGCTGGCAAAGTGGCTCAAGTGGTAAAAGCATCATCCTAGTAAGGATGAGGTCCTGAGTTGAAATCCCAGGGCCACCAAAGAAAAAAGGTCTTTAGTCAATATGTCATGTAGTGCTGTATTCTAGCCTAAATGAAAATCATCATCCAAGGAATAGTATTCAATGTTGAAATACTGAAATATATATGTAATTGTCATGTTTTATTCAAACTAACAAATAGGCAATTCTTGGTAATTTGAACCTCTTTTCTGGACTGGGGATAAAGCTTAGTGGTAGAGCACTTGCCTGGCCTTCCCAAGGCCCTGAGTTCAACCTCAAGAACTGCCAAAAAAAAAAAAAAAGAAAGAAAAGAGAAAATAACCTTGTCTGAACCTCTTTGCTGTATATCCAGAAGCTATGTGAAGAGTATATATTTTAAAAACTGATGTAAGTTTTAAAATACATTTCTTTTAAATTATAGTTTGCTTTAAAAGTATATAATCTACAACTAAATCTAATTCAAGATATAAACCATAAACTATATTTATTTTGCTTTTATTTACATACAATAATTGTACAGGATGATATTGTGATATTTATTTTTGTGCTTACAGTATATCTTAATTAGATTCACCCCTCCATCATTCTCCTTCTTTCCTCCCCACCCTTCTTAGAACTATTTTAACAGGTTTCATTTTTCTGTTTTCATACATGAATATAAAATACACCCACCATACTCACCTTCCTTCACCCTTTCCTTATGAACACTCCCACCCCCCAGAAAAGACCTATCTTACCCTCCTGTCCTTCATTTTTTAAAGTGTATATTGATAGTTCAAGGGTGTTTTACCTGTATATATCATGCTTTAATCAAATTAACCCCTCCATTGGTTACTCTTTCTCTGTCACCATGCTCCCCTAATATTCAACAGTTTATGGTGCAGTATATTATATTTATATGTAAAGATGGGTAGTTCCAGTATTTTTCATTCTCTAACATTTTCTTTCCCTGTCCTACCTCTTGTAGTCCTCTCAGACAGATCCACTAATACAATCTTGTTTTCTGTCACTACATTTAGGGATGTGTGTGTGTGTGTGTGTATGTTTGTGTGGGTGTATGATCACATATATATTTATATATGCATTTAACTTATAGGTCTAGCTTACACATACGAGGGAAAACATATGACCTTTGATTTTTTGAGCCTGGCTCACTTTTTCACTTAACATGATGTTCTCCAGTTCCATATTTATCTGCAAACAACATAATTTCATTCTTCTTTATGGCTGGATAAAACTCCATTGTGTATATATACTACTCTTTCTTAATCCATTCATTAGTTGGGCATTCATTTGGACTGTTTCCAAAACTTGGCTATTATGAAAAGTGCTGCAATTAGCATGGGTATGCAGGTGGCTCTGTTGTATCTTGAAGCATATTTCTTTGATATATGCCCAGGAGTGGTATTGTTAAATCAGTTGCTTCAAAAAATTAAAATAGTAATTAATTTAACAAAGGAGGTTAAATTGACCTACACAATAAAAATTACAAGCTACTAAAGAAAGGAATCAATGAAGACATCAGAAGGTGGAAGGACATCCCATGCTTGTGGCTCAGCAGAATCAATACTGTGAAAATGGCTATACTACCAAAAGTAATCTACATGTTCAGTGTAATCCCTATCAAAATTCCAATAACATTCTTCACTGAGATAGAAAAGTCAGTCTTAAAGTTCATATGGAAGCACAAAAGACCTCAAATATCCAAAGCAATCCTGAGCCAAAAGAGCAAAACTGGAGGTATCACAATACCTGTCTCCAAACTATACTACAGAGCCATAGCAATAAAAAAAACACATGGTACTGGCACAAAAACAGACATGAAGACCAGTGGAGTAGAATAGGAGACACTGACACAAACCCACACAACTACAGCCACACAAACTATAGCTTTGACTTTCAACAAAGGTGCCCAAAATATGCTTGGAAAAAGATAGCCTCTTCAACAAATGGTGCTGAGAAAACTCGATTCCCATCTGCAGAAGACTGAAACTAGATCCTAGTTTCTCACCTTGTTTAAGTATCACTTTAAAGTGGGTTAAAGATCTCAATGTAAGATCTGAAATGGTGAAATTAATCCAGGAAAAAGTAGGGAACGCACTGAACTACAGAGGCACAGATAATAACTTTATGAATAGAATTCTAATAGCTCAACAACTAAGAGAAAGAGTTGGCAGATGGGACTGCATGAAACTTAAAAGCTTCTGTCCAGTAAAAAGGAAATGGTCGCCAGACTGAAGAGACAGCCTACATATATGACAAGAGATTATTAACCAAAATATACGGGGAGTTCAGAAAATTAATCTCTCAAAGAATCAACAATCCACAGAATAAATGGGCAAATAAACTGAACAGACAGTTCTCTAAAGAAGTACAAATGACCAATGAATACATGAAGAAATGCTCAACATTCTTGGCAGTAAAGGAAATGCAAATCAAAACCACATTGAGATTCCCCCTCATCCCAGTCAAAATGGGTATTGTCAGTAGCATAAACAACAAGTGCTGATGAGGATGTGGGGAAAAGGGAATACTTTTACACTGTTGATGGGAATGTAAATTAGTGCAACTACTGTGGAAAGCCATATGGACATCCCTCAAAAAGCTAAGAGCAAAACGACTTTAAAATTATCTTAATTAAAAAAAAAAATACCTGCACACTGTACATATCTGTATCATTTTATTTTGGGTCACATAGACTATGTAACGTGCCATGTCTAGCTTTGCATTTGTTTCTTGAGGATTAATAGACTTTTGTTAGTAGAGTTAGGGTTAGCAATATGTTGGTGTATGTTCTTCTGAGAAATATTTCACATCAGAATAATAAAAATATTTATAAATGTATTATAAGAAAACCAAACATGGGCCTTTTAAAGTGGCTCATTTTACAAATCAGCAATAATAAAAAGAAAACAACAAAAATTGCTTCATACCCAATACTTTCAGGGGAAAGAATGCTCTTGCAAACAAACACAAGTGGCTTACTTTGCTCCTTTATTTCTTTTGTCATGTTCCAGCATTAAAGCTAGGTCCTGAATCATTCAAGTTTGATGGTGCAGTGGAAGCCGTGGCTGTCCGGCAGGCTGAGAAGTATTACATCCTCCGTCCAGAAGTAATTGAAACCTACTGGTACCTGTGGAGATTCACTCACGATCCAAGATACAGGCAGTGGGGCTGGGAAGCAGCACTGGTAAATAAGCCAATATTTCATTTTATTCATAAGAATATTAATAAGCCCTCCTAGTGTGCCATGTGTCCTCATCCATTTTACTTCATTTTAAGTAACTTCATGATTTCTCTGATGAAAAACTATTAATCAGTTTCATTTTCTTGGGCAATATAAACAAAACTTAGACTCCTATTTCATTCTTTATTAGGAGCACTTTTCTCACTGAATGATCATAAGGGCCTTATTAGGCCTTAATTTTAGGACCTCCTTAAATAAGAAGATACAAAGTAAGTTTTTTATTTTTTATAAGTAGTTTAATTTCCTATAAAGTCCTAATGCTTAACCACAGGAGGAAAAAAAATACCACATATAAAAGGTACCCAGGTTCTATGGTTATCATTGGGTAGATGACCCCGGCTCGCTTTATGTTGTGTTCTGAGTCATTCCTTAGTGAATCACCATGAGAAGACTCAGTAAATTTTTACAGCTTTTCTAGATTAAGGACAAAATGTACACTTACTTGGAATTGGGAATTCATTTTTTAAAAAATTCTTTGGCAGTACTGGGGATTGAACTTGGGGTCTTTAATTTGCTAGGAAAGTGTTCTACCAGTTCAGCCCTGTCCCCCAACCCTTTTGCTTTTAGTTTTTGTTTTTTGTTTTTTTTTTTTTTGAGAACAAGTCTCACTAAATTTTGCTGAGGCTGACCTCAAATTGATCCTCCTATCTCTGCCTCCTAAACAGCTGAGATTACAGATTACAGGTGTGTGCCACCATGCCCAGCCAGGATTTGAGAATTTTTAATGGTTAGGAAGTAAAATACTAGACTTTCAGGGAACCCTAGGGATATTAGTACCTTGAAGGGAAAAAACATTACTCTTTTATGAAAATACATCTTATTCCCAGGGGAGGGGTTTTATTCTGAAATTGACTAGTTGAGATAAACATTACTAATAATGATGAATACTAATATTCAGTTTAATTAATTTAAGCTTGCAGTCTAGATAGAATGATGAAAGATATCTCGGGTGAGGTAATTAATGGTAGTAAATAGCCCTGACAAGAATGTGTAAGGTATATTGTAGGGCAAGATATATACTGACTTAGGTAAAGGAAATGTTTCACAGTGGCAAAGTTGAAGCCATTTTTGAATGTCCTTACATGACAGATTGACAGCATTTTACTTAGTTGTTCAGGAATAAGACACACACCTCTCAGTAAGTTATCAGTTATTCCCTAAAGTATTGTCATATGGAAAGTGGTGATAGAACACCCTTTGCTCATCTAGAATATGGTCTTATTCTTCTTTCCGTGTCATTTCCTGCTCATGAAAGCTCCCTCACTTTGAGAATCTGTTACAGAACTGAGGAAAGTTTTTCAAAGGGGAAGGAACTACTGAAGATTTTTTTCCAGTAGACAGAAAGAAGTGAGTGTACATGGCTTAAAGTTTAGTCACGCTTCCTGCTGCTTTCAGCATTCTTAAGCTGCTCTGACACTTCATAAGTTGGTGATCTGTTCTTCACATGGTTGTTGTGAAGAGTAGTCCTTAAAAAAAAATCACGTTATTTAGAATATGTTTAAAATGTTTAGATGGAGAAAAGCACAAAGCTCTTTGGTAAGAAGGCTTTAAAAACCCAACTATATACTCAAAATGAACCTGTAAGGTGCTTAGTTTGATTGAACACTTTTCAGTATTAGCTTTTTATTAGAAAAGAAAACCAGACGAGCAGGAGTAATAGCAAGAGTAGGAGCAATAGCCTTGGCCACCATGATTACTTAGTAACTGTACCTTCTTTGGACAGTGTCTCAGGGTTAGGTACTTCTTGACCTTCTCATGAATGCTTAGTTACGGAGTGTGACACACCTGCATGAAATAGTATATTTGGTTGCTTTGAATTAAAAGTAGAGCTGTGAGTAGATTCTGCTTAATCCAATATATTTTATTTAGGCATATTCAAAGATGCAGAAGGAGATGTAAATTGAGAATGTTAGTGTCCAGTGAAGCAGTAGAGTAGTTAATGAGGAGCAAATACTTCTGCCCAGTTTGTCCATCTGAAAAGTGGAGCTGGTAACCTCATAGGGTTGTTGTGAAATTTAAGTATCAGTCAGTAGAAAGCTCTTAGGAAGCCTTCAGCACATAATAAATAAATGCTTGATATTTATAATTATTATTATGGGTAGGTTCATCCTGCTAGGTTTTTATCACCTATAATACTTAACTCACAGAATTATGGTAATAGAATGTCTGGCATAGAGTGTGTGTGCAGAAATATTATCTCTTACTGCCATCACTCTAAAGAGCTCCTAAATGATAACTTTTTTACTTGTTGTGGATTATTGTTTGTTCTTGGAAATGATAAAATTGAAATTCAAATTTTTAGTTAGAGCTAACTTGGTCTTGATTTGTTAGAACTAATGAGGCTTACTGTGCTAGACAGGTCCCTAATTGAGAAAGAATAGCCCAAATTCGACATCTTAAGAGAATATGAGATACTGTGGAATGATTAAAGAAATTTTTAGCCAGGTGTGCTGGGGCATGCCTGTCATCCCAGCACTCAGGAGGCAGAGGCAGGAGGGCCAGCCTGGGCTTCTCAGTGAGACTGTCTCACAAAAGGACAAACATAAAAGATGGTAGTGTTTTAGGAGGAGATTCCAGTATATCTGTTTTTCCAGTATGAGAATTATTTCCACTTGATAGTACATTATTCTTGTGCTTAATATGTTGTGACTAAACGTACTTATTCTTCACAGTTCTATGCAGATCTCTGCACTCTTGATTGTGATCCCTAACTTGTCCTGCACTTACCCTTCAGCACTTCATCCCACAGAACTCTTGTGCAATCTTGCAGGCTATTGAGAAGTACTGCCGCGTCAGCGGAGGGTTCTCCGGAGTCAAGGATGTGTATGCCCCCACTCCTGCCCATGACGACGTGCAGCAGAGCTTCTTCCTTGCTGAGACGCTAAAGTGAGCACACACTGTGAAATTCTTCTCATTAAATTTATCTTTATCTAGTGCATAAAACAAAATCACACACATTCCTGGGTAATATACCGTGTTTTGTACGGGCATATATTGTGCAACATTTAAATTGAATTAAACATCTGCCTCTTCAAACATTTTTCAATTCTTTATGGTGAGAACTTTCAAAATCCTCTGTCTTTTTGAAATGTACAGTGTGTTATTGTCTGTACTCAGCCTACTGTACAACAGCACAAAGAACTTCTTTCTCCTTTCTAGCTATAACTTAGTACCCACTGATCAGCCGTTCTCTGTCCCTCCTTCCCTCCTATCTGCCTCAGCCTCTGGCAACTGCCTCAGCATCTCTGTGGTCAACTTCTTTAGATTCTTCACAGGAGTGAGATCATGCAGTTACTTGTCTCTCTGTGCCTGGCTTGTTTATTTCATTTAACGTAATGATCTTTAGTTCCATCCATGTTGTCCCAAATGACAACACTTCATTTTTTAATGGCTGAATAGTATTGTGTTTTGTGTATGCATCACATTTTCTTTGTCCATTTGTTAACTTTTTTTATTGTTGACTAGTTTGCTATATGATGGCTAGATAATGAATTAATGACCGTGATATATTGCACTAAATTGTATTCCAAATATCTTTTTATGTAATTGGATCTGTAAATCCTCAGTTGCTTCCTATGGAGAATGACTTAGATTACAGTAGATATTTTATCAAGTAAGTGGTTAGTACCTTTAAATTATTTTGTTCTTAGCTCTTTTGGCATGCATTAGAGTCACCTAGATGGCTTTTTTTTTTTTTAGAGTGGGTGGTGGTACTAGGGATTCAACTCAGGGCCTCATGCTTGCTAGTCAGACACTCTACCCCTTGAGCCACATCTACAGCCCTTCTTACTTTAGCTATTTTTCAAATAGGGTCTTACATTTTTTCCCAGGTTGACCTCAGACTGTGATCTTCCTACCTCAGCCTCTTGGTAGCTGAGATTATAAGCATGTCCCACTGTGCCTAATTTATTTGTCATGAAAGGGTCTTTTTTTTACTTGGACTAGCCTTGAACCTCTTCCTCCAAAGTAGCTGGGATTGCAGGCATGAGCCACTGCACCCAGCCTTTGAAAGCTGCTTACAATACAGATAACTGGGCTCATACCCAGAGTTTTAGTACTTCTGGGGTAGGACCTAAGAATTTGCATTTCTGACACACACCCAGGTGAGAGTCATGATTCTGGTCCTGGGACCATACCTGAGCTCTCTGCTGTAGCTAATTAAATCTGTTAGGAATAATTGTGATGTTAAGTGATACATCTACATAGCCAGCAGTCCTCCTGGTAAGGTTTCCTGTAGAGATACATATAAAGAGGACAATGGAAAAGAAAAAGACAATTTGGGGCTTTTACTCAAAAGCTCAGGTAGAGCTCTCTGTAAACTCACTTGGGATAAGGTGGAGACCTTAAGTATGTCCACTTTCATAAAGACTTATAAAGTAAGTATCTCTTCATACCATGTCTTAAGTTTTATATTTCTATTTTCTTTTATCTATACATGAATGACTCAAATAATTTCATTTGCTCAACAAATGTTTACTACCATATACTGTTCAAATCATTTGGGGGATACAGTAGAACCTTGGTACCTGCAGTTAATCTGGTTCCATTCCAAGGAAACCAGTATTGAGGAAAAGCTACGAATGGTCAGGTTGCATAGAGTTCAGTGCTGTACTGCAGATGCTTGAGTCACTTTCCCTGCAGCACCATGGGCATAATTTGTGCTAAAGACATGCTACCTTTCAGCAAATCTCAAATTTTTACTTTTATCACTTAAAGTACACATACTCACTTCTACCTTGCTTTTTTGGGCACCGTTTGCTTTTGGGAAGGTAGATTTTTCACAAAAGTAAAGGTAAGGAAACCCTCAGCAGATCACACAATGATTTATATATAGCTGATGATAACATGGGACTGACTGAGAGTCTCTCTGCATCACCTGAGCTGCATAGTGTGTGTGTGTGTGTGTGTGTGTGTGTGTGTGTGTGTGTGTGTGTGTGAATTTAAAATGTTTTGTTTTAGAGTTATTCATTCGTTTATTCTTCATATAATAAATCCAATAAATAAGGCAGGCTTACTGTACATCAACAGATATATAGCAGACAAAAATTCCTGTATCTCTGGATTTTACATTCTTTATAATTTTGATTTGCATTCTGGTATGTTACAATTGAAATGTGCATGTCTCAAGCTAAGTCTCCTAAATAAATGTCCATATTATTCCAGTTTTTCTTTCATTATTTCTGGTACTGTTGTTTTCCTATCTCTTCAGCCTGTACATTATAGTACATATAGCCTGTACATATCAGTAAGTCTTCATGCTTCTTTCTGTTTTGTTGTTTATTCATTCTGCCCCTCCTTCTCATAGTTACAACTGCCCCTACTCCAGACTCTGATATGCTCTAGACCCTGACCTTGAACATCTGCCCAGCTGCTCACTTCTTACCTCTAGGTATTCCTCGCTGTGACTTATCCTCTGTGATTAGGTTTGAGACTGTATAAGATAGATGGAAAGAGCATTGTACTGTGAGACAAGGTGATAGGAACCTTAGTTACACACTTGCTTCATTCTCACTGAATGAACAAAGAGTAAATTTCTTTGCTTTGAGGAAACTGTAAAATTTGATCCAGAGTATAAAGAGTCTCTTCTTTATTAATTTCAAGACCTCAGAAAGACTGTAAGATTGAATGAAAATTTGTATGATCTTCACTTGGTTTACCCAAGTTTTGCCACACTTTTACCATCTTTTTATTTATTTGCTATACTGACTACTCTACCACTGAGCCACATCCCCAGCCCTTTAAAGTGTTCAGGCTTGTTGCTTTAAAGACTGTCCCTCAGATGGAGTTTTCTGATTTTTATCTAATGATCAGATTTAAGTTAAAAACATTTTTGACATATGAATATTATGTAAATGATTTGTGTTTATTATTGGATCCTATGAGGAGGAGCATGGTAATAGTGCCTTTGTGATTTTAAGTTTGATTGTTGGTTAGATTTGATAGTAAGTCATGTGAATAGTCTTTTTTCTTTTTACAATTAGTAAGCTATCTGTGGAGTGACAGAGACTGTGGATATATTTTTTCAAGTCTTTCACCCAGGATTGTTAGCATCTTTTGCCTGAATCAAATATTACTACAGTAGGAGTAAAATGCTAACTCTTTCTAGTCTTAAAAAATACTTGATTTTCATCATTCATACACCATATTCTTTATGCCATTTTTTTTCTCAAAAGCTACAATGATTCATTTGTTTCTCTACTTTATTTCTTAATTTCTTTATTTGTAGCTTCTATCCTTAAACCAACCTGATTTACATTCAGATATTAAGTTTGTTCTTTTGCATTTCATGTTTATATTTCTCTGCCCAGTGGCAGTGAAATTCCTCTACCCTAGTTATCACTTAATATATCTTTCTCTTCTGTCTTCAATTCAAATCTCAACACCTAGAGACTTTTATAATAATTTCATAAATAACTCACCAGTGTAGACCTTGAGCACTTTAGCATATGGCATAGGGCTGGAAGTAGACGGTATGCTGCCTTATCCCTTTCCTCTGTCTGAATGAAGTATCACCAGTTAATCTTGTTACTTTTTCTTGACAAATTCAGGCAGAGAATCTTTATCAACAGAGCAGTACTCTAGGTAAGCAGTCATTTATATTTGCTTTCAGAAAAACATATACATGTAGATCAATAAAATCAAAGAAACTTGAGCTAGAGGAAACATAGATAATCGTATCAGCATCTTAGCTAGGAAATTATCATAATTGAACCACTGCATTCAGCAATCAGCTTCCTGGAAGCTAAAGCAAAAAGCAATCATCCTGTACATAGTTGTAGGTTTATACTTTTTTTATTGTGAAGATAGAGCTTAAAACTTTCAAGAGGAATGCAGGTCAGTATGACCCCTTAAATTTTTCTCAAATATCTGTTTATTCAAGTAGGCCTTTGTGAGAAACTGAGTAACTGTCAAGTGGTTGAAATTTGTTGTGAATAGAGCACAGCAGTTGATGTGTTTTAGCAACCAGAGATAGTGACTGATGGACGTAGCAGTGACAGAGTTAAATGAAAAACTGTGTTCTTGACCTTAGTCAAGGGCCATTTTTTTTTAATTCATATGTGCATACAATGTTTGGGTCATTTGTTCCCCCTTCCCCCACCACCTCCCTTACCCCTCTGCCCCCTCCCTCTCTCCCCACCCCCTCAATGCCCGGCAGAAACTATTTTGCCCTTATCTCTAATTTTGTTGAAGAGAGAGTATAAGCAATAATAGGAAGGAACAAGGGTTTTTGCTAGTTGAGATGAGGATAGCTATACAGGGCTGTGACTTGCATTGATTTCCTGTGCATGTGTGTTACCTTCTAGGTTAATTCTTCTTGATCTAACCTTTTCTCTAGTTCCTGGTCTCCTTCTCCTATTGGAAGGGCCATTTTACATGTTGTCATGGATGCTGTTCTGTAAATTACCCATAGCTGAAGGTATACTTGTTCCTCATGAGACAAAGGGCCCTGTCCTCTATTTCTTTTGTTTCCTTCAATAGTCCCTAATTTGTTTATTCATTTACCATATGTATTGATGGAATACCAAAAACTGAAATGAGAAAGGTCAGAGATAGGTTCTTTCAAAGCTTCTTACCTTAAAATTCTTAGGCTGTAGCACAGGTAATAAAATATATGCAATGTATAAAATAAAATTTAAATATTTTAAGTTTATAAGTAAAATGCAAGTCTAACAAAATGCAAGTCTTTTGGATAAACAATAGTTGCTTAACTTGGAAGACATAAAATAAGACATCATGAATGTATGTGGTGGCATTTCAACCAGACTTGAAGACAAGATGGGTAAAACGGGAGGAGCTGTGAGTCAGGCAGTGGCATCTTTAAGAGTGAGAGAGGTAGCTCTAAGGGTACCATTGACGAGCCTTATTACATGTAGAGAGATTCAGTAAGAAGGAGGTATCAAAGATAATATTGAAGTTTCCAGTGTGGGTAACTGTAAGGATTGTGATACCAAGTTTCAAGAAGAAACAGATTTTCAGAAAAAGTAATTACTTTTGACATATATTCCCAAGAGGCAGGTACAAATACAGATCTGGAGTTCAAAAGAAATAAGTTCAGTAGATTTTGAGTATAAAGAGAAAAGGCATATATCTGATCCTTTGAAGATGTGTCCATCTAACAAGTCAGAGGAAGTTCCAGTTTCAGCTTGGCAGAATAAACACATGTATTTATTCTCTATACTCTCCTGAAAGCCATTAAAATGACTATAGAAGACTGAGCAGGTGACAAAGGACAAGGGCAATGAAAATGAGAAAGAAACCAGCATACAAGACATGCCAGTACGTTTTTTAGAAGATAGAAGGAAGCAGAGAAAGCTAGGTCCTGCATTAGGGGAAGTTAATTAAAGCAAGCCAATATGTGCTTCAGGATGCTGGAAAAGATTGAAAACTGGAAATTTTTTTGTCTGGGGGCCTGTGCATGAGGAATATTAGACCCCAAATCTATCCCTGCCTCATCTGTGTCCTGAATGAAGCTAGAGATTTCTTGTCTGAAGAGGTTGAACCATGGAGGCTGTGAATTTAAAGATAACAGGCACTGCCAAAAGTGAGAGGATATTGGAGGACTTCTGGGGAAAATTGATTCCTTCACAAGAAAAAAAAAATAGATATTGACACATGAGGTTCCTTCATCAGAACCAGCATGTCCTTACCATCCCCCAGAGATAAAGCTCCCAGTAAATACTGACCTGCCTACGGTTTCTACTCAGCATTTTAATGTTAATAAAACAGTATTGGCCTAGAAATACTTACCAAACTTTAGATATATGTATAAGATACATGCATGCTTATGTGTGTGTTGTACTTTGATTTTTAGAAGTTCACTTAAAAGTAAAATATGAACAAGATAATTCAAGAAAATATCTTAGAAGGGAAAGACAAAAGTTTCCAGTTTGAAATAAACCATCAAGATCCTAGCACAGTGGGTAAAAACAGATTCTCATGGAAACAACACCATGGGATTTCAGAAACCTAGAGAAAAAGAAAGATCTAATGGCTTTCAATGAGAGGAAGAATAAGAGTCTTGTAAAAAATGATCTGGATTGAGAGTGGTTTTAAGACATATTAAGGACAAACATGAAGACTAGCAACACTGGAGCAGTTCATTCATATTATGGCTGCAAATTAATTCCAACCTAAAATTCTAAAACAGTTAACTTTCATGTATTCCTTCTTAGTGCATTTTGCCATTAAAACCAGAAAGGAAGATACGAATATGAGAATACATGTCAGAAAAATTAAGAGATAGTCCATCCACATTGACTAGTACATCTGTTGATGGGCACCTAGGTTGATTCTATAACTTGGCTATTGTGAATAGCACTACAATAAATATGAGTGTGTAGGTGTCTCTATCCTGGCTTAGATTGTGTGTGTGTGTGTGTGTGTGTGTGTGTGTGTGTGTGTACCACACTCCAAGGAATGGTATAGCTGGATCATATGGTAGTTTTAGTTTTAGTTTTTTGAGAAACTTCCATATGAATTTCCATAGTGGCTGTACTAATTTAGTTTTAGTTTTTTGAGAAACTTCCATATGAATTTCCATAGTGGCTGTACTAATTTACATTCCTGAGCTGAAGGTGTGGTTCAAGTGGTAGAGTGTTTGGTAGTACAAGTCCCTAAGTTCAAACCCTAGTTATCGCAAAAAAAAAAAAAAAAAAAAAAAATTACATTCCCACAGCATGTAAAGGATTCCCTTTTCCCCACATCTTCAGCAGCATTATTTGCTGTTTGTTTTCTTGCTGATAGCCATTCTGACTAGGGTGAGGGTGAGATGAATCTCAATGTAGTTTTGACTTGTATTTCTCTAATAACTAAAGATATTGAACATTTTTTCATGTACTAGCCATTTGAACTTTTTTTTTCCCAGAACTGCTGTTCAATTCACTTGGTTGTTTATTAAAAATAGAGAAGCTTTTCCTTTGGTGTTTAATTTTTTGAGTTCTTTGTATATTCTGGATATTAATCAATTGTTAGATGAATAGTTGGCAAAGATTTTTCTCCCATTCTTTAGGCTGTCTCTTCACTTTGGTAAATATTTCCTTTTCTCAGCAAAAGCTATCTTATTTGATGCATTCCGTTTGTCAGTTCTTGCTCTGATTTCCTGAGCTACTGGAGTCCTATTCAGAAAGCTGTTCCTATGTCTATGTCATCAAGTGTTTTCCCTGTAGTTTTTGGTCTTACATTAAGATCTTTGATCCATTTTTTTTATTGATTTTTGTATAGGATGAGAGATAGGGATCTAGTTTCAGTCTTCTACAGGTACATGTCCATTCAGTTTTCTGAGCACCAGTTGTTGAAGAAGCTGCCTTTTCTTTAATGTATGTTTTTGGCACTCACTTTTGTCAAAAATCAGATGGCTGTAACTGTGTGGGCTTATTTATGGATCTTCTTCATCAGTTTCTTTCTTCAGTGTTTTATAACTTTTATTGTAAAGGTCTTTTACCTGCTAAGTTTATTCCTAGGTATTTTATTTTTTTGAGGCTGTTGTGAATGGATTATTTTCCTGATTTCTTTCTCAGCCTTATTATATGTATTCAGCAGAGGTACTGATTTTGGTATGTTGATTTTGTTGTTCAAAGTGTTTCATCAGATCTAATAATTTTTGGTAGAGTCATCAAGTTCTTTTAAGTACAGAATTACATCTGTGAGTAGGGATAATTTGACTTCTTCCTTTCCTGTTTGTATCCCTTTTCTTTTTCTTGCCTTACTGCTTTGACTAAGAATTCAAGCTCTATACAGTGAAGAGTATGGACACCTTTGTTGTTCTTGACTTCAGAGGAAATACTTTCACTGTTTTCCCTGTTTAGTATGACACTTGCTGTAGGTTTATTATATATAGCCTTTATTATATTGAAGAACATTCCTTCTATTCCTAATTTCTTCAAGGCTTTTATCATAAAGGATTGTTGAATTTTTGTCAAAGGTTTTTTTCTGCATCTATTGAGAGGACCATGTGATTTATATCCTTTACTATGTTTATGTGCTGCATCGTGTTTATTGATTTGTATTCCTGTATTTTTGTAATAAAAACAACTTATGCATGCATATAATCTTTTAACTGTGTTGTTTAGTTGAGTTTGCAAATATTTTATTGAGAAGTTTTGTGTCTATGTTCATCAAGGAAATTAGTGTATTATTACATTTTCTGTTTTTGTAGTGTCCTTCCCTGGTTTTGGTATGAGGGTAATACTGGCTTCATAGAATGACATTTTGGGCATTCTTTCCCTTTCTATTTTATGGAATACTTTGAGGAACATTTTGTGTTAGTTCTTCTTTAATGGTCTGGTAGAACTCAGCAGTGAAGCTGTTCAGTCCTGGTCTGTTCTTTGTTGAAAGACTATTAGTTACTGCTCAGTCTCATTGTAGAGAAGTTGTTTATATCCTGATAGTTCAATTTTATTAGGAATAGGTGCCTAGAAATTTATCCATTTCTTCTAGATTTTTCAGTTCATTGCTTTAAGTTTCCTCTGAACTTCTTGGTATTTGTTGTGATATTCCCTTATTCATCACTAGTTTTAGTAATTTGGGTCTTTGCCCTCTTTGTTTCAGTTAGTTTGGTTAAGCGTTTTTCCATCTTGTTTATCTTTTTAAAGAACCAGTTCTTTGTCTTATTGTTTGTTTCATTCTTTTAGTTTCTATTTCATTAATTTCTGCCCTGACCTTTCTTTCCATCTACTGTTTTTTGTTGTTGTTGTTTGTTTTGGCAGTACTGGGGTTTGAGTTTGAACTCAGAGACTCATGCTTGCTAGGCAGGCACTCTACCACTTGAGCCACTCACTCTTTTTTGTGTTGGGTATTTTCACATTAGGGTCTCATGAACTATTTGCCCAGGCTTGCCTCTAGTCACATTCCTCCTGATCTCTGCTTCCCGAGTAGCTAGGATTATAGTTGTGAGCCACGACCCAATTTCCACCTTCTGTTTTTGGGTTTGGCTTGTTCTTGTTTTTCTAAGATCTTGAGGTTCATCATTGGGTTGTTTTTGAGGTCTCTGATATTTCAATGTAGGCACTCCTAGTTATAGCCTTTCTTCTTAGCATTGCCTTTGTTGTGTCCCAAAGGTTCTGGTAAGTTGTGTCTTCATTTTCACTTGATTCTAGGAATTTTCTGATTTCTCCCCTTATTTCCTTGATGCCTGATCATTCAAAAGTGCATTGTTCAGTCTCCATGTGTTTGTATATTTTCTGTAGTACCTCTTGCTGTTGATTTGTAGCTTTATTCTGTTGATAAAACACAGGAACTTATTTCAGTTTTCTTGTATTTTCTAAGACTGTCTTTATATCCTAAAATGATATTTTGGAGAATGTTACATGAGCTGCTGAGAAGAATCTATATTCTGAGGCTGTTGAGTAGAGTATTGTGTAGATGTTTGTTAAGTCCATTTGATCTATAGTGTCGTTTAATTCCAAGTTTCCTTATTGATTTTGTATTTGGTCTGGATGAGCTGTCTTTTGGTGAGGGTAAGGTATTGAAGTCATCTACTATTATTATGTTTGGGGTGTTTATCAATATAACCTAAATTTAAAGCCTAAAAGTACATAATTTAAAGAAGAAACAGGAGAAAAATCCCTGTGATTTTAGGCTGGGCAAAGATTACTGATCTATGATACCAGAGCATACTTCATTAAAATATATTTAGCAGTTGGTCTCAAAATTAAAAACACCTGCTCTTTGAAAGAATTCTTAAGAGAATACAAGCCACACACTGGGATAAATTCTTTGCAAAGAAATATCTAATTCTAATTGAAGCTCATTTCCCCCCCTCCTTTATTTTCAGATATTTGTATCTGCTGTTCTCTGGTGATGACCTTTTACCTTTAGACCACTGGGTGTTTAACACAGAGGCTCACCCTCTGCCTGTGTTACATTTAGCCAACACCACACTTTCAGGTAATCCTGCTGTTCGATGAAAGCAGATCCAGAAGGACCATTCTTACCTGTGTTTTGTTTACATGGACCACTACAGAAATTTGTCTGGAGAGGTGACTTTTGAAAAACCTGGACCTCTGAGTCAACATGACAGGGCAAAACTTGACCCTGTAAGAAGACTTTGCAACTTGTAGATATATCAGCTTTGAAATTATTCCATTTTATACCTGACCAAAACATGTTCTGGTATGTGTAGGTCAGAGACCTGATGTGCTTTGATTCTTAATGCAATGGTCACGTGAGCAAACGATGCCTACTACTTCTACATTGTTAGAACAAGCAAAGAATATGGAGCACCTTGCAGGAGTTACAGATGGCCTTTGGAACCAGTTACGTATTTGTTTCCCCCCCCCAAGGTGGAACAGCTTTCAAATCAGATATTTACACATTGTTTATCCCTTTTCCCCTCCATTTTAATAATGGAATAAACTAAGATAAGCAAGAACAAAGGAACATTGTAACTGCATCAGAGGTAAGAAGACTTGAAAAAGAAGCAAAAATGCCTATCCCTGTTGATCTCAAGTTTGCATTGGATTTACCAGACTGGCAACCATTTCAGTCCCAATCTAGTTCATTGAAGTTCCTTGGTTAAATTTAATTTTCTATGGGGGCATGATATCACAAAGAATACCCTTCAAGCCTTTGTCTCCACACAGTATCATTGAAACTGGTATTTATCATAATCTCTCCTTAAGAGCCTGGGTTTGGATTTTGTGCATGTAGTTCAGTCTAGTGTTGGTAGCATGACAAAAGTGAGGAAAATGCCAGTTTGTTGCCTTGAAACCTGTTCTTAGAGAAATCCTTGGTTTTGATGGTTGATTATATTTCTTAGCCAACAAATCTGTCAAGTAAATTTTATCTGCTTTAATCTCATAATACAATTAGTAGCGTCACTCAACTTACAACTTTATTTATGAGGCTTGGCAAAATTCACTATACTATTATGCAGCTCTCAGTTTGCCGTAACAAGCTAAATTACTTTTATAACTTATTAAAGCTAAGTTGAAGACAGTGAAACTTCCTTAAACATTCTGTCTAGAATGGGACAGGGGATTCTTTATTTATTATCTTGTCAGATAAGCGAGCTGTTCACAAATGCTTTACATTTTTTAGTTTCTCTAAGAGTATTTATATACATCCAAAGAATCAGAATAGCTTCAAAACAATTTTCAGTGACAAATGCCATGGTGTAATTTATATTACACTAAAATTTGAATAGACCTAAGGGACTTTCTCTGACCATCAGTAGATTTTGCACTGATATTTCTCTGTTAAGAAATTACTATTTCTTTATATCTTGGGCAGAAAAAACTTAAAATTTTATTAAGAACTATGATATAAGATCAGTACTAATGGCTTATAAATTTTCTGTCCCTTGGGTTTCTGTATAAGACATTTTTTCCTCTTTTCATTTAATACAGACATCTTCTATTGACATTAATAAAACTTGGAAGCAAGTTTAATTAATCTAATGTTTACTTTGTATTTGAATATTTCATGAAACAAGGTTTGTACAAGGAACCCACTTTGGGATTCTGAAGGCTTATTTCCTTATCTGATAGCTTTTTAACACACTATTAGCATGTAGAAAAAAATTAATAAATTAATATAATTAAACATTTTCTAAGGGTGATCATCTTACACCACAAATCATCAAATGACCATGAATGATAGCCACCCCCAAATTATTCAGTATATGTAGAAAATAAGGATATAGAGCTAGTTGTACCAAGTTCTTAAGAAGGCTAAATTTTAGCACGTATTCTGACATTGTAATCTTTTACTACTTGAAAATTAAAAGTTTTTAAATTAGAAGAGTACGTGACTATGACTTTGGAAGGGAAAGGGAAAATATTTGGTTCTCAGAAAAAAGTAAGCTTTCCTCCTAAAAATAGCACAAGCCCACTTGTGAGTTACTTTATTTAAAAAAAAAATGAAAAATTTGAGTTGGCAAAGACCCAGAGCAGCTGTATAGATGGTAAGGAGAGGGTCTCTCACTTTTTTCAGAAGAATGAAGAGTTGAAGGGGTCATCTCAGCTCCCCACCCTGAAGTACTCTGTGTTAGTGAGTGAGAGCTTTAGAGAAGTCAGGGAAGTGTATAGCTCAGCCAGTTCTGGTGCAAAGAAAGGTTTGAGGGGGGCCAAGGAAGGGTCTTCTTTACCACTCCCTACCTTCTTTGTGGTGACAAGAACTGGAGCTTATAACAGTGCATTTTCTTCTCTGAATACCAAAGGCAATTAAAAGTCAGGTGCAAATGACTTGCCAGTGTCATGTTTTGTTTTTGTTACATATCTGTAAAATAATTTCCTCCAAGACCAGTCCTTATCCCATATTTTGCTTATTTTTCAAGAGTGCTCTTTACTTTCTTCTGTCCTCTTTGCCTGTTGTATTTTGTAGATCTCATTACTCAGGTTCAATACTCAATTGCACTTAAAAACTCTTTGCAAAGAACCCAGAAATGCTTCTTTCCAGGTGCCTCCTCAGAGAGCTGACACTTTACCTTCTGCATTTGGTACAGTTGTACAGAATAGAGAGATCATTTGGTAAATAAAAGAAGGAAAATAGGAATGTTGAACAGCCTTCCACTTTCTACACTGTTTTCTCTTCATTTTAGAGTCCTGCTTTTTGATTCAAACCAGATTTTTAAAAATTATTTAACCAATATGAAATTGTTAAAACCAAGAGAATGAGGCCCTAACCCAAAGAAAGTCTCAGTGCAGAAAAATAAGTCCCCAGTCAGAGGGTTCTTACATGCTGGTGGATTGCACACTTTTTTCCCTCTAACACCAACTTATTCCTGTCTTTGAGTAGATATGTATATGTAAAAGAAAAACCTAAATATTGAAGGAATGCATTCTTTCAGTGAAGTATCATCCCTGATTTTGTGTGATGCTGTGTAGAGCATCCGAGGGTTTTACTTGGTATTTTTTAACTGAGCAGTTTGAATCTTGACCATCAGCGTCTCATACTCTCCAGTCTCCATTGCCAAAGTCTTTTTCAGGACTCCAAATTTGTTGGTAAAAGATTGTGCTTGCCATTCTTTTTAAAACAGTTTCTCTTAAGCTGGATTTCTTTGAATGAGTGAGAGAATGAATGAACAAACATTTCTGGAGTATGAATGTGTGCTGAGCATCGTGCCTGAGAACATTTTCTGTGGCTCTAATCACATTTCTGGATTAGAATAGTTCATACCATTCTAGATGTTTTCCAAAATGAATCATGTTACAAAATCCTTAACTTTATATTTCATTTAAATTAAAAAGCAAGAGAAAAGGTTTATAATATATTTTAAACAATGTGTTATGCTATATAATAACTAACAATTATAATTGCAGCTAATAACTGAAGTCTCTTGGAAAATGTCAAAGAAATAACTTGAATTCTGATGCAATTTTGACTAAAATATTTACTTTAAAAATAAACACTCTTATTTTGCTCTATCATTTTAATTATATGATTAAAATCAATATTTTATAGAAGTGCTGATTATTTTATATTCAAAAGTTTTTGTCACTTAATTCATGGGTAAAACTTGGCAGTTGTAATTGCCTTTGCACTGGTGTTCTTCTACTAATGGTAGTACCCATATTTTTTTAAATATAAAGACAAACATTCTAAAATATTTCAAGTTCCAAGTAATAGTTCCTAGTAATATTTTGAATTCTTCTCTCTAGGTTTCCTTTCCCTCAAATTGGCTGTACACATAAATACAATCATACACAGATTTTTATTTTTGTTTGTTAGTTAACAAACACAGTTGGCACCTGGTTTTGACTCCACAAAATAGATGCAATCACAAAATTTAAGCAACCACATCAGATACGGAGATACCAGAATTACCAGTTATTCTGGCTCAAGAACATTGGTGAAGATGATTTTCTGTTACCTTAGCTTACCCGGGTCCTCATATAGATGTTCTGTTTGATCTGTATGCAGTCAGCAAGCTTTTCTGTTAAAGGGTCCAAGAATAAATAATTTAGACTCTGTGAGCCATGCAGCTCTGTTATTACTTACTCAGTTTTGCCATTAGAGTATGAAAGCAGATGGAAATGCTATATAAATGAATGAGTTTGCCTGTGTTCCAATAAAACTATTTACAAGAACAGATGGAGGAGCTGGATTTGGCCTACAGGTCACAGTTGCTAACCCTAATCCCAAGTTTAATTTGTATAAGACCCTCTGACCTTTGATCTGCATCTTTTCTCTGTGGTTTTACCTTCATAATTCATCTTTAAAGGAAAAAGATGTGTGTATGTACAACTGTATGTATTTGTGTTACTTTAAGCTGTGTATTTTGTCATTGGAGTCTGTTCAGATAATATCACTATCATGAATAAGGCAGAACTGGGGCGGCGGGAGGGGGGAGGGAAGTAATGCTTTCAGCCCTTACTCTTCACCTTGCTATTTAATGCCATTAATTCCAGAATCCCCATGTTTAAAAAAAAAAAAAAAAAGGTCTATGTGGCATCAAAATATTTTCTCTCCCAAGTTGTGCCTGCTCACTGACCCTTGGATCAGTACTCTGGATTGCTGCAGCTGCAGGAATTTATTCACCCTGCTACTCCTGGAGCTCTAAGACAAGAAAGAATGACAATTCCCATTCTTGGTGCTGCAGAAACCAATCTTTTGAAAAGTTGTAGGTAGCACAACAGGTTTTATGCCTCACTTGCCATTTGGCATCCACTTTTAGACAGTTGAAGGGTGCTGCCCGTTACCTCTTGAACAGCCTAAGTCTGAGAAGTACAGAGAGAAGATGTATCCAAAAGGAGTGTTCCTTCCTCTTTCAAGCTCTCCACAAGGCTGTTATAAGACAATTACATCATTTCAGAATGGCAGTATGCATGAGTTTTCAGCGAAAGCATTCCTCAAACTCAATTTTACACTTCCTCTGTGTTACAACTAATCCATTTCCAACTTGATTTGAGCCCAGAAATTCCAGAACTCAAAATTTCTCACAAAATTCTACACCACCATATTACTCATATATGTATTGCAATGTACCTGTCATTCTGACAGATTTTTTTCTCTAAGAAATTTATAAAATATTTCACCATTTTTTGGAAATTCTAGAGGGAAAGCCTGTATTCAGAGTGATAGACATGCCTGTTTTCCATATTATGAATGAACTGCCTTTGCAGGTCTGAGCCACTCTTAAGGTCACATCAGATCAGTGTGAATGTAAGTTTTGGTACTCACATACACATTCTGACACATTTAATATGCAGAGGTTTTTAAATGTTTGCAAATACCTTGCAGCTATTTGAATGCTACAGAATTCTACTGTAAATTGTATACCAGGAAATTTCATGGAGAGAAACCTAGCTCTTTGTTGGGAAAAATACAGAAATTAGTTTATTTTTTAGCTGGTTTAATTAAAGTATCCCCAATTTTAATTACTGGATTTGGGAATTGAAATGCCATTCTTTACCCTTGCTGGTCTCAAATTCACTGGTAGAATTTTCTCTAAATTAGTAAGTGGGTTAAATGTAACCTCCTAAGTTGGTACCTACTGGCTGCTCCTGAACTGATTTCCAGTCCTGTCCTCCATAATGTGATTTTTACATATCAAAGGTGAGATTGTATATTAAAGATTAAATAAAGACATTCTTTAAGTGAAAAGTCTGTTTATCTTTTTACCACTGGTGACAAGCAGAAGAGCAAGTTTGGCTTGCCTTCTCTCACCTTGTCCCTTGAGCTCTCAAGTATGTGAACAGCTGTGGCTTCAGAATGTTTCACCACTACTTTATTCAGTGCTTCATGGGCACCAGGTACTAAATACTCTGTGCTTCTCCGAAACCAACAGCCTGAACTACTACCGATCATCCAGCTCATCCTGCTCCTCATCACCTTGGCCTGTATTTGCTCATTCTTCCCGGCACATGAACTTCAACCTAATTAAAATTTTAGAATTAGAAATTACATTGTGGACATATCAAATATTAATTGTGGACTTTAATTTTTCAGAAGCAACTAAAACAGGACTGGGTAATATTAAAAGAATAAGACGCTCCGAGTGACTATAATTTGATAAAAACCTCAGCCTATCTATTAGATACCTGACATTTACATCATTTCATTGGGTTGCAGAGGAGCTGTCAGCTCGCACATGACATTCATGGTAAGGCTGGGTTCACAGCTGCAGATATAACTCAGTGGCAGAGTGTTTGCCAAGCACGTGCCAACACAGAAAAAAAATGGGTAAGTGATCCTGCATCCTAACTTGTGGATTGAAAAGAATTAATTTTTTATTGTGGTAAGCTGTATGTGACATAAAATTTACTATTTTGGCAATACAATTGAGCGGCGTTAATAATTACATTAACAGATTTGTACAGTCACTGCCAGTATCTATTTACAAGCTGTGTCAACATTCCAAACAGGAACTCTAAATCATTAAGCTGTAACTCCTTATTCTGCCACTCCCCCCCGCCAACAGCCCATGATCTCTGCTTCTTAAGACAAAATTTCTTAACCCCGCTAAGTCTCAATTTTCTTACCGATAAAGAGGGAGATAAGGGAATAATATAGAAGCTTTACAATTAAATGCAAATAATCCATACACATAGCCAAATTAAGCTTAAAGTTTCAGTTATTTTTAATTTCCATTAGCAGCAGATTGGAGTAGTCACTCTTAAAGGAAGAGAAAAAAGAGGAGAAGGACCATTAGAACAGGCAATGAAGAGCCAATCCATCCAGTTGTACCTCTTTTTACATAAAAGAAAACAAACTCAAAAGGGGAAAATGAAGACTTGGATCTTTAAGGTGGTCTTTCATGTTATCATTCATGATTCTATGAAATAAAATTTACATAGGATTTTTTTGTTGTTGTTGGTAGTGGGTTTTTTCGTTTTGGTTATGCTGCCCTGGGCATTGAACTCAGGGCCTCCTCCATACTAGGCAGGTGCTCTGCCACTTGAGCCATACACCCTCACCCTTTTTGTTTTATTTTTCAAATAAGGTCTCATGCTTTTTGCCCAGGCCAGCCTCAGACAGTGATCCTCCCAATCTCAATCTACCAAGTAGCTGGAATTACAGGTGTGTGCCACTATGCCCACCCTATTTATTGCTGAATATATTTCATTATATGGAAGTTCATTTATCCATTCACTAATTGATACACATTCAGACTGTCTCCACTTTTTGGCTATTGAGGATAGTGCTGTTATGAATATGTACACAAAAGTCTTTATGTGAGCTTATTTTTATTTCTCTTCGGTATGTGTATCCCTAGAAGTGGATTTGTGGGTCATAAAGTTATGGGTAGCGTATTTTTTTGTTTTTGGCAGTACTGGGGTTTGAATTTAAGGCCTCACACTTGTGTGCAAGCATGCTACCAGTGGAGCCACGCCCCCTGCCCTTTATGCTTTAGTTATTTTGAGATAGGGCCTTGCTTTATGCCTGGTCTTTGTGGTTTGCGATCCTCCTATTACACTTTGTGTGTTGCTGGGACCAACAGACTATGCTAGGATGACAGGTGCACCACCGTGGCCTGCTTTTATTGGTTGAGATGTATTCTGAACTTTTTGCTAAGGCTGGTCTTCAACTGTGATCCTATTGATCTCCACCTCCTGAGTAGCTAGGATTACAGATTTGAGCCACCATACTTGGCCCTTTTTTGCTATGGTTTATTTTTCAGACTGGATCTTGCACTGTTGCACAGGGTTGGTCTCAGATGGATCCTCCTATTTTTGCCTCCTGGTATTAAAGTATGCACTACCATGCCCAGCTTGGGTTTTTTGTTTGTTTGTATTTGTTTTGGAGATGCAAGTTTGCTAACTTTTTGTGCTCAAACCAGGATCCTCCTGTCTCCACTTCCTAAGTAGCTGGGATTACAGGAATGCACCACCATTCCTAACTGTGACCACACTTTTCCAGAGTGACTGCTTTTACATTCCCACTAGCAAAGTATGAGGGTGACTGAAAGGAAAATGAAGAAGCAAGAGAGAGAGACCAAGAAAGAATCTGTGACCTCTACAAGCAAAAGATCTTTCTTAGGGAGAGGAGACTTGAGAGGGACCCTCGGCCATCAGAGTGACACTCTGAGAGGGGCGACGCATGCCTCTCTTACAGGCTGGGGTTTTAAGCATCCTGTAGTAGGATAAGGGAGGTTGGAAGGGGGTGGACATTAGAAAAATGCGAAGGGAGAATGGGGGAAGGTGCTGAACATTACCAGGAAGGTCATTGTGGCTGGGCAACCAGCCATACGTGTTGTTTCTCTCTGGCTCTTTTATCGGAGGTAGCCATGTTTGCATTGTTCCAGTGTTTCTCAGTGTTCCAGCAGTGACAGTACCTGTTTCTCCACATCCTCACCAACATTTGTTATTGTCTTTTTATTATCTGCCTTGTTTAGTATAGTCATTCTAATGGGTTATTAAGTTGTATGTCATTGTAGGGTTTTTTTGGTGGTACTGGGGTTTGAACTCAGGACTTTGCATTTGCTCGGCAGGTGTTCTACCACTTGAGCCACACCCCCAGCTTCAATGTAGTTTTAGCTCACATGTCCATAATGACTAATGTTATTGACCATCTGTACTATTAGTTGTGCATGTCTTGCTCAAATATTTTGTCCATTTCAGCTCTTATTAAGTTATAAGAGTTCTTTATATATTTTGCACTTACTTTCTCTAAGATGGTGATTAATCCTCAGTTTTTAACAGTATCTTTTGAAGTATAAAAGATTTTAATTTTTATGTATGGTTTATCTTTTTTTTTTAGTGGATTGTGCTTTTCTTCCTAATCCAATATCACCAAGAGTTTAGACCTATTTTCTTCTGAAAGTTAAATAGCTCTAGCTCTTACATCGAGGTCTCTGATCCATTCAAAGTTAATTTCTCATGCATAGCAAAGGTCTAATGATATTTCTGTATGGATGTCCAATTATCCTAACTATTTCTTAAAGATTATCACTTCTCCATAAAATTGCCCTGGACCTGTTGTGAAATATCAATTTATGGTGAGTGTGAGTTTTTAATTCTAGACTCTCAATTTTGTTCCATTGATGTATTTCATTCCTTGTCTGTAGCTCTAGAGTAGTGGTTTCAGCCAAGGAGTGGTTTCATACTTCTCCCCTGCAGGGACATTTGGCAATGTCTGAAGACATTTTGATGTCATGACTGGGAGGGAGGAATTGCTACTGGTACATCTAGGGGGGTAGAAGTCAGGGATATATCGGTCCAGTTTTAGTCAACTACCTTTTTTTTTTTTCCTGAAAATATGTCCTCCTTTCCTGTTTTCTGTCTTTTTGTTGAAAACTATACATTTTAGAAAATATTGTTATAACAACTCTGAACCCTAATCTGCTCCCCTCCGCCCCCCGCCCTCGGGAGGTGGTAATTGTTGCTGTTTGTCATTTGTTTGTTAGTCATGTGCTTGAAGACTGTCTTCTGTCTTCCCCCATACTGTTCAACTACTGATGTTTCTGCTCCATTTCATGTTTGTTTGTTTGTTTTTTAATCCTGTTTAAATTTTTTGAGCCTGGCTTCCTAGAAGTTAACCCTTAAGCTTAGTGGTTAACCACTTGTAAAAGGTTGAACTCCAATACCTTTAACCAGTGATGGTTTCTACCCTTTGTACTTTACCCCAGACCCTCTTCTCTGTTTTCAGTCCATATCCAAGGCCTCATGCTCAGTTAGGGGCATATGGAGGTAGTGAAGGCTGTCTTTGGTCTCTGCTGAATTTGTGCTCAACCTTGTTCTTGCATGCAGCTTTCCAGCCACCAGGGATATATGGCAAGGTGCACTATGGCTCCCTTATCCCCTGGATCTCCCTGTTAAATTCCTGGCTTATCTACCAATCTGTTGCTTGCCCAGGCCAGAGCCAAAACTTCCGGCTAGTTGCACTGACCTTTCTGGTTGGTTTACTATTAATGTTGCATTTATGTCTTTTTTTTTTTTTTAAGTTCTGGGAATCAAACCATGCTACGTACCTGCTCTACTGTTGAACTGTGCCCCAACCTGCACCTGTTCCTAACAACGTTCAGGATGTGGGATTTTTCTGTGCTATGCTTCAAATGCAACCAGTAGAGCTGTCATGCTGATGGGGCTGTATGGGCAAGGAGCTGCCCTGTACTAAAATGCCACAGCTACACTTCTCACCTGAGCTCAGTAGTTTTTCTTCAACAGATGCCTCTCAATTTGTTGTATCGCTATAGTCAGTTTCTAGAATCCTGAAATGTTTCTTTAATTGCTCAGTTTAACTACTTTAAGGGAATAGGTTTGTTGCGCTCCAAAAATGAGCTCATTTTTTACTGTTCTCACACAACTAACTTATATACCTCTCCTGACTTCCCTGACTTTGATTCTTCCACAGTGTGCCTCCATTCAGCACATTCTGCCTTGTATCGCATTCATTTGTAGGCACATCATTACCTCCTATTCTACATTGTCAACTTCTTAGTGACGTTGTTAGTATTCTAGACATCGTTTTATTTTTGAGCAAACACCCCAGTTCTCAGAGCCCAGGGCTCTTCCCACCAGGCCAGGCAGCCTGATTAAGGGCAATTGGAGTCCACTTCTTTTGATTCTGACTTTTCTATCAACAAAAACTTTATCAAAGCTATTACATTAAGAGAATCTATGGTGTAAAGGTGATAAAGCATGTGTTACGTCCTTTTTTCACGTGCCATTGGTGGACAGAATGTCTGGAGGGCCACATGGGAAGAACAGTGATCCTCAATTCCTAAGGAGTTCAGAATTGTCATCTTTGAACTTCCCGTGGCAGAGGGTAAGGCTGTAGTAGGCAAGGTATTCAACTCTGGACCTTAGTTTATTTCCTACAAAGTGGAACTGGACTAGTAAACTCGAATGTGATTCATGACATAATTAATAATGGTTATTATATTCCATACACATTTATTGATCTTTCATGTGCTGTTTGCCAGAAGCTATAATAGGCTTCAAGTATACAAAAGCATATAAGTATACAAAACCCAAAATGAAATATCTGTCCTCAAACAGAGACTGACCTACTTAAGCAGATATGCCCTCTGTTCTACCAGGGGATCCCAGACACACTAGGTCTGGAAAGGGAGAGGATAATCAGGAAAGATTTTTGAAGTGATTTAACACTGGAACTGAATTTTAAGAGGAAATCAAGTTTGAAGATAAGGGGAAGACACCTGAAGAGGCTGTGGGGGTGTGAGATCCAAAGCATAGTTGAGAAGACTGGCTTGAACTTGAAAAAAAGGGCTCCATTTTACTGAGACCTGTAAAATAATTCTCTCATGTAGTGCTTCTCAGCCCCTGTGACTGCACTGTCCTTTACCAAAGGAGGGCCCACCAAGATCTCCGAGAAAGGTTTTCCCTTCTGAAAGCCTGAGTTCAGTCCACCAACACCAAGAAGCCATAAGATACAAAAGAATGAGTGTCAAGAAGAGGCTAAGGAACTCCATTACTCATAGTCAGCTGTGCTCCAAAATCAAATGAAAAATTCCAGAAGTAACACACAAGTTTTAACTGGCAATATCATTCTGAGAATTGTGATGACCTCTCTGTCTTTCCTGCCCAGGGTGTGAATTGCCTTTTTGTCTCGTGTATCTGTGCACTACCTACTCAACAGTGACTTGGTAGTACTCTCAGTTATCAGCTAGACTGCCACAGGATTGCCATGCTTGTGTTCAGGTAGTCCTTATTTTACTCAACAATGGCTTTCAAGCACAAAAGTAGTGATGCTCCAGTTTGTGCCACAGAGAAGCTGTAAAATGTTTCCTTTAAGCAAAAAAGTGAAAATTCACCTCTTTATAAGGAAAGAAAAAATTGTATGCTGAAATGACTAAAATCTATGACAAATTATTATTAATCTCTTACTGTGCCTAACTTATAAATTGAAGTTTTACTAAAGCTATACATAGAATAAAGGGTAGTATCTATAAGATTCGGTTTTATTCCCAGTGTCAAGCATTCGCTGGGGTCTTGTGGATGGTGATGAGGTAGGGATGCCAGGGGACTAACTGTATTTTGAAACAGTTCAGCAGGAAGAATTCAGAGTGTTACGCCACTAGAGGGCAGTAATCTCTACCCATCTCTTCCCTCTCCCTTGCTTGAGGTTTTCAGTACATCCTGGTGTTGGCTAGCGAGAGCATGCCATAGCTCAGCCTTTTGCACTTGGCTTGCTGGGGCCTCCAGCAGCCTTAGCACAGGGTCCTCCCTGCCCATGGGCTCTTGCCCCACTGGGACCAAGTCAGTGATGAAACAGGTTCCAAACAAGGCAGACTGCCTTTAAGAAAAGACCTCTCTTTCAAAACATAACTACCCTTTCTTTAAAGACTTTCAGCTAATAAGAGTTATTAGAAGACAAAGAATATCAGAAAGTAGGTTGAGAAAAGCTCTAGTTTTATTTAGCTCACATAGAATAAATAGATTACGAAATTATATATGTGTTTATTTTTGCTGTTTGGCACTCCTGGGGATCAAAACCAGGGAGGGACCCTTGTGCTAGGCTATTCTCCCATTCTATGGAATAGTATATTTAATGACAAATTAAGTTGTAATTGCTCAGTTTTTGTTGTTTATACAACTGCTTAAGTCTGGGATTTTTTTTTTTTTTACCATTTATTGAACATCTGCTATGTGCCAAGATCTGTGCAAGTACTGAAGATGCAGAACCACCCATGACACCTAACTTGGGCTGCTGGGTTAGGTTAGGACACATAGTCCAGCCAAAAATTGTTTTTCCAATAAAGGTGTGTACAAATGCTACTACTGAGTAGAAGGGCTGGGGAATGACAGCAACATAATTGGTAATGAAGAGCCTGTAACTCTTCCCCTTCCAAGGAGCTGGGGAAGTGAGTTTGCCTAAGCAAGGATGAGTTTGGGGGGCTGGAGTGGAGCCTTTTGGAGAGGGAAAGGGCTACTCAGTGGTGAAGAAAGTGGAGAGAATTCCAATTCCCTTCTCTCAAGCTTTCAGAGAAGAGTTGCTCATTTGACTTCAGTTGGAGGGATGAGAAATTTATTTCATTGCGGGAACCTGGCTGCAGTAAGCAAGGAAAAAACATTTAAGGCACTAAGACAAGGAGCACTCTTTTAGTTTATAGTAACCTGCCCTTCAGGGAAGGGCTGCAGAATGGGTAGCATAGGGCAGTGCACAGCAGGTTCAAAAAACATCAGAGTCAGCCAGGGAGACCAGAGAAGTAACAGGGTCCAGTCCCTTACAACCTCATGGTCTCCTGTAAAGACTGACTCTCACCCTGAAGGAGATGGAAGCTCTGGGAAGGCTAAGCAGGTTTGTAACAACATCTCCCCTGTTTTCAAAGGGTCACTGGCTTCTGTGGAGAACAGAGTGTAGGTGAGCCACAGTGGGACAAGGGAGAGCAGTCAGGAAGCAACTGACATAAGTCAGGTGAGGAATGTTGGTGACTGAGAGCAGGTGAGTGGTGGAGGTGGGGATTTGGTCTGTATTTTGAAGGCAAAGCCAACATGATTGGATATGGGTAAGAAAGAAATCAAGGTTTGACTCCAAAGCTTTTAACCTAAGCAGCTAGAAGAATAGAGTTAACATTTACTGACTAGGCAAGGTTAAGATTCAGGAGTGGAGCAGCAGTGATGAAAATGCTCTTGGACGTGGTGATTTTTCATTTCCCATCTGGAAGCAGACACTGAGAGTGTTGACCTAAAATCCAGGAAAAGTCCAGGCTGGAGATAGAAATGCAGCCACTCATCAGCACATAGCACCATAGACTAGGAGTTAGGCCACTTGGTGGAGACACAGAAAAGAAGTCATCCAAGGACTGAGCCCCAAGGCACTCCACTGTTGAGAGGTCTGTGGGATGAGAAGGAAGCAATGAGAGCTGTAGGAGCAACCTGGAAGGCAGGAGAATCCGGAAGTCAAGGAGGAGGAGGTGAGCCATCTCCACTGATGGGTGCATTGAAACGAGTCCTGAGAAGCAGACTGGATTTGACAACATGGGAATGAGGTGTGGGATGGTAGAGATGAATGCCAGCACAGAGAAGGTTCAAAGCAAATGGGAGAAGAGGTAGAGACAATGCATACAAACTTCTCTGCAAGAGTTTTGCTGCAACAGGTAGCATAAAAATGGGAGGAAACCAGACACCGGTGATAGGGCATCAAGAAAAGACTTTTCTTTAGAGGTAGATACTCCAGCTGCTTGTATCCCCATGGGAGTGACCTGTAGAGAGGGAAAATCCAATGTTGCAGGAGAAAGGCTGCAGGAGCTGTGTCCACAGGTAGGCGGTGGACATGGCCTCCCAGGGAGTTTGGTGTAGCTGTTCTTTGGGAAGGCAGGGCATATGGAAGAGTTGTTGGTGTGAGTAGAGAAGTGTGTGGGAGCTCTCTTCTGAGGGTTTGCCTTCTCAGCGATGTGGGAAGTTAGATTATCGAGAGTGGGAATGGGAGAGGAAGTGTCAGGGTTTAAGGAGAAAAGCAATCACCTCATAGAAATGTGGAAGTCTGAAGGACCAAGGAAACTGCCTCACCTTCATCATTTGTCAAAGCAAACTTTCTGTCAACCTTCTAGTTACCAATGAGCTGCCCAGGGTCCTTTTGCCTACTTTGATGGAGATCACTTGTGGGTGAGCATGCTCTCTTCTGTGTTGATAGTCCTGGGCCCTTGAGTCCTGAAGGGTTAGGAGCCAGGATGGCATACCCAGAGGCTTCTAGCTCACAGCCCTGAGAACTTAGAGACTTACAGCTCCAAGCCCTAAAAGCCTGAGGTTTGCGACATTGGTGCCCAGGTAGAAGCTTACTTCTCTCGAGTTCTGATTGCCACTGAATGATCCTTCATAATGAGTCCTCAGCTCAAGCAGTAGCTAGGGCAGCAGCAGTTAGCACCAGTTGGGGTTATAGTGAGCTTTGGGTGCCGGAACCCTTGGCCTTCACGGTATGGCATTCCTAGGAGCTCTTTCAGCGACCAGGCACTGCAGTCTGTTGCCCACCACCTTCCACCTTCTGCAGACTTGGCTCTCTGCCTTTTCTATACTTCCACCATTCTTCATTGTCTCTGCCATCTTTGCTCCCTGCTGATCTGCCCCCGGCTGTTCTCTGAATTTTAAGCAGCCACCCTTTTGCTGTTGTTGCTGCCATGCTGAAGCTCTTTTCATGTTACCAACTCAGCCCACTCTACTTATGATAAAAATTATAAGTAGGTAAGAAACAACCACTGGTGAGAAGCCTTTTATTGGGCCTAATGTTGCAACATCAGGGGGCAGCATAGGACAGTGCTGAACAACCCACTTATATAGTCAGGAGAAGGTTCATGGAAGGGTGTGGTATGCAGATGAAGGATTGTATTCACACCAATCACAGCACAGCTCCCAGTTCTGCCAATCACTGGCCTCTTGCTGAGTTCTTGAGGAGTTTCATCCCCTCCCATCTTGAGTTAGGATAGCTGCAAGGTCATCTAAATTTCACTGAACCTTATCATGCCTAGGATGCTGCCTTCCAAGGCCAGTGCAGGTTGTCTGGAGCAGTGACTGGAGTGAGACCTAGAGCGAGACCTAGAGCAGCAGGAGTTCTGGCTTCAGCTGCAGAGGTCCTTGTAGCTGTAGTGTCCTCAGAGTGATCATAAAGTGCCATGATGGCTGGCCAGACAGTTGCCCGAGAAGGGGCTACTCACCTGACAGTTCCTCACCCCAGGCTGTCAGATGTAAGGGAAGGGTCGATCTGCTGCTAGCCAAAGACCTAAATGGCCTGCTCTGGTGATGTTTATTTATTCATAGGGGAAAAAAAATTACAGAGTGCTTACATTAAAGGCTTAATGAAAGCTCAACACCAAACCAACATTCTTAATGCCATTTAAAAGTGTCTTGCCCCTGTCCCAGTGTCCTAAGAAGAGTTTGGTCCCTCTGATCTGTGTCATTCCCACCATGAACAACTTAAAAAGCCAAATGAAATTTTGAAAAAGAAAAATCATTCTAAAAGCATTGAAGAACTAGTGAAGGATCATCAGACCAAAGAAGAAAGCTCTGTGTTCCAGGGTACCTTTGATCAGAGGGCATTTGCTAAGAAGGAAGAGTAGCTGGGACACTGAGTTCCTCAGAAGTGCTTGGAGACAGCATGGAGCCTATCGCCCACTAGATACCTTTCCTTTGAGCTCACCTGCAGCTGCGTATACATTTGTAGAACACAAGGTGTGGAACGAGGCAGGGTTTCTGCCCTACTTTCTGGTGCATTGTGATCCCTGAATGCCCTAGTGTAAATGCACATATGACCTGGAGACTGGATCATCCATTCCATCTCATCCACCTTGGGAAGCAGAAAGCAGTGTGGCAAAAGGAGAGGACCCAGTTGAGGAAGGAAAAGAAGAGACCAGGCTCAGGGTGGGGGTGGCAAGGAGCAATCCAGGGATTCTGCACTCACCACAGAAACCAGTGGCCATTGCCATCACCGCAGGGCCTTGTCTCTGACTCTGCTCTTCAGAGGCTCTCTGTGCTCACAGGGCAGCACCCAGCATCCAATGTAGCGATCAGGCCCTCTGAGCTTAGTACAGCTCACACTGTACCAGCACCAAAGGGGGTAGTTTGGTTGACTGATGGAAAAGGGAGGTAAACTGAGCCACAGGGCTCAGGGAAAAATAATGTACACGTGTACACATGCAGGATGGAGGTGTGGAGGGTGTGACATTGCAGGTATTGCATGCGTGGAACAGTGAACAGTATATGCGGGCATGTGTTTCAGTCTTCATGACTAGTGATCGGGGGTATATGTGACAGGTTTCATGTCCTGGGAGTGGCCCTAACCCTAACCCTTTGCATAACCCTACTGACTATGCAGCTGATGGAGGCCAGCAGAAATTCTTATACTTCTGTGCTTGCTGAATGGCATTTCAAGCTAGAAAGGGCAAGGCCAAAATTAACTGATAAACACGTAGGGCCTACATGTAGGACCTAAAGCAGCACCAGTCTCCTTTTCCTAATCAAGATGGCAGAATTTCTGAGAACACAGCCACTGTGGCTTCGATCTGTGTCAGTGTTTTCAATGCAAGGAGAGGGAACCAACTCTGGTTACTCTAGGCAAAAGGGATTGTGAGAAGGATATCCAGGGACTCAGGCAGTCTGCAGAAAGCTGGAGGCCTAGGCTTAGAGAGTGGCTTCACACCAGAAGCTCAGGAAGCCAGGCCACAGAACCCCAGGGAAGGAGGCCACTGCCAGACATGGCTTCATCATTGGATCAACCACAGACCTGCAGCCTGTGCAAGGTTGAGCTGCATTCCAATGGCCAGCAGAAGGTCCAATTTCTCACCATGGCCACCCAGGAGTGGGAGCTTTCTGCCCACTGAGTCTCAGACAAAGCAGAGCCCTGCAACTTGGAAGGCTGCTTAGATGCTGGCAAACAGCAACTGCCACAAGAAGACACATATTCCCTGCAAAGTCAGGAATGGGCCCAAATCCCAGGTCTGTCACATGTTCACCATGTGACCCTGAGCCACTCATATGATATCTCTCTCTAAGGCTCAATTTCCTCATCTGAAAATGGGACCATAATGCACCTGGTTGCGAAGATGAAACAGATTGTTCCACATGGCATCACCCAGCCTAGACAGCTGAGGCTAAGGCCATCCTTCCTTAACAGCTGTGCTGTTGGTCAGAGTCTGCACAGGGGAGGCCCTTGACCTCACTCACAGACTCACCTCTGGGCTCCAGCCATGCTCAGAGCCTCCCAGTCTCCTGAATGGCCGCACATCATGTGTAGACTATGAATCCCTATACAGCTCAGGCGCTTGTCATCCAGCTTGAAAATACACTTGTCTTCTAGGCCCAGGAATGCTGCTAATTCCATGGCAAACATCGTCCCCTGACACCTTCACCACAAACTGGGGTTAGGTGCGGGCATCACTCCCATTTCCAGAAGAGGAAACTGAGCCTCAGAGTAGCTAAGGACTGTCCCCACGATTACTTGAAACAAGCAAATGCTTCCAGCCGTGAGCAAGTCCACCCCTAACAAGGGCAGACTGAGTCCCTGCAGGTCCAGCCCTGAAAGCCATGTTGGCTTTCAACATGAAGCCAACCTTCTGTGACAGCCAGTGCCCACTGGAAGAACCACAAGGATGCTGCTTTTCCTGCTGAGCTGGCTGAGCCTCTTCTTCCTTACTCCCACAGCTTCATCCTAGCTGTGTCAGGGTAAGGCACTGCCAGCTGTAGCTTGCTGGCCATCAGGGTCCACACCTGACTAGAGTCCAGGAGTTCAGCCAGCCTCCGTAGGAGGCAGCTCTGGTGGAGGGGGGCAGTGTGGTCAAGGAGACAGTGGTCCTGAGGTTACTCTCTGCCCAGGCTGGGGGCCACAGATAGTCATTCAGCATTGTCATTGTCCCCTGTGCAGGGCCTGAAGGTCCTCAGATGATACCTGGAGACTGCTGGACATTACTCAGAGCTGTGGAGGATACGCTTCTGAAAGGACACTTGTGTGACACCAGAATGCAGGTCCCCACACACTGCAGACCAAATACTGAGAAATGGCAGCCTCTTTGTGGAGGGCAGGGGGAAGTGGCTCATAACTGACTCTAGCCAAGACATGGCTGTTTCACGTCACCTCTTGGATGAGATGTTTGTAAAAAGCATACAATGAAATGCTCTGAAGGTTGGTGGTTTTCCACCTGGCAGACATCTATGATTTACAGGGCACATGCTGCTCCCTGCTTACTCTGTTCTGCCCTTTTTCCTCCACCCACACTCCCTGACAGCCCAGCTCTGCCGGCGGCCTAGGAGGCACCTGTGCACCCCTCCCCGACTTGCCTCTGTGGTGGTGGCCCAAGGAAGTGGTGTGGTGAGTGGCAGCACCCTCTGTTGCCCAAAGTCACAGCTTGTTGCTCAAGGACAAGCAAGGTGTCTAGAAAAGGAAGAGCAGTGAGCAGAATTCTCCTCAGCCTCTCAGGAGTCAGCAGACACCAGAAGGGACCTGGGCTGGCACAGCTCTTAGTCTCCCACCATCAAAGGGCAGAGGATGCCCAGGACACAATCACCTGGTCACCTTGGCCTCAGGGCAAAGCTTTAGGGTCTCTCCTTCTTGGTCCTGAGGACTACCAGCCTCCTCTAGGAAGCTAAAATTTTTAATCTAGCTCAAAGGAGTCCTAACAAACATCTTTAGAAGAAGATCTACAAATTAAGAAATCAAAAATGTGGGGGAGAGTTTTCTTTAAAAAATTCACCCATGCAACGTTTGCTTATTTAAAAGGCACATTCTGTAGTCATTGGTGCTGGGTTTAGTCCCCACTGCACAGAGCTGTCAGTACCTTGTCACCTCTACTTGGCTATCAGCTGCTTTGAAGCAGAATTGCCCTGGAAAGGGCCTCATCTCCCATTGATGCTTTTGGTCAGTAATTTTAGCATCTGGCTTGTGTTGGTGAAGGTGAACCAGCTAACATTGAGGCTGGATACATTTCACCTGGAGTTGAGGTAGTTAGTCTGGGTTTAAATGTCCTAAACAAGTCTTGATTGAGCATTTGTTTTGTGGCAGATCCAGGAACAGGCAGCAGAAAACAGAGGTGATGAGCTATGCTGGTGTCACCTCTGTGCCCAAGCTACACGCACCAAGAAAAGCTTGTGTTCACAAGCTACTCAAAGCCAAACCACAAGTAGAATTGGGGCAGGAAGAAAGGCAGGGTGTGCAGTAGGCGAAGAGACTTGGAGGCTGGGGAAGCTTCTGAAGAAGCTGGCACAAGACAGTTCAAACACCCTCCACCTCTGTAGCCCCTCCACATGTGCCCTACCCTTCTTTCCTCCTGACCCTGTCTACTCACTCATTCATGTGGTCATTCATTCAGACATTCAGCATTCCCAGGCACAGCCCTAGACATGGGAGATACAGTGAGAGAGTCCAACAATTTGAGTATCTTTAGTCCAGGTAGGGAAGGAGAACAGATGCCAACAGATGAATAAACAAGCAGGTTTTAATGTCATGGTGATGAGTACTGTGAATAAGAGGAAAACAAGGCGAGGGGAACAAGTGGTGACTGCAGAGAGGAAAGGCACATGTGCCTGTGCCTTATTTATAGCAGCAAAGACAGTCTCTGTAACGTGGAGACATCCGAGGAAGGACCTGAGTGGTGCCACAAGTATTCCAGGCAGGGAAACAGCAAGCACAAAGCCTGGGTAGAAACAGTTCTGATGGCCGAGATGCAGGAAGATGGTGAATGGGCAGAAGGAGAGGGAAGTAGTCTCAGCACACAAGCAGGCCAGATCACCAAGGGCCAAAGTAGGGACTTGAATGTTATTCTAAGGGTGGTAGAAGGCTACTGGGGGCTATGAATGTGATTCAAGGTCACATGTATTTAGAAGATTATCATGGCTGTAGAGCTTAGACTTTAAGAGGTCAAGAAGAGAAGCAAAGAGAATTTGTGGAATAGTTTCAATTTGAAAAATGAAAAATAGAGTTGACAATTCTGATTTAGGGAAGCTAGCTGTAGGAGTAAGCTTGGGGAGGGGAACTTCAGGACACAAGCTGAACGAGCTCATGTGATGGCTGGGTGGAGAGACAGAGAAGGCATTTGAGTTGTCTGGTGCTAAAGTTTAGGAATAGCTAAAAGTGCCACTGTCACCTGGGAGGCCACCTAGATGAGTGCCAACAAGGCACTCCTTGGATTTGGTACACAGGAAACCATCAGAACCTCCTCTGCATGGTAACATCAGTGTGTGATGGGGATTTGGCCCAAATGATGGGGGTGAGGACAAGAAACGCCTCTGTTCTTTCTAAAGAACCAATGTCAGGCTTGATTAATTCTACTTTCTTTGTTTCTTATTTCATTCATTTCTACCCTTATCTTCATTTTTTTCCTTTCTTTCTACTTTCTTCAGAAGTTTCTGTTCTTTTTTCCAACTCAGGGTAGAGACTTTAGCTAATTAATTTTCAGCTTTTCTTCTTTTCTAATACAAGAATATAAAAAATTTCAACATCATATATAGGTTGCATTCCACAAGTTTTGGTCTAGTGGGTTCTCACTATTAGTTAGTTCTAAGTATTTTTGCAGTTTCCTTGTGAATTCTTTGACCTCCCTCCGTCATACTCCAAACAAGGATGAAATTTCAAAGAGGAGTTCACTACAGAAAGCCAACAAAATGACAGATGGATTTGAATAGCAATCAAATGGAAATTTTAGGGATGAAAAACGTAAGCATTGAAACGAAACACATAGTTGATACATTTAAAAGAAAAGATTAGACACATCTAAAGAGAATTTATCCCAAAGGCAGCAAAGAAATGTGAGACTAAGGAAAAAAAATGAAAGAAGGTAAGAACAAAGAGAAAGAGACAACCCAGCTCATCTGATTAGAGTTCTGACAGAAGACTAGTGAGAGAGTGGAGGAAAGTCAAGGCTTTAGGAGATTCCAAAAATAATAAAAACGCATCTGAATCCTTGGATCCAGGAAGCATAACATATCTTATGCAGGACAAGTAAAAAGAAAGCCATGCATATGAGAGTATGTTGAGATGGCAAAATATCAAAGGCAGAGGGAAGACCTTGAAGGCCGCCAGACAGAAAAGGTGGATCACTTATGAGGGACAGTTGCCTTCTCAGTAGGACAATGGGTAGACCACACACTGTTGAGAAAAATAGTCATTAACCTAGAACTGTGTATCCAGCTAAAATTTGTGAGAGAATAAGAGGAAAATATTTGTAGGAAGCAAAAGTGAAGGCCTTTAACACTAACACAACTGTTCTTAGAAGAAAAACTTTAAGGAGGAAAGTGAGGCCAACATATGTAAGAAAAAAATAGCAAGCAAATAAATGGTAACTGGAGCAAGAAGAAAAGTCAGAACTAAAATATTCTAAATAATACTCTGAGTTTAGAGGTGGCTGGGTTGGAGGTAAATTGTAGGAAAGGAATAAAAATATAGATGAATTTTAAGACTTTAGAATGAATATGTATGGTAAAGTTTGAGGATAACCACTAAAAAATGGAAATAGCATGCCAGGCTATAGAGAGAGAGAAAAAATGAAGCAAAGGAAATAACTTGGAATTTCTTATAAAAGGAAAGGCAGGAATTTTCAGGTCAAAACACAAGAATGATGTGCTCTTTATGCAAGAAAAAATTAAGCAATAAGGACAGTGAAAAAAGTTCAGAGGCCCCACCCCGCTGAGGCCCCACCCCGCTGAGGGCCTTAGTGGGGAGAGATAGGCTGTGACAGGGAGAGTGCACTTGGAGAACTACATGAATAAAAATCAGGAAGTTCCTCCATGCTGAGTGCTGGATGTGATGAGGCAGTGATGGGGAACAGGCAGGGTGGGCAGGAGATGAAAAAGCTATCCCAGTAAAGTTAGAATGGCACCCAGGCCTCTGGTCTAAAGTAGAGCATACACACCTGTACCCAAACCAGGTCTAATTGTGAGCACAAGGATAAGGGCTTGGGAAGGGTGTGAGTCTGACCTCTGTCCACTTCCAAGTGACATAAGCAGTGCTCTGACCTGTTGAGGGAGGTGGTTGATAAGTTGTCAGCTGAAAACCTGTTTCTGGAATGGTCATCTAAGACTAAGCTCCCTCAGAAAGTAGAAGAAGAGAGAAGAGAAACACACAACATCTGAAGTTCGCCAGCCTCAAGTTATTGCAATAAAACTAACTTCTCCCACACACAAAGCATGCTTGTGTGAAGTTCCTGCCCTCGAAAGTTCCTCACACCTCCCCAGGTAGTAAGGAGTCCCTGTTCTTTCACTAGGCAGGGCAGGTATCATTTCTCAAATTTCTCTTGACTGACAAGGAGACAGGGACCTAGAGAGTTCGTGTGGCTTGCCCAAGGTCACCTAAGGGCAGGTGGCAGAGCTAAGAATGGAAGCCAGCTGTGGGGCCAGTTTCTCTGTGCCATCAGGTGCAAGCTGGTTGTGGCAATAAGTGGATGTCAGTAGACTAGAAACCGGCTCCATCCTCCTCATCCACTAATCTTACTCCTTTATGCATAGAAAGAAGTTTGTTTTTCCAGAAAATCGAACATTTTTGAGATTAATTTAAATGCCTGCTTTTGGTTTTTAGCAGTAGATTTCTCAAGTGCAAATTGGAACCAGTTCCAGAGAAAAAGACCAACCACCAAATTATCAAGTGTGAGGTTCACATAAAGACATTCTCAGATTGCCAGGTCTTTAAAAATGTACTGCCTAATGAAGATGGCCAAAATCAGTATTTGGCTGAATCTAAAGTCACTATTGTTTTAAAAAGGTGTATACAAAAGTAAAATAAATAAATAATAAATAAAAGTTATCACTGAGTGAAATTCTGAGGCATATAAGTAAACCAAAAATTTTATTTTTAAGACTTACTTAAAACCTGGAGTGGTAGCTCATGCCTATAATATCAGCTACTCAGGAGGCAGAGATCGGGAGGATCTAGATTCAAAGCCAGCCCAGGCAGAGTTAGCAAGACCCCCTCTCAACAAAAAGACGTGTGTGGTAGTGTGTACCTGTCATTCCAGCTATGTGAGAGACCACAGGTAGGAGGATCACTGTCTGAGGCTTGCCCTGGGCAAAGATGCAACTCTTGTAGAGAGCCTGCCTGGTAAGCACCAGGCCCTGAATTCAAACCCCAGTACTGAATGATAAATAATAATAATAATAATAATGCTTGCTTAATAATATATCTTTAAGTTTTCAGAGGCTGAGTTTTAAAACCTGGCGTTTTAATGCAGGAAAAGAATCTCCGCACTTCCAGCTGCTGGCTTACCCTGTGGTCCGTCGTGTTTGCCATGTAAATGGAATCCCACTGCCTACTGAGCTGGGGAAGGAACCAGCTGCTGCTCAGAGTTTCCTTGGCAGCACAGGGTACCACTGATGGTGACACTTTCTTTTCTCATTCGTAACTAAGGTAACATTTACTTCCTTCCCAATGCCTCCATGAAGACTTGATTGGCGCTATTAGGCTGAAGCAAATCCACAAAAGTTTTGTACCATGTGAATATTTCACAAGGAAACTTCATGTTTCTGTTCTCAGGTAAATGTTGTTTCTTTAAACCTTATATAGCAGATGTGTAAATAAAGTAGTATAATTGGATTTCAAACTAACAGAACTATGAGTTACCATCAACATTTAAGATTGCTTTACATGAAATCAGTGTCAGCATTTTTCTCAAAGTAAATGAAAGGAGGGTCTTTCAACAGGAATAATTTAAGAAGGCCCATCATTTCAGTTATTTCTCCAGCAGATTCCAACAAATGAACTAATTTCTCTGCAATCAACCTTGTGTATCAGCAAATCCATCATCTTGTTATTGTTAGCTGAAACATATAACATTAAGACTTTTTGAAAATCAAGCCATTTTTAAATATAATCATAGCTTCTGCACCATCTTCTTTGACCATCTCGTATAAGCAAATGACAACGCAGTTCCGAAGTTGTAGAGTTCTCTTTGACTGAAGAAGAATGCTGACAGTAGTCCAGAGCTTTGCCATGTAATTGTGTTAATATGCTGCTATAATTACCTTTTGTTTTGTTTCTTGGTGGTATTGCCAATGGATGGAGTCTGTGATCAGAAGATTTCCAAATTCTTTGTGTCCCATGGGGAAGAATCCATCCCACAACAAGTGGATATAAATGGAGTTTATTAAAAGTTAGGGAAGGGAAATACAGAAGGGAGCCTGGGGAGCACAGGTGGAGTCTGAAGCCAGAGAGAAAGTGCTTCTCTTTCTCAGGTGCTTTTAAAATTTATGCTAACCCATGGGAAAAGAGGAACCAAGTGATTCCCAACCAATAATCAATGAGTGGGGAAAGGCACAGGAGGTTCCCGGCCAGGTGAGGGTGGTCCTTGAGCCAGAGCATGGTCAATTGAAATGGTCAAGTTTCAATGAGTCCCAAACTTTCCCTAATTTTAGCGTGCTTCAGTGGGACTGGGGTTTGAACTCAGGGCTTTGTGCTTGCAAAGCAGGTACTCTACAGCTTAAGCCATACCTCTAGTCCATTTTGCTCTGGTTATTTTGAATATGGGGTCTTGCAAACTTCTTGCCTGAGCTAACCTGGAGCCGCGATTCTCCTGATCTCACCATCCAGTAACTAGAATTACAGGTGTGAGCCACCAGCACCCAACTATAAATACCTTCTTATTGTGTAGTACAGAGGGATCGAGACCAGGAGCTCACCCATGATGGGAACTTTCAACCACTGAGAGCCCCTATAATTACATTTTTAATACAAAATGTTTTGCTTGTGATTCCTAAGTCATTCATTTCCCCACCATGTGTACTCCACTGTTCATCTCAAGACTGGTTTTCTGCTCTACCATATGTTCATCAGTTCACCGTCTCTTGGTGAGGCTGTCTTCCCTTGCTCCACCACCTGCTTCCTTTGCAAGCATCCTTGGTAATCTTTTGTAGTGAGTCTTTAAATGACCATCTTCTGCCTTTCTCTGCACACCCAAATGGCATCTAAGAGAATATTGATTTCTAAAACAGTAGTAATCATTTCTCATGGGGCTGAAGATACACACAGAACTAAAATGTGTGATAAAAACAGCACAAAAAGCAGGAGGGGTAAAGGAAATTTAAGTTCTAAAGGTTCTTATCTGGGAAGTACTAAAAATACTAATTTATAGTACACTTTAATAAGTCAAGGACGTGTTATAAACTCTTACTGTAATCATCTTTAAAAAAGTAAAAGTTACTAGAATGGGGTGGTGGAGGAATTTTTTTAAAAGTTTAATTAATTGCATAGAAGATAAGAAAGGAAAGAAAAAGCCACACATCAGGTGAGACAAAAAAATAAAAAATTCTGTAAGCTGACAGACTTAAATCTAAGTACCTTAGCAATTACAATAAATATAAATAAATGAAAAGCAAGATTAGGAGCCAATATTTTTAAATTCAGCTATGTTTTGCTTATAAGAAATTCAATCAAAATATAAGGGTCCAAAAAAGTTAAAAGTAAAAAGATGGAATTAGGTACACAGTGGAAATATTAATCAAAATAAAGTCACTGTAACTGTATTAATATCAAAAGAATTGCTGATAATATTGCCTTATTACATAGCAAAATATATCAGTACCAGGTTGGGTTGTGCGTATGTTTCTGTGTGATACTGGGGATTGAACTCAGGGCTTGTGCTTGCTAAGCAAGCATTCTACAACTTGAGCCACACCCCCAGCCTTTTTGCTTTAGTTAATATTCTTATGTAGGTAAGATCTCTCAATTTTGCCCAGCTAGCCTCAGACTGAAATCCTCCTACAGCTGTACTATGTAACTGCTATTACAGATGTGAACCACCACACCCACCTTGTTTATTGAGATAAAGTCTCACTAATCTTTCACCTAATCTGGCTCCAAACCAAGATCCTCCTATCTTTGCCTCCAAAATAACTGAAATTACAACATGTGCCACCATGCCTGGTCATTAAGACCATGTTTTTAAATACTTCTTTAAAACTTGGAATTCGTAGCTTGAACAAATTTCAAAAATTCATCATCTTTATTGAAAATTGACCAGTTTATTGCAGTTTTCTCAATAAGTATATTGTTTACATTTTTACACCATTGATTCAAAACTGTAAGAATCTAACTTAAAGAACTTGTGATTTCTGTTACTTTGGTGTACTCAATGAGTAGAAAATGTATTTTGCTTACTTCAGTTTATTTCCTGAAAATTTTAAGTTTGGTATTTCTATCTTTATTATGTATATATTGAAGACAATTTATCATGGATGATGTTGTACTTGGTTTTGTTGTTTTTTTCCTTCTTTCACAAGGTATGATAAATTTTCTTATAGTACCTTTGTTCTGAATCGAAATACACTTATGCGTTGCTTAACAATAGTGATATGTTCTAAAAAATGCATCATTTAGGTGATTTTTTGTTACATGTGAGTATCATAGAAGGTACTTACACAAATCTAGGCAAATAGCTTACAACTCGCCTTGGCAGTATGCCACCATACCCAGCTCCTTTTTTTAAATTAGTAGTATACGCTAAAATAACAATCAACAGTGGTAGTGCACTCTAGAGGCAGAGGCAGGAGGACAGCAAGTTCACAGTCACTCTAGGCTACACACCTAATTCAAGGCGAGCCTAAATTATATAACAAGACCCTTACTCAAAGATCCAAGGGTTAGAGATGTCACTCAGTAGTAGAGTCCTTGCCTACCATGCCCAATGCCCTGGATTCAGTCCCCAACACCACACACACACACACACACACACACACACACACACACACACAAAGTGTAGTAAATTTTAAAAAACAATACAGTAAAATAGTTTTTCTTAATCTGTAGGGGGCAGCCTAGGAAGGGACAGGTTGATGCAAATTGCAAGTGCAAGTGAATAAATTCAAATGGGATGGATTTTACCAAACAAGAAACCAGGCACAAGAAGGAGCCAGGAAGGTAAATTACGTTCCTTCTTTTCTTTATGAAGGTTGTTGAGGCCTGGTTTATCCTGCAGCCCCTCTGGAGAAAGTCTCAGGTGCCAAATGAACATACCTGCTGAGCACTTGCTGTGTCTCCTTATGGCCAGGGATGAGGCAATAGCCAGGTGTGGAGCAAGTCTTTTTGCATTGCTTAGCAACTTTCTTTGCCTCCCTTCCTTTTCTCCTGGCCTTACTGATCTGGATTTGCATCTCTCAAATAAAATATAAGCACTTTAATTTTTACTTTCAGACTCTACTTTTAGAGGATCTGGGATAAGATGAAAACTACACAAATAACAAAAACTTCAAGGAAAAATGAAAGCATTATAAGAAAGGAAAAATAACAATACTGTAGTACATGAATCAGTCCATAATAGTATTTAGTCAAAATGTAAATACTAAATATCCCGTAAAAAGTGAGATGTGTCCACACTAGAAGGATGGGATGGGGGAGAGACACTGATACGTGTGATCTGGTGGTTAAGCAGGGCTAAATTTGCATATTCCCTAATAAACAGACCATTCCGCTCAAAAAGTCTAAAAAAGAGAAAAGAAAAAAGAAAGAAAACTTAACAGACTTGGAAAAGATTGCTCTCTTAAGAAATAGACCTAGGGAGTTGAAAATAATTCTTTTTCAAGTGTTACTGAAAGAATTGACTTTTTAAGCATGTATATTTAGAACATTCATTTTATTTTCTTTATTTTGGGAGGGTAGTACTGGGGTTTGAACTTTGAGCTTATGCACTTGCTAGGCAGGCACTCTACCACTTGAGCCATGCCTCCAGCCTGTTTTGCTCTGGTTAATTTTGAGATAGGGTCTTGCTTTTTGCCTGGGTGGCCTGAACCTCAGTCCTGTTTTATGCTTCCCATTGCTGTATCTGTGATAACAGGTGTGTGCCACCATACCCAGTTTCTGTTGTTGTTGCCATTGAGGTGGAGGTTTTATGAACTTTTTTGCCTAGGCTGGCCTGGAACTTCAACCCTCCTGATCTCAGCCTCCTGCATAGCTGAGATGACAGGTGCTTGTCACTGGCCCCAACTATTGGTTGAGATAGGGTCTTGTGTACTTTTTGACGAGGTTGGCCTCAAATCATGATCCTCCAGATATCTGCCTTCTAAGTAACTAGGATTACAGGCATGAGCCATCACTCCCTCCTAAAATTAAGAAATTTTTGATAAAAGACACCACAGAAAATAAATACTTAAGTCCCAGACTGGGATAAAAATAAACAAAGGACATACATCCAACACATATAAAACTCCTACAACTAAATAAAGCAGGCAAACCACAAAAGAAGTTGTATAAATGATGAATAAGCCCATGAAGTCCACAGCAAAATGCTCAACCTCATTAGTCATCAGGCAAAATGCAAATTCAAACCACAACGAGATAACCACTGCACACCAACAGGAATGACAAGAATGAAAAAGACAATACTGGATGCTGAAATCAAGAGACTGACCACAGAACATGTCAAGAAGATGTGGAGCAGCCGGAATGTAAATGGCACAATCACTGAGAAAACTCAAAATTTCTTTGGGTTAAGTATATATCTTAATTTGGCTTTATAGCTTACAGCAATGACACCACATGCCTTCATCAGAACTAGCACCTGAAACTTGTCTTTTAAAATATATGTTAAAGCCAGGCACAGTAGTGCATACCTATCATCCCAGCTACAGTGGGAAACACAATCAGAAGTATCACAGTGCAGACCAACTCCAGCATAAAGTGGGACCCTATCTCAAAAATAACCAACACAAGCTGGGTGCTGGTGGCTCACGCCTGTAATCCTAGCTACTGGGAAGGCTGAGATGGGAAGGATTGTGGTTCAAGACCAGCCTGGGAAAATAGATAGTGAGACCCCAATCTTCCAAAATAACCAGAACAAAATGGACTGGAGGTGTGGCTCAAGTGGTAGAGCACCTGCTTTGTAAGCGTGAAGCCTTTTGTTCAAACTCCACTCCACTCCACTCCCCCTAAAAAAACAGCACAAAAAGGATCGGTGGAATGGCTCAAGTGCAAGGCAGTACTGAGATCAACCCCCAGTACTGCCAAAAAAAAGTTTCTTAATTTTGCTGAAATCTAATTTGTCAATTTCCCCTTTAATGTTTAATATTTTGAGTCCTCTCTAATAAATCTCTTCCTATTCCCAAATGATGAAGACATTCTTTGCTGCTTTTTCTAGGACCTTTCTAACTTTTACATTTAGGTCTATAACTTGTTTGTTCAAGTGATTTTCCTTTTCCCACTGTTGTGGTTGAATGTCCCACCAAAAGTCATGCTGAAATTTATTGTTACAGCATTAAGAAAGGGCACTTCTAAGAGACCATTAAGTCATGGAGGCACCACCCTTGTGAACAGGTGCCTTGAGTGTGGGTTCTCTCTCTCTCTCTCTCTGTCTTGCTCATTGTGCCATGTGATGACACCCTCATCAGATGCAGTCCTTTGATCTTGGACTTCCCATCCTCCAGAAAAGTAAATTTCTTTTCTTTATAATTTACATCCTCCAGAAAAGTAAATTTCTTTTCTTTATAATTTACCCAGTCTGTTATATTTTGTTATAGCAGCAGAGAACAGACTAAGACACTCTATCACTGTTCTACACCGCAGGGTAAATTATCACAAACTTAGTGACTTAAAACAATGTACATTAATTACTTCACAGTCTCTACAGGCCAGGAGTCTGGCTGGGTTATCTTTTCAGGGTCTCATGAGGCTGGAATCAGGGTGTCACCTGAACTGCATTACTTCTCAGAGCTCAGAGTCCTCTGCCCAGCTGAAGCGGTTGTCAGGATTCAGTTACAGTTGTGGGATTGAGGTTCCACTTGCTGGCTGACTGCTCTAAGCTTCTTGAGGGTCCCAAAACTCCTTGCCATATGACCATCTCTCAGGACCCCTCACAGCATGCAGCTTTGTCCTCCAAAGACAGCAAGAGAGTCTCCCCCCAGTCTGCTAAGATGCAGTGTAGCATAATCATGGGCGTGAAACTCACCATCTTTGCCTAGTCTGTTGATTAGAAACAAGTCCTGGGTCCTGCCCACACTTGAGAGGAAAGCATGGGGGTGGAGATCACAAGGCCACTTAGAATTCTGTCCAGAACCCAGCCAATTTGCTTGGTGAGCCCCGTGTTTACCCAGGAAAAATAAAAACATGTCCACAGGAACCTGCACACAAGTGGTCATGCTGCTTTGTTCAAAATAGCTCCACACCAGTACATCCATCAAGAGGAGGATGGAAAAGTGGACCAGTATGTACCCATGCAGTGAGCTACTCATTCACATTCCTATATGGATGAATTAAAACACCCACTGAGTGAAATAAGCCGGATGCAGAAAGTACATGTTGTTTGAATATAATCAGATGACATTCAAGCAGAGTGAAAGTGACCTATGGTGATGGAAATCAGACCCATGGCTGCTTTGGAGACAGAGTTGAGTCACAAGGGACACCAGGCAGGTTTTGCAGGGCAATGGAGATGTTCTAAGTCTTGTGCACTCAGCAAAACTGGTGAGTGTGGAATTCACTGGGTGCAAATCATGCCTCCGTGAAAACACACTGGAACTGGGAGACGTGAACATTCTGGGAAGCAGCGCTTAGACTCCAATGCACATCAGATCTGCTTGTTAAAGGAGTGCTCCCCATGCCTCACCCCAGAGCCTGTGATGCAGGCCATGCATGGTTCCCTCTGGTGGGGACCTGCATTTTAAGAAATAATCAGGCTTTTCGGACACTCCAGCCCCCAGGCCCTATTTGGAGAAGCCCTTTGCAAGCTGTGCTTCGCCCTCACTCATTCTTATTCTCATAGGGGCTTCCTGTGGCGATCATGCCATGACAGAGAGGACTGGGGACAAATTGCTGGTACCTTGAGCAGAGAGAGGGGAGAGGAAGCCCAACTTTGCCTGGGCCCTACTGGGTCCAGGGACTACTCACCCTCACTTTTTAAAAATTAATATTTTATTAACATATATCAATTGTGCAACAGGGTTTCATTTTGATATTTCCACTCATGCATATAAAGCACTTAGATCATATTCAACCCCCTCCTTTTTCCTGCTCCCCCCCAAAGTCCCTCTTTTCCATTCCTGTCATGTTTTTTCATTTCACCCCTGACATTTATGCATCAGGACTCTCTGGGGAGCTCTCTCAGTGCAGGGAACAAAGCCCAGGTATGCCCTGCCTGGCTGGGTCACAGAGGCCAGAGGAGCAGCCACCATTGACTCTCCACCAGCCCCACGCTGGAGTGCCGCTGGCCTGTGGTCAGCAGGTGTTAGGATGGAGCACTGAGTAGCTCTACTCTGGGACATGTCTACGTCCACCCTCCGGTCGGGCCTGAGATTAGGTTTTACTGCCCACCCTGCATGTGAGACTTTTCTCCCTGCTGACATCTTTCCAGAAACTCACAGAAATGAGGGGACAGGGCTGTGGGCCCATCGGTAGTCATTGTGAGATGGGAGTGGTTTGCGTACCCCAGGCAGTTGCTATATGCCTCACCCCAAGGCCCTGATGGAGATCAGGTACAAGGCTTGTATCTTCCCTGCACCCTCCAGGTGGCCTGCTGCCTGCCAGCTCTGGCAGCCAAGTCCAACCCAAAGCCGAATACAGGAGAGGCAGAAGGATTTGAAAGCAGCTTTTATCCTGAGAGCTTTCCACATGCCAGCAAGACAGCTGAACGGGTTCTTGGGCCCAAACTGGTGCCTGGGATGGGGTTGCACAGATGCGGTCCACATGTGAGAAGGATTGTGTTAAGCCTGGAGGTGCCGACCATGAGATCAGAGAATAGACACTTGTGAGGCACGTACTGGGTGCTTTACGTGCTTTATGTATAAACCCCACAATGGTTGTTCCATCTTGTGGATGAGAAAGTAAAGCTCGGAGGGATAAAGTAACTAGTCAAAAGTCACACAGCAGTAAGTAGGGAATCAAAGACCTGTCTCCCTTTCGAGTCCCAGTCTCTGCACTCATAGTCCACTGACCTCTAACCAGAAAGATCACTGCCATGAAATGGGGCTAGAGGATGCTGTGGTCTCACAAGGCACTTGGAAAGCTCCAGCGTGGCTTCTTCCATCTCATCATCACTGTCGACATGGGTGTTGGTATATGTTGCCCAGCTTGACAACCAGTCCTGGTGCCCTGGGAAGTAGATGTTAGCATTTCGTCCAATTCTCAGATGTACAAAATGAAAGTCAGAGCAGTCCTTCTAGTGAGCTGCCTTCAGGCCCCAGAGCCCTGGGCGGTCACTCTCAGGGATGGGTGGGAGGCATGGAGCAGGCACCCATCCAGGCCAGTGAGGGATCCTGCCAAGTATTTGTGGGTGTGGGTCTTAGCCCAGGTGAGGGAGGAAAAGGCCAGGCCAAGAGGATTACTGGGCATTTGAACTCGGCCTCAGAACAGCAAATATTGATTCAAGAAGCTGCCCAAAGGAGCTGACATTTTTATAGTCAACAAATAAAGCCAAGCCCCTCCCAGCCCCCCCCCCCCAGTCAAGGCCTTTTCTCTCCACAGCTGCAGGGCCCATTTCTGTCATCTGTGCTTGAGAAGAAGAGGAAGAGTCAGTGGGAAATGTTCACAGGGGACTGGTTGACGTCACCACTTCACCTTTAGAGGGAGCAGGGAGCCCCAGGCTCCAGGGGTGGGACCTTAGGGAGAGGGCCAGCAGCCTGGCAGGTGCCAGAGTCTCTTGGGGACAGAGCTGAACTTGGCACAGGAACCCCCAAAGACAACAGACACGCCTTCCACACGCATCTTCCCCCGCTGGTGGCTCTCTGGCTCCTTCTGCAGCCTTGGTTCCCTCAGTGATGGGTGAGGGACCTAGGACCCAAAAGAGAAATGGCTCCAAGGTAAACAGTAAAGAACAGCCAGGTCGTCCCAGCTCTTCTGCTTCAAGGCAGGGGGTGGAACCATGCTCCCCAAGCTACTAAACTGGAAGCTAGAGCTGGTCACCTGCCAGAGAGCTATCCCTGCCCTCTGTGCTCGGCCACATATCTGGAGCCCAGCGTCCACACTCCACCTTCATGCTGCATGCTCCAGCTGCAACTTTCCTCATCTAGCATGTTCTGAACCCTCTGCAATGTCATGGCCTCGCTACTTGTTGCTTTTGCAAGAAATCTTTCTAACTTCCTCTCCACCCTCACCATGCCTTGGCCCATGGAAATCACTGCTCCATCCTTGGTCCTCTCATTTGCAGGCTTGCCACCTATCTATCCAGTGGCACTAGCACAGTTTCACCCACTGTGGATCACCCTTTGTTGCTCAGTCCTTCTAAGGCCAGGAGCTCCAGCCAGAAGAACTAGACCCATTTCTGTTGTCTCACAAAGCCTGTGTGAGGTTGGGCCACCCCTGCAGCTGGAATCTACCTTTCCCAGGGCAGCCAGCACATGCAGGGAGGGAGAAAGGCCAGCAACGTGGGGCCTCCAAGACTGCATTGGGGAGAGTGTCCCTGCTCAGGGGCCCAGGTGTTAGCAGGCCCCTTTCCATCTTAGCAACTAATGGGCCTGGAAGAGCTCAAGCACTTGTTCTCTGCTCTCTGAGACAGATGCTCAGCATCACCTTGGTGACAGAGTGGAAATGGGGGATGGAGTAGTGTGGGGGGGAGCAGCCATCTGCCTGGTCAGCCCAGAGAGGTACCTGCTGCTAGGGCTCAGGTAAACCAGGCCCCACACTGTCCCAAGAGGATCTGGTCACATACATGGTGGTGATTGGACACTTTCCCAGCATCCCGGTTCCCAGTGTCCCGGCTCATGGTGCAGACAGTGAATTCTGAGTGGTAGGATTTGAAAGCACTGGAAAGGCCTGTGTGTGTCATGAACCCTGGAAGGCCAGAGTAGGGATGAAGCCAGGTGGGTCATCCTACTAAGAATACCACTTGGCCACCCAGCCTATTATTGCAGCTATCTAGATGAGAAATCTGAGACTTGGGAAGGTCAAGTTACTTACAAAGGTCACCTAACTTGGAAAGGAGGCTTCAAGTTCAGAGCTTGTTTGTCTGTTCCAAAGGCCGTGCAGTCAGGATCCATTCTAACAAATCCTTAATGATTGTTCTCCTGCGGCCGACAGAATCCAACAGGCAGGGCTCACCGAAGAACATCTCATGTTTTTAATGTTGCTGACCACAAAACTTAGGTGATCTGAAGAGTACCCCTGGGCCAGGTGCTAGGGATTAATACAGGAGCAAACCAACCCTGCTAAATAAAATTTATAGGAGGCCATTGGTTGAGTCTGAGTTCCTGCACTGGGCCCAACAGACCACATCAAAATGGCGCCGCTTAGGTTGACGTTCCATACCCCAAGCCAAACATAAGGTGTTTACCTGACCTTCTAAGAAATTAGGAGACATAGAAAGATAATGGCCAAATCTCCAATGTTCCAGTTTTAGCCAGCATGATAAGGAAATCCCCTCTGCTTTCACCTTTACAAGGAAAGTAACTTTCACATGACCTGTTCGCTTTTTATTCTCCATTTCTGCTTTCTTTAGTCCTTTTCCATTACAAAGCAAACCTACTCTGTTTATCTCAAAGGAACAAAATAGAATGATGTGTTGTCTGATTCTAAAATTGCAGTTAAAGGCAATTAAGAGAATTAAACCAAATTTATTATAAATTTCCCTTTTGACAACACTGACCTCCAGTATCTTGGTTCTGGGGATGAACTCAGAACTCCTGGATCTGGCCCCAGGAGTGGTGGTGGTGGTGAGTTGGTGGTATCTCTGCTGGCATCTTTGGCTAAATAATAATGGGGACATATCAGACATGTATTATGTGGGGATATGAGTTGAATTCATCCCCATTCCTACCATGTCTGTCACAGCCAGATGCTGTATTGCTCTTCAAGGATTGGGATTGTTATGTCAGGAACACAAAAGAAAGGAAATTGGTATGCAGATGTTTTGACTTCCGAAAGAAAAAAAAAATGTTTGTTAAGAATATTTCAGAGGCAAAAGCTGCGAACTCAGTTTTTGCTTTTCAAAATCAAGGTGTACAGGTGGTCTTGACCTAGGCTTGTCAACCCTGTGATGATGGAAAAACCAATATGCATTTGGTAGAAACTATGCTTTTGAATTTTGATCTTTACTGTCTGTTGATGTGCAGTCAAATACCCTTTCTAGATGCTGGGCAACGGCCAACAACCATGTCATTGGGCAATCAACCATGGTGTTCTGTGTCACTAAGCTGTGATGTTAGTGTTGAGTTGTTTGGCCTAAAGCTGCCTCTTCATGTGTTTTAAGTCTGGCCTAAAGTTTCTCTGTCCATGGTCAACTGTAACCTAATCTAACGTGAATGGATGATGACCTACTCTGTCACAAGTTGCTAAGTCTCAGCCAATCACAAATGGCCAATGTAAAAACTTTGTTCAAAACAAAACAAACAAAACCCAGATGTGGGCTTCAACCAATCAGGCTGTTTGCTTCCATTTTTTTTTTAATGTCACTTCCTTTTCTTTGCGTAGAAATATAAGCTGCCCTTTTAGTGTCATTCTGAACTATTTTTGGTTTGGACTGCTACCTGATTCTAGAAACATAATGAAACCAATGAAAATCTGAAAAATTAGTTTGTTGTGATGTTTCCTCTTCAAATTAGACTAGGAGTATTAAATGCATTTTCAGTTTACCATACTTTCAGTTGTTGGTGGGACTATCTGGACACAACCCTGTCAAAACTTGAGAAGCATTTAGTATTGAAAGGAAAAAAAGGGTTTTTACAAGTCCAAATTGATGACTGGTGGTTGATGACAGAACCAGGGTCCAAAACATTCTTGTCTCGCCAGAGTGATGGGTGATTCTAACAAGGTAAATATGAGAGTATAAATCAGATTCAGCAAATCCCAACTGTAGAAACATCAATGCCAGAGCAGTGGCTGAGTGACCACCTGTGGCCAGCACACCCAGGGTGTTCTCTTGACGAGCCAGGCAGAGTATGCGGGACCAAAGGATATGGAGCAACAGTGGTATGACTGATCCTTGACTGAGCTGAAGCCTTGGGTAAGGGAGGGGAGAAGTCACTTTTGCTCTGCATTTATCAGTCCATCTGGAGAAGACACAAAAAGTGGAGCCTGGTCAAAGAAATAAAGTATGGAAAGAATGAGACCTCATGCAGATGTGAGCTCTGTGTCCCTCACCATGGACCCATGGGTGACCTTTGCAAATGACTGGTTTTTCTGAGTCCCAGTTTTCTCATCTTATGAAATGAGGTTGGGAATTCAGTTTGTCTGGCTGCTGTAAGGATCTAAAAGAAATGGTCCTAGTAACCGATATTATTCAGAGGAAGGTGATTGAGATATTCATAGCTGACTTAAAATGTTTGAAAATCAGTTGTCATGTAAAGGAATTAAACTTATTCCATACAGGACTAGGATTGCTGGATTTAGGTAGCAGTTTCCAACAGGTAGAGTTGTTCCCACAAAGCATGGTCTGTACTGGAAGAAGGCCAGGAAGTACTGGCTGTTGACCCGGAAGATCCTGGAGGACAGAAGATGATGTGAGACCACTAGACCTGGTGGGCCTTCTCAACATGAGAACTCAACATGAGGTACTTTAGAAAGTAAATTAATCTAAAGATACTTTTTCATTATCTTTAAATCTAAGAGAAGATATTTGCATAAAAATCTATGCCATCAACAAATGGTTTTCAGAGAGATCTCTTCAGTTACATATTCCACCAGCACGGGCCGAGCATCCCATTCCCTGTGTCCTTCTGAACACAGAGAGTTAGCATTTCCAAATGGTTTCCAATCCAGTAGATAGAAAGGCATCCATCAAGGAGATTAAGCATAGTGTGGGGTTTCAGTGCCCTAGAACAGGCAGGTGGGTATGGGCAGTCATAGGGGCTACATGACTAGGGTATGCTCCTTGCCCTCAGTTTCTTCATTTCCCAGCTGTGGGTGCCTCATGGAATTTGTTGTAAGCCTGCAAGAAGATAATATAACCTGTCTGGAGTCTAGTAAGTGCTTAATAAATACATTATTTGCATTTCTGTGATTAATAGTACATTTGAATTGTTTCTCATAGTTCTTGTCCTTCTGTTCTGACAAATATGTTTCTTTTTGCCAGCTTTTCTGTTGGAGTACAGGACTCTTTCTTACCGTTATTTTACTAAGTCTTTGCTGTTAATTTTATAATATTGGGTCCTCTTGCATTTTGTTTTGTGTTTTGTGTGGGGTATTTTTTGTTTGTTTGTTTGTTTGGTGGTACTGAGGTTTGAACTAAGGACCTTGCACTTGTCAAGCAAGCACTCTACCACTGAGCCATGACCCCAGCCCTTTTTCAGGTAGAGTTTCCCATTTTTCCCTGGGGCTTCATACTCCTACCTCTGCATCCTAAGTAGTTGTAATTATAGGTGTGCACTATCACATCCAGCTTGTTTTGGAGGTGGGGTCTTGATAACCTTATTTTTGTGGCTGGCCTCACACTGTGATCCTCTGATCTGGGAGCTGGAATTACAGTCACGAACCACCATGCCTGGCCCTTAAGTTTTAATACTAGATACCCATTAGAATTACCTTGGAGCTTTTAAAAATTAAATCTATCTCTGTGGGTAAGGCCTGGGCATCAAAATTGTTGGTGTGGGGCTTTCTCCTTTCTAAACAGAGTTGAGATATGCTGGTCTATTTTGACATTTGTCATTTGCCCGATAATTTTGTTCATGTGTAGTTTGAGGTTCACACCTCAAACGTCTCTCTATGTAGTCATATTTATCTTTGTATAGCTATATTTACCTTCAGTACCTCTATGATTCTCAGTATCCTTTATGTTTTGGACACTCTGTCTAGTCAGTCACATGGTCCCCTGTGTCCTGGGATGGGTCAACCCTCACTTACTCCTGTGAGGCTGGCAGGTTGCTGTGATCTTCTGGGCTTCCATTTCTCCAAAAAGGAGAGCGTTCCAAGTCAGACTTTCTCAGTCTTCTGAGATGCACTTTGGAGAAAGGGTTTCCTGGCCAAATAAGTCTGGAAGATGCACATTTACATGTCAAAAGTTCTGAGAGCTGGTACAGTAAAGGCTACTGAGCAAGTGCATTCCCGAAAATTGAAAGCCCATGTGCACACAAAACTCGTGTGCAAATGTGCAAAGCAGCATTGTTCATAATAATCAAGAGGTGTACACAACCCAAATGTTCATCAATGGATGAATAGAGAAGCAAACTCTCCAGCCAATGGTATATTTTCAGCCAGAAAAAGAATGAGGTACTGATTCCTGCAAAATGGGAACACACCTGGGAAACAAACTAAATGAAAGAAGCCAGTCTCAGAAGATCATATAGTATAACTCCATGTGTGTGAAATGTCCATGTTAAACAAATCCATGGAGACAAAGTAGATTAGTAGCTGCCTGGGGTCGAGGATATTGGGGAGGGGGGATGGGAATGACTGCTTATGGGCACAGGGCTTCTTGGTGAGAGGCAAAGGTGTTCTAAAATGACTTTATATAGATGATTGCACAATTCTGTACATACTATTAAAAGCACTGAGCTATGCACTTTTAACTGGCGAATTTCATGGCTTGTGAGTTATATCTCATAAAGCTATTTTTGAAAGAAAAGAAGAGAAAGGGTAAAACTTTGAAAAATCTGGGTGCTTCCCAACTTTGTCTCTGGCTAGCCCCAGAGTTCTGAGCAAGATACTCTTTCTTACTATTTTCATGCCTTAGTTTTTCCATCTCAAAAAGATGGCTCACAACCCTTCTTTGCAATGTGCAGTTGAAAGGAAACTTCTATATTTGCTCCTTGCAGCATCTCCAAGAAGAGCTAAAAGCAACAAATGCAATCCAAGGGTGACTTGCCTTGGTTCTCAGTTTCAAAGAAGCAGTGTGTGGCTTTAAATCCATTCCTGGCACTTTGAGTAATGTCTGTCCAGCCCCGGGCCCTTGGGGGCTAAGAGGTAGGTTAGCATTATTGTCTGAGAACCTGCTGGAAGGCACTATGCCAAGTGAGATATGGTTCTAGCCAGCAGGGTCACTTCCACACCCACTTCCTCTGAGACCGGAATGCCATTTTTGTTTCGACCTGTGGCCCCTGACCAGTTCCTTCACCTCTCAGAACAATGTTCCTGCCTATTGACATGCAGAAGTCTGGCCTTTCTTCAGGGAAGTTGCTAGGAGCTGGCAACAGCAGCCAGCTCCTGTGCTGAGTGCCCATCAGGTGGCTTGCATCCTGCCAACCTTGGGTCTGGCCTGACTCATTTAAGGCCCACAGCTTCCTAGGAATTGAGTGTGGACCTATCACAGGGGTGCAATGGGGGCTCCAGAGCTGGCAGGCTAGGGCCCAGTCTTTTCCATTCAAATTTATATCCATCGTTAGTCTTCAAAGAAATTATTAAAGACTGTATAATATTGTCAGAGCCATATATCCCCATTAACCATTTCCCTAGAATTTAACAGTTGTTCTCATTTTATTTTAGAATACAAATAATGCTACTGATTGGCAAATTTACACGTAAAATTCTGTGCATTTTTCTGCCTATTTCCTAGAGTCTGGTTCCTGGAAGTGAAATTACTGGGTCAAAGTGTATGAACTCACTCACTTCTCTACATACGTGTTTCCAAGCAGCTTTCAGAAGAGAAGAGCTGAGATGCCCAACAGTGTTGGAGGTGCTAGGGGAGGAGAATCGGTTGCCAGGTGTGGCCTCAGTTCTCTCACATCCAGGTGGTGATGCCCTAAAGACTGACCTGCCCCATCCTCACACATGCCCAGACTTATGGGAACTCATAACTGAAACAGCCAGTGCCCTAGGCCTACTTTGTGAATCTGTGGAGAATGCCAGGCACCTTCCTAAGGGTGCCTCACTGACAACTTAGACCATAATTCAAGGAGGAGTCAGCATCCTGCAGAGGGCCACATGCCAGAGACTGTGTCAAGAGCTGTCTGTATGAATGTGGCAGTCTGTATGTAAGAAATATAGGACACATTTGTCATTATCCAGCCAGAGATAATTATTTGTTTATTGTTTACTCAGTGAATCATGGGCTGGTCATTGTGATCCTGACAATAACCCTGTGAGATGGTCTTTGTTGAGCTGCTCCTTTTAACAGTGAAAATGAGGAAATAAAGACACAGAAAGGTTGAATAATTTGTCTGAGGCCACACAGTTGGTAAGCAGGTGGTGGGTTAGGGATTCAATTTGATCCCAGTCACTACTACTATACCTCCTGGCCCGTAGGCAGCAGGCACTCCTGGTCTGCCAGTCATGAGTTTCTTTGGGTACTCTCGTGAGAACAGCATGTAATAGGTCTTCTGGCAACACTTGAGGCCATTGAATGAAAGAGGAACTGGTGCCCACCAGATGAGTCGAGGTACAAAAGACAGATGAGTAATGTTTTTGTGCACTTTCCTTTGCCTTCCGCAAAGTGTGACCTTTCCTTGTACCTCTGCCCTGTGCTACCAGGAGTGACCAGAACTGAGAACCTATGTGGCCAGCCGGATCCTCTGGGTCCTGCTCAGCCACCCGCAGCCCATCTTCCTCTTGGCTCAGCAGAGCTGGGCAGAGCATGGTGAGCTTGTGCTCACTTGTTGGGAGTAGCAAGTGCCAGGCTGGGCAGCACTGTACTAGCCCTGTGGAGGGACACAGCAAGTGCTCTGCAGGATGGGTGAAGGGAAGGACAGCTGCACCCATGGACCAAGAGAGAATGGGTGAGTCAGTACCGAACTTGGAGCTCAGTACCATTTTCTCCACTAAGTCCCACTGCACTGTAAGCCCATGAGAGCTGGGGTCCCGTCCTTGCTCTCTACTGTCATCGGACACGTGATTGAAAGGGGACCAGTGTTGGCCGAAGAACAGTGACAGGGGCAGTAGGGTTGTCAAACATGCAAATAAAGCATTGAGCTTCTTGGAGTTAGGAATTAGACACCAGTCTGAGGAAAGCAAAGTCAGATGTAGAAGAAAATAGGGAAAGAAGTGAGATCTGGGTGTGGGGGCTGGGATGACAAGGGACCAAGAATTGTCAGAATCTCCTGCTGGAGGGTGGAATAGGATGCACCAAGCTGGGGGAAGCATGGGTGCAGGGGTGAAAATGGGTGCAGGGCTGGGAATTCTGGGGAGAGAAGAGGCTGGGAAGAGGCACAAACCTATGTGACTGGGCATCAGAAGCACCACAGGTCTTGTTGAGACAGACTGGCCAGTCCCCCCTAGGGTCTCTGGACCCACAGAACCTGTACTTCTAGCTGCTCCTTCAGACATCAGGATCATCCATCTCAGCTATGATGATGCAGAGCATCAGAGCTGGGGTGGGGGCCTTCCTGCCACAGGCGAGTCATGTCTGTTCTCCTGAAGAATAAGGGTCCTTGTGAGAGAACACAAGGGACAAATGGTGCCAAGCCCAGCCTGAAGCAGGTGACAACAGGTGAGGTTCCTTCCCATCTCAGTTGCCTGCGTCCCAGCTTTTTCATATACCAGAAGTAGTCTGGGCTGGGGAAAGGGGGAGGCAGGCTCTAGAAGTGGAGACTCCCTCCATCAGAAAATTCCTGAGATGCTGGACCAAACATAGGTATTCACTTGCTCAGAATGAGAGAATGGGGCCAAATGTTGGTCCCTGGAAGGCCCGTCTCTGAGGCCCCTCATTCAATAGGGATGAATGGCACACTGAGAACCTGGTACCCTCATAGGACTGCTTCAGGGCCAGGCAGGTCCCTGTGGTGTGGCCCTGCTGGTCCAGGGCCACCTACTGGATGGTAGGTCTGTGGAGGGGCTGATGCCACTAGGAAGTCAGGCTACAAAACCCATGAGGATGGAGGGGGACATTGGCTGGGCTGCCTTTCCATCTGTGGGATTTCCTTTCAGGAGAGGGTGCAACTCACAGATTCTAACCACCCACGCCATTCCTGCCCTATGTGCAAAGACTTGGGGGCTCTCTGTCCAGAAGGCACTGGCTCAATCTGCCCTAATCCCAGCTTTCTTTCAGATACTAGGGGTCTGGGGGAGGGGGGGTCTCTCAGGGATTCCATTAAACAGGTGGTTCTCAAACTTGACTGAGGTGGGGTGCAGGAGTCTGCATTTCTCACCAGTTCTTAGGTGAGTCCCACTTTTGAGAACTGCTATGTTGGTTGTGTCTCTGCAGGCATCCTCCCAATCCCATGCTAAAGGCTGGCACTAGTCAGATCTGATGTCACCAGTGGGCTGGTAACTGTTGTGTGCCTGTATGAGTACACAGCATCTGCCACTGCTGCAGCAGGCTGGCTCCTGTCCTATGAGGTGCTATCCCACAGGCTCTTCCCTTCCACTACTGCCCCTGTTCCCCATCAACCAAGTCTGCGTCCTTAGATCTGGCTTGGAAGGAGTGCTTAATCCAGATGGTGCTTCTAGGGACATCTTGCCCAATGGAGGGAAAGAGCTCCTCATCCTCTCTACCTCAGCCATTGCTTAGGACTCAGCTTGTCAGCCTTTGGAGCCCTATGGGGCCTCCTCCCTTGGCTGGGCCCACTACATTCCCTTCAGAATCATTTTCCTCCTCACAAGTCTCTTTCTCTCACAGACCTCCCTTTCATGACTCCCGAGACCCCATCTTCTTACAGCTTTCCCTTCTATGTCCCCAACATCCAACTCTCTCTAGCCTGGACCTTTGTCTTATTTGGCTCTGTGTGGCCAGGGCACTTTATCTGGAATGGGGCAGCAAGGGAAGGGACAGGGCCCAAGCCTCAGGAACAGGAATGTGCTAGTCCTGGTGGGAAAGTCTTGCCTCCTGTGGATCCAGGTGAGAAAGACTAAGGAAGCCAATATGTCACAAAGGGAAGGGCAATAAAGGAACTGTATAAATATTTGTTGAATAAGGGAACACAAAGGCTACTTTCCGTGATGCACACTCAAAAGCCCTTCTCGAGAAACAGCACTGGGAGAGCCCTGCAGGTATGCATGGGAAGCCCTTGGTCCTTTACCCAAGATGGGGAAACTGGAATCTTCTGAGAAGGAAATTTCTAGATTGTTCTGGCATGGATTTCTAGTGAGTTCCATAGCAGCTGCTGTCCCTGGCTCATAGATGCTATACACCCACAAAGGGGCCTGGGGTAATGTATTTGGGAAGGACTGTGGTAAATGTAAACTGGTTCCTGTAGGAGCAGGGCTTCTGTGAACTGCATGGGGGTGGAGGACTTGCCTCAGGTCATTCCCAGGTTCTTAGATCAGGAGAGCACAGCCCCCACCTGCCCACCTGCCCTGGGGCTACTGTGTGCTAAATGCCCCTAGGAGCCTGAGGAGGGTGAAGGTGAGGGCCAGAATGAGGGCAGTGTTGAGGTTTCTCTCTGAGCTCTTCTCAGTCCAGTCTCCAGCACTTGTGCCCAGGAAGGAGATAGAGAGGCACTCTTTCCCAGACTCCCATAGGAATGCGGGAGGGGGTTGTTGGGGGTAACTGCCAAAGACCTGGGATTCCTAAAACCCTAATGGCCTGGGTCAAAGGTCTGCACACACACACACACACCACACACACACTCTCACCTGTGCTCACACTCACACACTCATACATTCACACATGCTCACTCTCAAACACAACACACAACTCACCCACCACACTTGCATTCACACACACACTCACACTTATTCACACTCACACTCTCATAATCCCTACACACTCACGTTCACACACCCTCACTGATACACGCATGCTCCCCCCGCACACACACATTCTCACTCACACACATTCACACACCCTCCACACAGTCACTCTCATACACACTCACACATATACACACACCTTCACACCAAGCCTGTGTGTGAGCCTTGTCACTCAAGGCCACAGGCAGCCATGTCATTCTGGAGTCAGAGGGAGACACTAATGGGAATAGGAGCAAACGGATGAACCAGAGTTTGGAAGGGTTGCTCCCAACGCCCTTCATTCCTGTTCTCCTCCTGCCTGGACCCAGGACAGGCTGTGCCTTGATCACGTGACACCAGGTCAAGAAAGCACTGCAGGGTGGGAATCACTAATCAGAGGCCTACCTAGAAGCTGAGTACCTCCAGGAAGGCAATGCTGACTGATCCTTCCCCTTCCCAGTTTCCTGGCAGCAAGTTGACATTACCCCATTTGAGGACTTACATCCCCCAGGTCAAGGCAGGGTGAGGTGGTGGGGAGCCCCAGCAGAGAAGGCTGGAGCTCATGCCTGGCTGAAGGCAAGTGAGGCTGGTGGCTCCTCCTAGAAGCACAGCTTGATCTTCTAGGGACACTTGTAGTTAGCACATGCTTTCTGGGACACTATGCTTTTATGGTCAAAGGAGAGGGTATGAACTCCTACTCCCTGGCTGGTCTCAAAGGGGTCAGCATCAAGCCTCCATGCCTTAGGCCTGTAAGGCACACAGTGAACAGTGCCCAAGGCCTGCTTCAGGTGTTTGTAGAGGCAGAAGAGGAGGCTGTAATTTCAGACTAAGTGCCTCTTGACTCCCAGTTTGAGGTTGGGATGGAGGTAGAGGGGGTGGGAGAGGCATAAGAGGTGATGATGTCATTGCTTTAGAAAGGATCCCTGTAGGGAGGGCTTGGAAAGAAATGAGGCAGAAAGGAAGGCTACACTGAGGCCCCCGAATTCCCTGACGATGCCTCTCGATGGTCTTGGAAGCCCAGTACCCCAGTCAGTGTCAACCAGCAGGGAGCCCTTCTGGTCCCCAAGTGCTCCTAGACCTGTGGCTGGAGTCTTCCCTTTATATCCTCCCATACTGTCCTCCATAGCATGGTATGCCTGAAGATTAGGCCTGTCCGTCGTAGTAGCCCTCACCTGGTTACCATGCACCCCTTGCTCTCCACCATAGTGGCACTGGACACACAGGACCACATTTGTCTAATAACAACAGTGCTTTCCATTGCTGTGGCCTGCTACCTCAGGAAGCCCAATGTTTCACCATTTTAGGCCATACTTTGATTCTTGGTGGCACTCATTGCTTCAGTTTGTGGCCTCCCTAGGACACAGCTTCCCTGGTAGTCAGAGGTGATATGACCACTAACCTACCAGGATTTGTATGGAAAAGTCTTTATGAAGTCAGATGATCCATCTTCCCTTGGCCTATGTACCAGGTGACAGGGGCACAGGTACTGTTCTGGTTTAGGTAGGGCTACTGGGATGACCAATCTCTCTGATCTGACCTTGGTCATGGTTTCCAGGTTCCCACAAAACTGTTTGATCAAATTGTTATGAAGAATAGAGAGGAAACCATTCATCTCTTGTTAGGAAACCAGGGCTACATTTAGCTTCTCCCTCTTTCCTAACAGGCAGTGTCCTTCAAAGGTGATGGAAAAGGAAAGGACCATATTGTCTAGAGTTACCTTCCTTATGGCCTGAGAGTGACTCAGTTCTCTTGAGATTCAGCTCTTCCCTCCAAATCATGGGGCAAGGACAGGACCTGCCTGCCCTCTTCAGACTTGCTGTGAAGTTGGTATGGGCCCACCCCATGTGTTTGCTTTGGTCACCCAAATCCTGAGGCCTCCAGTGTCACAGAGGTGTTATAGGGAGGTGTCAGATTGTAAAATCTGAGAGCAAACCCTTTAAGAGATCAGTGGATTCTTAGCTCAGCCCAAGGAATAGGCCAGGACTGGGAGGACTGCAGCCAGAGAATAGAAAAACACCTAGGCAAAGCTGCCTATGTGGGATTAAACCCTGTTTCCAGCTACTGGAATTTTCTGGGTGAATGGAATTTGTAAGAAAAGTCTCCAAGCCCTGCAAATTCCATTCATTTAGAGTGACTGCACATGGGACATGTGTTTACAATGAGGCCCTCCAGGCCCAAAGTTTGGACAGCAGAGCAGAAAGAAAGATGCTGGGTAGTGCCAGCTTCTCAGCAGCTGAACAGGGAGTTCCTGGGAGAGCTTGAAGTCAGCTGGCTCTTAGCACCAAGTCATCCAGAGGCAGAACTCTTGGAAACAGAAGCCTGAGCCTTTAATCCTCTGCTCACAGTCCTCAAGAAACTCTCCTCCCTGTTGTTCTCAGAACAAGACTAGGGCCCTGTCTGGTCTGGCCTCCCCTGGCTCCACCCTAGCCACACTCACATCCCTCTGCTTCTCTCTGGATCCTTCCTGCTGTCACCACGGGAGCCTTTGCAGATGTGTTCCCTCCTAGAATGATCTCCCCACTCCTCTTCCCACAGACTTCCTTGACCAGGTCAAATCCTCCCTTCATAAGGATCATGTTCTTGTTCTTTGAAGTATTTCTTATAACTGCAATTTTATTTGTTTGTTAATGTCTGCTTCCCTGAGTAGGCTGCAGAACTTTGTGACAACCTGGGTTTTTAAGTGCCAGAGTATATACAGTGCCAAACCCTGAGCAAGGCTCAGTAAATGTTTGTTGGATGGATGATGAATGAAAGGATGAATGGAAAGAAGGATGGATGGAAGGATGGATGGAAAGATAAGTGGATGGAAGGGATGAATGATGGAGGGATGGGTGGATGGGATGGATGAATGGAAGGATGGATGAAAATATGGATGAATGAAAGGAGGAAAAGATGGATGGATGGATGAATGGATCCATAGAGTTTAGCTCTATGTGTTTTCCAGCCCTACTGCTGAATTTTGAAATGCAGCCTGCAGGCCAAATGACTGTTGGCTAAACTCAGGACCATATGCTTTGGCCAACTCAGCTCTTAGCCCTAGGGAGCATGGGTGAGGAGCTATGATAGTACTCCTCCAAAGGTTGAGATCCTGGCATTCTCAGCCCAGTTTAACCATTCCGCTTCCTACCCAGGGCCACATAGCCTAGTGACTTAGGCATTTCAGCAGCACACAAACAGGAGAGAAATCAATATACACTTTGATGGGCCTGCTGGAGCCTTGAGTTTGCCATTTACTCACTGTGTCATCTTAGGCAGTCAGTTATTGTCCTCAGGCTTAGTTTCCTCATCTGACCCACTTATCGGGCTACTTTTGCAATGGAACATCCCATTACTCACATATAGACATGTGCAAGGTGGTGGAGAGCATTGCACCCCCACAGACGTAGAGACCGTGGTTGTGATCATGCTGCTGAGGTGAATTGCAAGGTAATGGACAGACAGCATTGCACCCCCACAGACGTAGAGACCGTGGTTGTGATCATGCCACTGAGGTGAATTGCAGGTATGAGGACCACCATTCTCAGTTCCTCTCTGTTTTGTGCTCCTGTGACTTGAACCTTGGACCACTATCCTTTCCTTGGGCTGTCCCTACCTCTGCCTCTAGGCTCCTACAGGCTTACTGTTCTTAGGCCTGGAGGAAACATGGCCTTCTTTGCCTGGAGACCCAGGCCCATCCATTAGCTTCTGACCAAAACAGCCTTTTTGGGGTCCCTAGAGCCCCACCTACCTGGTCCCTCCCAACTCCCTCTCAAGGAGCCTTTTCCTCACAGTGTTCTCTTCCTTCCTTTGTCCCAAAGGTGGCACTGACTATGGGATCAGAAAAGACTGCTGGGAGTCTCAGTTCTGCCACATTAGCTGTGAGAATATTTAAGAATGATCTAGGCTGTTTCCATAATTTGGCTATTGTGAATAGTGATAAAGCGAGAGCACACTTGGGAGGTATGAGGATAGGTAAGACACCCAAAAAACTAGATAGCATTTGTTGCCCTCAATGCAGAGAAACTAATGACAGAGGCCAATAGGAGAAGGGAACCAGGAACTAGAGAAAAGGTTAGTTCGATAAGAATTAATTTAGAATGTAACACATATATACAGGAAAGCAATGTGAGTCAACTCCCTGTATAGCTATCCTTAACTAGCAAAAACCCTTGGTCCTTCCTATTATTGCTTATACTCTCTTCAACAAAATAGAGATAAGGGCAAAATAGTTTCTGCCTGGTATGGAGGGGGTGGGGGGAAGAGGGAGGGGGCAGAGGGGTAAGGGAGGGGGCATGGGGTAGGGGGGAGAAATGACCCAAATGTTGTATGCACATATAAATAAAAGAAAAAAAAAGAATAATCTAGACTCTGGCAGTCAGTTTCCTTGTGTGTAAAAGGAAGGCCCAGTGCCCCTTGTGGGCTGTTGTGAGGTACATGCTTCCCCCCAAACGACATTTGCTCTGGGTTTTCTTTAAACTTCCACTTTTTCTCTATGGCTCTGCTCTCCAGAATTTCTGAAGTCGTGTCCCACAAATCTCCAGTGACAAATACAGATGTAGACATGCAAGGACTCTATCAGTTGATCTCATTGGGTTTCTTCTGAGTTGTTCAATGGTCTTTTCCCATCCTCCTTCCCACAGGAGGTCAACAGAGCCCAAGCTCAGGCTTGCTGGACACATACCCAGAGACGGGGCCTTGTGTGAAAGTGGAGGGTCCCTGGCTTCTTTGAGGGTCTGGGACTAGACACTACCAGAGTAATCAGTAGTATCTGCTTCTACTGTCCCTCCTTACCCATGGCCCAGGATCCCAGGAATCCTGGAGTCAGGTTGTCACAACCCTCATACACAGTGAGTTTAGTTGGCCCCACTCCTTGAACTTGGGGGACACCTATGCCACAGATAGCTTCGAGTCCCCTCAGCGTGATTCATTTTGAATCAACACCATTTAGTTCCACCCCCTCGGAAGCCCTGGGGGCCACAAGGGTGAGTTGGGCCCAGTCCTGGCCCTTTACAACTTCCCAAACAGGTGGGGACAATGGCCTTCAACAATCTCTGTCTCCACCACAGTGCTCAACCCTGCAGACGTTTGCAAGGTGACTGAAGCCTGGGACCATTCAGAATGCAGAATCCCAATCTATAAGGCCACCAATGACCTACCTGCCCCCTCACAAGAAGACAGGCACAGATGCCCATGCTTGCACACACAGATCTGCTCTGCCTGCTGCGTGGCTCCTCTAACTCTGCACACTCCTGGCTCCATGTTTCTGAGGTCTGGGTTGTCCTTCTCTGAAGTCTGGCACATCAAGGCACATTTGTGCAAGTAAAGCTTCATTTTTCATCTTTTTATTAGTATACAATAGTTTTGGGGGGCAGTGCATTGTGACATTTCTATGTATGTGTACAATATACCTTGGTTAGGTTCGTGCCCTCTGTTATTCTCCCTCTTCCTCCTCCCACTTCTTAAAATGACTTTGACAGCTTTCAGTGTTCCATATTCAAACGAGTGTAGAAAATACATCAGCCATATTCACCCTCCTTTACCCTTTTCATTTACCCTTCCCCTCCCTCGAACACCCTCCCGTTACACCTGTTTTACATTCCTGTCCTCCATTGTTTAAGTGTGTGTTCATTGTTCAGAGGGGTTTTGCCTTGGTATTTCACCTGTAAATGTATTGTACTCTATTACTCTTCGTCCCCCCCATCCCATGTCCTTAATAGTTTTCAGTGCATTTCATTATGCCTCGTTCTTACAAAGATGTGACGTATTTCATGCTCTGCTTCTTTCTCTCTTCCCCTAGTCTCCTAACAGTGCCACTATTAGAAACATATTCTGTGCATGTATACATACGCACACAGAACATGGTCATGCTTGTGTTTGTGCATGCATCTATCCCTGAGATCTGTCTTGCACATATGAGAGAAAACATGTGACCTTTGTGTTTCTGAACCTGGCTTACTCCACTTAACATGGTCACCAGTTCCATCCATTTACCTGTGAATGACACAATTTCATTCTTCTTTAAGACTGAATAATGTTTCATTGTATATCTTTTTAAATCCATTCATCAGTTGTAGGACATTGGGGCTGTTTCCTTAGCTTGGCTATTGTGAATAATGCTGCAAAAAAAGCTCACCATTTTTAAAAGGGTGGGCATTTCAATGAACCTGGATAAATGTAGACAATCTTGTAATTACCACCACAGTCAAGATCTGGAACATTCCCACCACCCAAGAAGTGCCCTCAGTTCCCACAGCTGGCTGCCTTGCTTCCTTAGGGCCTTTTTATGTCAGGGGAATTCATCTCCTTCTGCCCCATGTGGGACTTGACCTGCTTCTTGACCTGTCTGTTCTCTTCTCTGCAATATACCAGGTGCTCAGTCATGGAGCCCATAACAGAAGTGGCAGAGATGGGAAGGATGGGTTGTGGGAACACTGAAGGGCACAGATGAGTGGAGAGGAGAGGAGAGAAGGCCATCTGAGAATCAGAGGCCCTCGGGGAGCAGGCTGTGAGCATAGGGGAGTGCTGAGAAAGGATGGAGAGCCTAGCAGAGGAGGATCAGGTCCACTAGAGGCTGGGAGAGCCAAGGGGTCATATGCATTTAACCCCTGCCTTATTCCCCAAAGCTGCCTCCTCCAGAGGACAGGGAGCGTGGTGCATCTCAGAGGTGAGGCTTGACGAAGGACAGCCCCAGAGGCTAGACACCAGAAACCAGACAATGGCAGCCAAGGCTAAGGTCGAACTCTGGGAAGGGGTCAAAGAGGGGACTCAAGCGTGGGTGAACACTTAATGGTCCCACGAAGGGAGGCAACAGGCAGGAGGTCAGTTGTCTGGACGATAGGCAGTGCCCAGCAGACTTGGAGCTGCCACCCACCTGCCAGTGCTTCCCAGGTAGGAGGGGCCTGATGGAATCAGGCCTGCAGCTGGGCAGCAGAGTGACCTTTGGAGAGAAGATGCAGTCCCGGTGACCGTCCTGGCTTGACAGCTCTCTTACTGGGTTGCTTTTCCACCTGGAGAGGAAGGGGCCTTGCCTGGAGCCCTTTCTCCTCCAGGGCCACCAGACTGCAAGTGCCAACCTCCTGGCCCCAGCCACACTCTGCATTTCACTCAGAACTGGCACCTGTGATCTCCACTCTGCCAGGTGCCTATGTCGCTGAGGAGCCACAGGTGCCTTTGAGACCCCTGGAAGCATCCTTCTGACTCTCCCCTTCCTGGAGGTGGATGTGTCCTGGTGCCTCCATGAGGCTGTGTGGCACTTAGGGCTTTGTCCCTGTGTCCACCTTTGATGTCTGGCTGAGACTTCACTTTTGCTTTTCCAGGAAGCCATGAAGTATTAGTGTTAGTCACTTCTCCTCTCTGTTACAGAATACCTGAGGAAAACGAACCAAGGGAGGAAAGATTTATTTTGGCCATGGTCAGCTGGCTCCATCATTTTGGGCCTGTGGCAGAGGAAAGTCATTTACCCCATGGCAGCCAGGAAGCAGAGAAGGAAAGTGAGCCTGCACAACAGTCTTCCTCCTTCTTTTGCTGTTGTTCCATCTGGGCCGCCAATCTACTGGATGGCGCTGCCCAGACTGACAGGGAATCTACCCCTCATTTGCTGTCCCACATGCCAATCACCTCTAGAAACGCCCTCCCAGAATGTGCTTTCCTAATCTGTTAGGTATCTTGCAGTTCAGTCATGTTGACAATGAAGATTACCCATCACAATGAGTCAAAAGATGCTTTTATTGTCATTATCCATTCCAGCATAGAGTAACTGAGCCTCTACCCAGTGCCATGTTCTATAATAGAGGCTCAGGGTATGGAGACAGACAAGACATACTCCCTGACCCGAGTAGAGGAAGGGAAGAAGACATGTCAGAGAGGTATTTAGATGCAAAGGGCACTGTGAGATGCCACAGGAGGGTATGACTGACCATGGGAAAGCTTCCTGGAAGAGGTGACATTCAAGCTGAGTTTTGAAGGATAAATAGGAGTTGGTTATGGTGCTAGGTAGGAAGGATGGTGGGTGTTCCAGACAGAAGGAATAGCATATATAGGACCTAAGGGAACTGAAAGAACATGATGGGTTCAGAGATAGGACACGAATCCTTGCTGGTTTGCTGGGGTGACCAAGAACGGCTCCAGGGAGCAGTGTGCTCATTTCAGAGGAAAGTGGAGGCAGCCCTGTACCAGCTGCTTTGCAGCCTAGAGCTCTGTCAGATGGACATTTTCTGGAGCCATCCTCTCCCCCGTGTCTTCTTTTTTCTTCCCTCACATGGTCCTGCCTTTCTCTGGGTTTTCCTCTTCTACAGTAGTTTGGCGGTGCAAGTGAGCCCTGGAGAGGTGAAGTGACGGAGGCTGTTGATGGGGGTACAGCTGCTGGTGGTGAGTCTCTAGCCATGAAAGAGGCAGGGGAGGGTGGGCAGAGCTGCCCCTCCTCACTGATCACCAAGTAGAGCTTACAGTGGGGCTCCCCCTGCAAGGTATCTGGGAACGGGGATGACTGGTCAGAACTGGCATAGTAAAATGGGCAGAGAAAGTGAATCCCTTGGTGGGGGACACAAAGGCACCACCCAACCCTGGGGAGTGTGGGGGGGTCTCCTGGGACTGTGTGGGACCTGGATGTTCTCCCTCATACTCACTTGGCTGAGCCCCTCCCAAGGTCAGAGCCCGCATGTAGGAGGGAAAATAAGCTCAGTGGCCTTGGAGATGGGACTGGATGGCACTTTGGGTTGTTTATTCAAAGGGGCGTTAATGGCTGGTCAGGTGTGATAAGCTTAGTGCTTTGCATTAATACCAAATATGTATTTGGAGCCTGCTGTGTGCCAGGCCCTGTGCTGTGTCTGGAAAACCTTGCTTCCCTTAGCCTTCCTCCCACCCCTGCATGGGAGGTGCTTCGTGGCTATTTTAGAGACAGGAAAGCAAGTGGTGGGGAAATCACAGACCATGGCCTCAGCCCAAGAGCTGTAAGTGTGGAACAACAAGGAGCTGTGTCTCTCACCTCTGCACAGCACTGCCACTGTCCCCACAGCACGAAGCTGGGCCACACTGGGTACGAGTCCTGCCCCTCTTCCTCCACTGCTCCCCTTTCACTGTAATGATTTGGTGACGTGGGTGGATGGATGGAGCCATTGTTGTGGTGGGTAGAAGAACAGGATGCTCTGAGCTGAACCTGTTCTCCACCCCCTCTCACATGGAGCAGAAGCCAGGCCTGGGCATCTGTAAGTTGGGTTGTCCCTCCTGGGGCTGGAGGCTGCCGGAGCTGAGTCACTGAGGATTTCCTTGAGATTAAGGATCTGAGGTCCAGGGTACCTGGTTGTGGTTGAGGCAGTTGGCTTCCCAGCCAGGCACTAATCCTAGGGAAATACTTGGTATTTCCAGTAATTCCGGCTGGAATTAAACTTAAATCAGTCCGAAAGAGCACAGCCAGGAGAACATGAGCAAACCCACCAAAGAAACAGGCATTTGGCCTGCTCCGGCCTCTGAGGTGCCAGCCTCACCTCTCAGGAGCTATGGGCAGGAGCAGAAAGGAGCCCTCTCTTCCACATATCCCCCACCTAAGCCCTCTGGTCCTGCATGTGGCCAGATAACAGGAACCTCAGCCAGGTATGCCAGGTGAGGCAGCCAGGTCAGAAGGTCTGCAGAAGGGATGGGATTCTTCCTTCTGCTACGATGTGTACCATGACCCAGGTCACACAAGTATATTTGATGATAAGAGAAGCAGCACAGTTTAGCAGGAGCATGGTCACTGGAGCCTGCATGCCTGAACCTGACTCCACACCCTCTTCCCCTCTGTGTGATCACCTCTGTGCCTCAGTTTCCTTCTTTGGAACATGAGGATAGTATCAGGCACCTCACTTGGAGGTTGTGAGTGCTAAACAGGTGCATACATACAAGGAGCTTAGAACTGTGCCCTACATATTGTACTGTTGTTAGCTATCATCATTGTCTAAGCCTCAATTTTCTCACCTGCAAAAAGAGGCTGGGGATGGAGCTTAACCAGCAAGGACATGTCCTGCTGCCACCGGTGCAGCGTGGGGCTCCATGGTGAACAGTGCTCTGCTTTCTGGAGGACACCTACTCCACAGGGTAGGAGTGGGCTGGATGGACAGCACTACAGATCCCTCAAGCCACCCTATTCCAATGGTTATGTATATCAGGGGTGTGTGTGCGTATATATTTGTTCACATGCACATGTGTGTTTGTGTGTGTGTTTGTGGATATGTGTACATACAGACATAGTACATGTTTGTATATGTGCATATGTGTTTGTGTGTGTTATGAGTACTCGTGTACACAGGTGTACCTGCGTGCATAGGTGCCTGTGTTTTATGTGCATCTGTGTGCATATGCCTGTGTACACATGTGCTCGTGTACGTGCATGCATATATACATGTATGCACATGGGGTTCTGTGTATGGGATGTTTGCATATGTACACGTGCCTGAGCACAAAGAGCCAGCCATCTGAGTTCTTTCTGGGAGTGTAGATGGGAATGTGCCCCCATCAGATTAGATGGGTGACCCAAACCCAAGAAGGATGGATAGGGAAAATGGGGGTAAGAAGTAAGGAGAAGAACAAAGCGTTTTGACCAAACAACTCTATAGGATTTAGAACAGAGGACCTGAAAAATGAAAGGAAGGCCAGTTGCTCAATGGTGGACACAGTATATTATGTTCTAGGGCTCTTATGCCACAGGAGAGGAAAGCAATGCTCAGAGAGGTCAAGAAACCAGCCTAAATGCAGTGGTTAAGCCAGGATTCAGGTGAGGGTCTCTCTGACCCCGAGGCTGGGCTCCATCAACATCCTCGGCTGCTTCTTGGGGAAAGGGAGACAGAATGGGGGGACAGGCAGTCTCTGGCTCCCCGCTCTTCTCTGTATGGGGAAGCTACCAGCTCCAGGGTGGGTGTGTCGGGCACCAAAGAGGGAGACTCTGAATGCTGGGTGGTAATGCCCCAGGCTTGGTGTAGGGAAGGAATTGCTAAGTAGAAGAGACTTTGAGGCTCCAAGACAGTAGTGGCAGGGCAGTATGGTGGACAGAAAGGGACCTCAGCTTAGACTACATGGTGTTTATAATTGAGTTCTGTTTTAAGATGTCTGGCTTTGGGCAAAAGCCACCTCTCTGAGCCTTCATTTGCATATCTGCCAAACGAGGCCACTACCCTCTCCAGGCCCAATCCTACCTTGTAGGAAGAAGCGATGTAGTGTAGGATTGGAGCTAAGAGTACGACTTTTGGTACTCTGGAAAGAACCGCGGTCCTGATGCTTAGCAGCTGTGTGACTTTGAACAAGTCATTTAGGCCTTGGTCAGTTTTCTCATTTGTGAAATGGGATGGCATTGGCCTTCCCCTCACAGAGCTGCTGCAAGGAAATGCCTACGACCCTCAGAAGGACACCTGACACAAAGAAAAGGACTAGTAAGTATTAATTACAATTTTTCTTGTCAGTATTGGGGTTTGAACTCAGGGCTTTTTGAACTCAGGAACTCACACTTGCTAGGCAAGTGCTCTACTGCTTTAGTCACACCTCTTTTTATTTGGAGTTAGCATCTTGCTTTTTGCTCAGGCTGGCCTGGACCACAGTTCTCCTATTTTTCACTTCTGGCTGTAACTAGAAGGACAGGCACACACTACCATGCCCAGTGGTTGGTTGAAATGGGGTCTCGTGAACGTTTTGCCCAGGCTGGCCTTTTGAACCATGATCCTCCTGACCTCAGCCTCACAACTAGCTTGGATTACAGGCATGAGCCATCAATGCCTGGCTTAATTACTATTAAATTGCTATTATTTCATATGGCTGTCACGTGGTGGACACTGTTCAACTATAGAAAGGGCTGGTGGGAGGAAGGTAGACTGTATTGCTCTTTGCAATCACTCATGCCTTCCTTCCTTTTGAGTGTAACATGCTTCTTCACCCCATTGACTTTGGACATGACCCTATGACATACTTCAACCCATGAATGTGAAAGGATAGGACATATAGCAGGTCTCAGTGGAAGCTTTAACACTGCCATTTTTGCTTTTTCTTCTGCCATGAAAATGGCCTGATTCAGATGAGGCAGCTCCTGCAGCTGGGGTTTTGGGACAAGAAGCCCAGGTTAGACCCACAAAAGCCTATTGGCAGCCTTTAACATGGCATGTCCATGAAGTAAATGTTCATTGTTTTATGCCACTGAGGTTTGGGGGTTGCTTGTTATAGCAGCCAGACTGGCATATACAGAGAGCGTGAAGAAGGATCTCCAAGAAGAAGCAGAGGAGTTTTGACAGCTGAAAGCATTGACGTAGATAACACACACACACATTCCACAAGGAAACCCTCAACATAGCTTGACCTTTATTTCCATATGTTGTTATAATACTTTAATACACTGCAGGTCCCTGAAGCTAGCTGGCTGTCCCACAGGGTCTCCTCACTGGGTCCCCTACCCCTGAAGCTCCTCCCATGCTGCTGGCCCTGATTCTTGGGTCATTGCATCAAGAAAGACTGAGAAGGTCTTTGCATTGGCTTCTGTTTTGTTTGCTTTCACTTGTGCCATCCTGTTGTGGATAAAAAGGAAGCAGGCCAGCCCCCACCACAGACCAAGGGTAACATTTCCCGGTCTCCGGTTGGCTGTGGTTCCCTTCCTGTGGGTCTTCTTTCCAGAGCCAGGTCTGGAAACTTAGGGAGCGAATGGTTTGTCACCATACTCTGTCCAGCCCAGAAGAAGTTTGCCTAAGAGGGGTTCATGAAGGAGGTGGCGAAGATGGTGCTGTGCCCAGTCATCCTCATAAGTGGTCATAGCAGGCCTGGCAAGCACCACCATCTTGCTTTTGGGAAAAGGGGCTGTTCATAGATTTTTGACCTCACTGGACTGGGAAAGTTTCCATTTGGAATGATTTTCATCCAGGAGGCAAAGCAAACATCTGGTTGCACAGTTCCCTTTTTCCTGCCAACAGCCCCACTTGGGGATTCCAGGCATTTATTCCATCTCTTGTCCATTTTCTTTCCATACCTTCTAGCTGAACATTGGCAGCTTTGATCATCCCTCCATCCAGGGAGCCATTCACGGCCACTCTCCCCTCATGTCTGCCCCTGGCCCCAGCAGGAATTTTCCTGTGGCTTTCTGGGGTTGGATCCTGTAATTTGCCACCCCAGGCTTGCAGGCTTTCACTGTACTGAAGACTTTCCAAGCAGCGCTTGGGCCAATGTGGTTGCTCTGGGTAATTATCACAGAAGGCCTTGGAGAAGCTGCCTCTATAGCCTTAGCAGTAATCCCACCCCAGACAGCCGTGTATGATTTTTCACTGTGTTCCTGCTTTCTGGATGCAGGGACAGTCCTAGGGACATATATGGAGAGGGAAAGAAGCTCAGGCTACCTCAGCAGGACTGTCATAAATGGCCTCTTGGTTCCTCTCCATTCAACCCACTGGGATTTGTGGTCCCTCAGAAGTCATCACCCTCTTTTCCCTGATCCTCTGCTGCCTTCGCCATTCTTGTGACTCTGTTCCTCTTGGTCCCTGCTTCTGAGGTTGCCCTCACCAGTCTCTCTGTCCTCCTCCCTCTGTCTTTTTTCTGCTTGCTCATGACAATCCAGAGTTTCGTGGCTTCTGCTGACTGCCATCTCTTGCGGGGGGGAGGGTCTTTCAGCTGTAGCCCACCCTTTCTTTTGGTGCTTAACAAAACACCATGTCCCAATGGCTCCTGGTGGAGCAGAGCCCAATTCTATCCATCTCTCACTCAATGCCTCTCAACCATTCCACTCCTTCTAGAATTTTCTCTCAATCACTTTCCTTCCAGGATGCCTATAGTTCCTGCTAGGTGGTGGTCCTTGCACATGGCTGTCCTGCCACTGTTTTCCATATGTCATCCCCACTCTGCTCCTCAGGAACAGGAGGAGAGGCATGAAACCTGGAAAGGCCATGACAGAGTGTGAGTTGTTTACACCCCAGCATCCCACTAACAGTGTTTATTCCTGTGGTCCGGCCTCTACAGACGCAGAGAAGAACAAGACAGGAGCTCTGTGTCTGGTGGAGAAAGCAGACAGGAACCCAGGAACAGTTTAAGAATGACAGTGTATCTGTGAAATAGGATTATGTCACTCTTTTGTTTAAAACCCACCAGCGATTTCCATTTGTACCAAGAGTCACACTGAGCCCTCTCTCTGTGGCTTACAAGTGCCTGGTGACAGAAGTCCTGATGAGTCCTTCAGGCTTGAGGGCAAGCCATTTTCCCCCTGGCCCATCCTACCCCATCATCCTGCCTTCCAGTTCCTCAAAGACACCAAACTCTGCCTCTTCAGCCAATCTACAAGCTCCATGCAACAGGAACTAGAGTCATTTCCACAGTGTCCGAAATGTATCTGTGCAATTGCTATTTTCATGTGTCTGAATGAGCAATTTATATATTGGTGTGAACAGAGACCTGCCATTGTTTGAATGTGGTTCAACATATGAGGTTCATGTGTTGGGAGCTTGGCCTCCAGCGTGGTGGGATTGAGAACTGGTGAGACAGGCGGCAAGGGATAGAGCCTAATGGGCGGTCACAAGACTGTCCATCTTCTTCTCTCTGGCCTTCCTGTCCTGTGATGTGATCTTGTCTTTTTACATGCATGTCTACCTTGTGGTACCACCTGCTCCAATCTCTAAAATTTAAGTTATACAATCTTCTTTTCTTTGTAAGTATCCAGCTTTAGATATTTCATGATAGTAACAAAAACCAGACTGATAAAAGGTGAGAACTCATTATGTGAGCACGCCGCCTAGGGAAAGGGCTGGAAGGCAGTAGTAGAAGACCAGGCCGAGTGAGACTGTGAATGCCATACCTGAAACCCAGTTATAGCCCTATAATTTGCAGTGAGGGACTGCAAATTCTTGCTGAGGATGGTGCACGAATGGTTCGGGAGGAAACCTCTACCTGTCAGTCACTAACAGGACAGATTTAAGCATGAAGAACTTGGAAGCTAAGAGATAGTGGGGAGGCTTTGGGATACTCCAGGGTTGGCTTATAAGTCACACGGAGCAGGGCAGGCACAGAGGCCTGGGAGGAACCAACAGGACTCACTGGTGGAGTGGCGAAGGAATCAAGTCCAGGAATTTAATACGGGAACTTAGGATCTCAGAGTCTGTGAGGTTAATTTTACATGTCAACCTGACTGGGCTAAGGGAAGCCAAGGTAGCTAGTACCACATTATTTCTGGGTATGTCTGTGAGAGTGCTTCCAGAAGAGATTGGTATTTGAATCAGTATACCAACATGTGTGTGCATCATGCATTTGTTTGAGAACCTGAGTAGAACAAAAGGGCAGAGGAAGAACAAATTCATTCTCTCTTCTTAAACTGGGATAGTCATCTTCTCCTGTCCTCGGACATCAGAGCTCCTGGTTCTTGGGTGTTTGGACACAGACTTTTACTAGCAGCTGCTCTGGTTCTCAGGCCTTCTGACGCAGACCGATTCACACCACGGGCTTTCTTGGCTCCTGCAGACAGCATATCATGGCACTTTTATTGGCTTCCATAATCACGTAAGCCAATTCCTATAAAGAACATATACAACTGTCTCCTATTGAGTCTCTGAAAAGCCCAGACTAAGAAGGGGGCTCTCTATGGGTGGCACACCCTGGTCTGCAGGATGGAAGGAGAATGGCAAGACTGTGGGGCCAGGGCCAAAACTGGAACAAAGACAGATGATCAGACCAAGAATGCAGAATGGTGGCCATGTCGGCACTTACTGCCCAGTGGTCTTTGTTGTGATGATTCCCTGAGATAATGCAGGCAGGAGGCACAGTGAGGCACTGTGTTGAGCACAGTGCCCAACATTCAGTCAGTCCTCAGTTAATGTTAGCAACTCTTTTGCTATTAATATTATTATTAAAATAATCATGTTACAGAAGCTGGACCCCTAGAAGAACTCATGCTAAAGATTTAACCCACAAGAGCTCAATTACAGAATGTTGACTTCTAAGAGTAAGAGATGGGTCTTGGGATACCCTGGCCTGTGCCTGGACTCTTAAGGTGATCGCTAAGCCCCTTGGTAGGGGCTGCCTCATAGGCCAGCATGGCAGAAAGGCTAGGGTGGACCAAGCCTGCAGGTGCTGAACTCAACAGAGGTGATAGAATTGGTGTGTGGCACTGCTGCCAGGGCCCACGATCTCGTTCCATGTCCCCCGTTCCTTGGTTGGGCTTCTGACAAAACATGTAACGGGAAGCAGCCTTGGAAGCCACTCTCCAGTGTGGCCTCAGGTTTGGCTGAAGAATCTAATCACGATGGTGTCCCTGTCTGCAGGCCGAGACTCAGGCACGTAAATGGCGCATTGATGACCAGGTGGTATTTTTTATTGGAGATTTTTTCCAGGCTCTTCTATACAAGAAGAATTTCTTGTGCCTCTTCCAAGCATCTCTGTTTCGTGATGAATTTTAGAATGTGACTCACCTCACTGTGGAGACCAGATCAACTCTGCATTACATATCTATGACGCTAGCATCTGGAAAGGGACTTCACAGTTCTGACTCACACAAGGCCAAGAGCAAGCCCGGACCCTGTTGCTTGTAAGCAGTAAGATCTTGAGCCCTTCCTGAACTTCCTGGAGCTCTTTGCACTTCTGAAAACTAGGGCTTACTTTGAAAGTTCAGTAAATGTTAGTTATTAAAATTCATGACAAAATGTCGTAAATGTGATTACATTTCACCCCCACCATAAAGCTGTGAACCTGATGAAGCAGTTATTATGATCTTCCTTTTATTAAGGGAGACAAAGTTTAGAGAAATTGAAATAAATTTGGCTGCCAGGTGCTGGTGGCTCACACCTGTAATCCTAGCTACTCAGGAGGCAGAGATCAGGAGGATTGTAGTTTGAAGCCAGCCTGGGCAAATAGTTTGGGAGAGACCCTGTCTTGAAAAAAGCCTGTCACAAAAAAAGGGTGGTGGAGTGACGTAAGATATAGGCCCTGAAAGCCCCAGTACCACAAAATAAATACATTAATTAGTTAAATTTAATTAAATACTTCGGCATAAGCCAGACTTCATAGTTGAGTGATAAAATTTGTATCTGTATACATAGTAGATTTGTACTCTAGCTTGATGTGTAAACACATTGTAACCTAACCTAAGCAACTGAGTCTCAACCAATCGTAGCAGTCAAGTTTAAGCCAAGCACAAGCTGCCAATTGATCAGACCATGTCCATACAAGGAAAATTTTAACTACAACCAATCAGGTTGCTTTTGTATGTCATTTCCTTTTCTCTGGCTATAAATATAACCTGTTCAGGTGGTAGGGGGCAGTGAACCATCCTTGTCTGGAATTCTGTCTGGTTCTAGAGTTCTTCTTAAGTAAACTTTGTTAAATTGAAGTGGTCTCGCTTTTTATTTTAAAGAAGGTTGTGTGTAACCTAAAGGTACATAATTCCAGATCTTTCCACCTGGAAGCTTGGACTTCATTCCCTCTGTCAGGATTTCTCAAAGAATCCTTGGAAGTTAAAGACTGATACAGGAGGAATGAGGTAGATTGAAGAGACAGTCATTTTACCACTTAAACCTGAGATGCATTTCTATAATGGATAGCAGACTGGTAGAAGCTCTAGCCACTGCCTGTGCAATCGGAGTTGCTATACTCAAGTCCTTCAGCATTAAAAGGAACAAAGCAGGTTACACTGTGTAAACAGTGGAGACTTCTCAAAGGGGAGACCTGCTTCCCTCCAGACATTAAGTGTTCAGGGTAGAGGTGGAAAGGGGTGGGCCCCAGCTGTCCAGGGGGTGCCTGAGAAGGCACTGCTCTTCCATAGTGACAGGCTCTGGAGTCACATGGCCTGAGATTGAATCCTGATTCCTTGGCTAACTAGCCCTGTGGCTCTGATAACTCATTTAATCTCTCTCTCCTCCATTTGTCCTTATGAAACAATTGATCCCATCCCCAGGAAACAGTTCCTTTGGTACAGTTTCCAGCACACAGTGAACACTCAATAATTGTCAGTTACTATTCTGAATATCCCTGCATGAGTAGGCAACCACTTCTCCAGCTTACATCCAGAAGCAGCCCAAAAGAAAGAGGCACAAGACGAGTATGGAGATGAGACAAATTCAACCCGAGATTCAGGTCAGCTTTGCTCAAAAGGCTCCATAATCCTCCTCACAAAGTCTTTCCTCATAGCAGTGCAACAACAGACCCATTGCGTCAGCCAGATGAAGGAACTTTTTGCCCTCTTAAGCCAGGTCCCTACCCTCTGGCTGCCACTTGGTAATGATGGCTGCTAAGAAGCCACCCCTGCTCTCCTGGATGTGCACATGTGCCACAGGGCAGGGAGCATGGCAGGTGTCATGGACACAGGCTGCTTGCCTGCCTCTTAGAGCTGTGTCTTTTCTACCTGATGCCAGGGAAGTCGGGACTCTATTAGCACAGTGGCAAAAGGCAGGTCAGGCTGCTGCTTGGCAGTCTGGAACCACACAAGCAGTGCCTGGAGGAGCTGTCCACTCTTCTCACTGTCCTGGAGTCAGGACAACTCTGCTAATGTTCTTGATTCTGGAAACTACGTCCTAATCTTGTGCTTTCTCCATTTCCACCAACCCCACTCTGATTGGATGGCTGCCCTGGGGAATTTGTTCAGTGCAAAACAAACAAAAATGTATTTTATATTGGGTCATTGGCAGCAAGATTGATTCTAACTGCCCTGTGGCCTGTTAAACCAGAACCAGAACCAAGCGTAATTCCATGGAACCATGAAGGCTAATCCCCCACACAGACAAACAGACTATAGACTAGAAGGATCACGGGATTAAGGAATAAAGCCCTCACTGCATAAATAGGATCCCCAAAGATCAGAGAACAGAAGCAACTTGCTCAAGGTCACACAGCAAATTAGAGAGCCAAGACTGAAACTTGAATCTCTGAGACTTTTTCTGTTCAACTCCTCAGCTGGTTTTCTGTGGGATCAATATAAGTCTTTTCCAGAGCTTTAGTTTCAGTGAGGCAGAGGCTGGGCTACCTTAAATTCTGATTGTTAGAAATGCCCACTCAAGAATTCTCAGATATAATAATCATCATTTTTAATAAGGACATCATAGTTTTTGAAGATTTTAAAGTAACTTTCTAGTCCTCAAATTTAAATTTTGTTTAGTGAAGTTTGAGAGTTGCCCAATGCTGGCTGTAAAGTAGCCATCTTAAAAAATTAATCTTTATGAAATCAGAAAAGTAACTTCTTTGTACCATTTCTTGGTGAGCCTAGATATGTGGCCACACAGAATATCCCATTTTTCCAATGGCTGGATGCCAGTTCCTGGAAGACTACTTAAAAAATCAGAAGTCTGGGACATAAGACTACTATGGTGTCTGCGTGAGGCATCTGCACAGCGGGGATGTTGACGTGGGGACATGCTCCCGGCTGACGGCTGTTCTGTCTGGGTGGAGACAGGCGAACTACAAGCAGGATTATGAAGCTCTGGGGGCTTGTCAGTTAAAAGAGAGAGAAGGAGGGTGTAAATGTGCCTGGGGCAGCCAGGTGATGATAAAACCTGGGTGGAAAAGCATATGCTGTCACTTCTTCAGGACATTAGAATAATAGTCATTCCTGCAAAAAGTGTCCTTTCAGAAGTACAGACCATATCACCAATGCCCACCCTATCCAGAGTCACAATAACCACAACACAACTGTTGTCACCATGCAGGGAGAGCAACACATCACATCATTTGCTCTTCCTGGTGGTCCAGTGAGGATGATATTTTTATTCTTATTTCTCAGAAGAAGCAACTGAGGTAAAGAGAGATGAGGGAGCTTGTCAAGGGCCACATAGCAAGTGGCAGAGCTGGGCTATGAAGCCAGGCCTGCCTGACACCAGAACCTGCCCATTAGACTAGGGCTCCTTGGTGCTGTGAGTCTGAACTACCGGAGGAGCTTGTCAAACTAAAATATCCTCGGGTCCCCAGAGCTACAGACTGGGAGCTTCTGGGGTTGGGACATGGAAACATGCCTTTTAATTGTTCCTAGGTCTTCCAACAGTCTCAAAGTTTAAAGAACAAAGTTCTAAATGAAGGAATCAATTTATTGCCTACAATGAAGAGCTTTCTCAGGCTCTTCAGGTCAAGACCCAGGGAAAGGATGTCTTCCCCGGAGCTCAGCACTGTTTTCAGTCTGAGAGATGGCCCTCTTCCCCAGGGAGCATGACCAGGACAGGCATAACCCTGCAGATAAGACCCTCCCCTCCTTCCATGTGCCAGCCTTGTCCTCAGTGCAGGCCCTCTGTCCAGACAAGGTGCAATGATCAGTGCATCTGCTGTAACTCACTTAGGGTCACTCCCTTACTGTGTGACTTTCAGTTATCCACACTGTCCCAGTCCCCACCCATGTCCTCCAGTCAGCAAGAGCAAGAGAGAGGCATCAGCTCATCTAGGTTTATAGGGTTGAAAACTAGAAGACTCAGAGAGAGGTTTCTAAACACCATGGCAGGAAACCTGTCCCCCTGGAGGCCAGGCCACAAAAAGCACCTCACCCTCTGCTTTAGCTAATTTGGCATAGATTAGAGCCAAAGTGGTTACAAAACCTTCTCTGTACAGTCTACGAGCACCAGCCCTGTGATTATTTTAGGCTCTTTTAGACAAAAACAAACCCTTTGGGAGACAGGCTATGACAGCTCACAAGCTGGAGTAGCACAAGAATCCCTTTTGCTTTGGGAATGTCACAAGATTGATTGGAGAGGATCTTTGGCTTGTGATGGTTCTGCCCAGAATAATACAATTAGAAAGAGGGAGGAAGATGCCCTTGGAAAGAAGCCCAAGCCTGGGAAGAGCTGCAGGAGGACCCTGCTGCTTGTAGATGAAGATGTGGCACTTTTGTTCCCTGTCGCCATACTGATGGCCCCATCTAACTGTGAGACCTCAGGAATCTGGCGTCCTTCCCTTGGGCAGAGGGAAAGTGTCTCTGGGCTGATCTTTGAGAACCTGGGTCTGTTCTATACTCTTTGATTGCCCCCTGTGCCCTCTGAGCACATTTGGCCCAGGGCCAGCCAACCTGGTTGCTACCAGAGAGCAACTGTACATTCAGATAGAGTTGCTGGTACCAACTGCCTAACTGGGTTCTCTCTGGGGGATCTGAAATTTAGAGAGTAAGGAATTAGGAGTCTGTGGTGGGAGGAGACTCTAGAAAACAGCAGTTATGTCTAATGATCAGAAATCATTAATGTTCTGCTGAGAGGGTGATGAGACCAATGGGTCCCCTGAGCTGTCATGACACGTTTTAGTTCCCAAATGAGGTCCTAAGCATCGAGAGGTCAGCTTTCCCTTGTCCTTCTCTGGCATCCCCATAAGATTCACGTCTCTTCATTATCCCAGCAACTAAAAAAGAAAAGTCTTCACTATTTCAAACCAAGTGCAAGGGCTTGTTTAGTTGCAGCCGAAGTGTGGGTCTTTCCAGCTCTGTTCCTCATGCAGTGGTGACTGGTGGCCTCAGGTTCAAAAAAAAGGGAAGGAAACATGTTCACAAGGCATTGTGATGTGACAGACACTTTCATCCATCACATGGGCTGTTCGTCCCAGACTGAGTGAGACACGGGGAGAGTGCTCCCTATTTTACAGACAAGGAACCTGAGGCTTGGCAGCCATGAAAGTATCTGACTCTCAAACCTGTGCTCCTTGCACACTCGGCTCTGTTGTTGATGTGCAATGTGTGGGGAGGGCAGGGTGGATGTCCCCTGTGTTTCTTTGCTATAGTCTCTACAATGAACAAACAAAAACAGAAACAAAATCAACACAAATGCCTTCCCGTAGGGCCACCTGGAACGTCCCACAGGACAGATTAGTGTCACACTGGATGAACGGGCACTGGCTGCCCAGGGTCCCCTGCTCTTCTATGAGAGGGTCCCGGAAGAACCTTTCTTCCCAGCTTTACTCTGCCAAAAGCACACATCATGTTGGAAGGGGTTCTGGAGATCTTCTGGAACATTCCCTCCTTTCTAAGGAAAGAAAACAGAGTCCTAGGAGGGAATTCTCTTGACTAATACTAGCTCACATTTTTTTTTTTAGACTTCCTGATTGCCACACACCCATGGTATATGAATGAGTTGATTTAATCATCACAACCTCCTGCTCACAGAGGTACCCTTATAATTACCATTGTATTATCTTGAGATAAGGAAGTTGAGGCTTCCTTATCAAGGTCAAATATTTCACTCAGCGGGACAGGCAGAGGAAGGACTTGAATCCAGCACATCTGATCTGGTAGCCTATCTTACCCACTGCCACAGGAGTCAAGGCCCTGTCCCTCTACCTGTCATATTTGCTCTGCTTCAGAGAACTGGAGCCTAGGTTGGCTTGAATGAGCACCACAATGCCTGAAAAGCAGCTCTTCAACCCCCAGATCCTCTACTTCTGAGAAATGAGGATTAGTGAGGCTGAAATTCTGTTGCTTGTCTACTGAGTAGTAAAACCAGGAGGGAGAGTTTCCTACAAAACCATGGTAGGAAAGACCTTTCTGGAAGGTGGAGTAGGGGGACTTGGGCTCAAGGAAGACATTGTTTAGAAGATCAGCTTACATGTGGATGATGTGAGATCAAAATTGTTCTTAAATGTCAGATTTGATACTTTTGGTTTGCTCAATATGACAATCCTACTTTTTTTCTGACAGCATTTGAGTCAGAAAAATAGCTTTTAAATTTTTTTCAGATACTTTTCATTGCCAAGTATCAGAAAATATAGTTATGTTGGCTAGGCACTTGTGTGGGGTTGTAGATTGTTGGCAGAGTAAACCTTGGTGGCAGTGTGGCCTCTGTCTTCATGGTCCTGAGTCTTTGGCTCTGCCCTGGCCAGTGTGTCATCACACAGTGGCCTCAGTCAGGGTAGCAAAATGGCAACAGGACTACTTTTGTGTATTGTTCTGTCCAGAGGAAGGTGAGTGCTCTCTGCTTCTCTTCCTCTAAATCCTGAGCACATGCAGGAGGTACCTGCAGATCCCTGAATGGGCTCTGCTTGGACAAAAGGACTGAATTACACTGACAGGCTTACATCAATGAGGATTTGCCCTGGGTGAGGTGTCAACTCTTCTCAAACAGCATGATGACTCCCCAGTTAGAGATGAGCAATGTTTAATATGTACATTTAAAAATTTTATTTCGACTGTTTTGCTTTTTCTTTTTTGAGGCAGGGACTTGCTATATCTGCAGACTGGTTTCGAACACTTGGGCTAAAGCCATCATTTGCCTCAACCTTCCTAGAAGCTGTGACTACAACCGCTTCACTTTTAATTAACAAGCAGCAATTATATTACATATTTTATAGTATGCCTTGTGTTAGCATCCATTCTTTCTCCATGACAGGCTAAATTCACTTTTCACAATTTTCAATGTTCATTACTTAAAAAGCAGTACCACCCCAAACAAACAAACATCCAGTTTTCCTCACAGATGAACTGACATTATCATTGGTGTGATCTTTAAACTGGAAAACTCAATTCCCCTGGAGGATTTCAAATCCAACCAGATGTGGGCATGGCCAGCAAGCCATCCTGACCAACAGCTAGCCCATGAGTCAGCCTGGGATAGGGAAGTCTGTGGTCCTCAAAGTCAAGAAAATGGGCCAGCTGACCTCTGTAGGCTCATTAGGGCTCTACAGTTGTCTAGTGTTGAATCTCCTTTTAAGATTTAGACAAGAAGTTAGTGATAATAAATTTGATCCCATAATCTAATGGAATCTCCCTATGTTGAACCTCCACAGGAAAAGAATTAACACAGCAATTTTTTGTTTTGTTTTGGGACCTCTTTCCACTTAATTATTGAGAATACAAAGCAGATTTTTAACAACAGATATATCAATTGCTATTTCCCATATTAGAAACTCAAACTGACTTAGAGTTAAAAACACAAGAACATATAACATATAACATATGTTACCCTCAGAGCAATGTTGTCACACATAGTGCAGCCTCTGGAAAACTCCACCATATGCTTGTGAGCGAATGAGAATTCAAAAGACAAATAATGACTTAGTATTTTTATGGAAAGGGTTTAGAACATAGATTTGGAGAAAATGGATCTTGGCATCTGACTGTCAAATTCCAGCCTCAACACTTACTAGCTGTGTGTACCTACATAAAATAGTTCTCCTTTCCATGCCTCAGTCTCTTCAGCTGCAAAACAGGAGTAATAATAAGATCTACCTCATGGGGCTGTTGAGAGATTAATAACATGAATACCTGTAAAGAACTTAGAACAGCACCTTACGTAGCAACCATTGCCTTTTATTAATAAATGTCACTACTTTGGGCCTAAAATATTAGCTTTTATTAATAACTCGCTCATCTTAGTATAGACTTTTGTACTTGCTTTCCTTACCAGGTTTCTGTTGTTGTAACTGATGTGTATATTATAAACAATTAAAGTTCATCCAGCTCAAGGTTCTGGAAACTGGGACGTCCAAGATCAAGGGGCTGCAGTGGGTGAGGGCCTTCCTGCTGCATCACCTGGTGGAAGGGAGAGGAAAGGGGGCCTCCTTTTATAAGTAATCCTCTCCTGAGATAAGGACCTACATAATTCATGAGAGTGGATCCTCACCCCCCACCCCCGCCCTGCCTAATCTTATGCACATTACATTAAGGACTATTTCCAATATGTAAATTTTGGGGAGCACATGCAAGTCATAGAACCTCCTCAAAGAGCATGCCCCTCTGCCTCTTTTCGGATCTTGGTGTCATATCTATAAGCACCCTGTGAACTGCAAGCTCCTAGAGACCAGGGGCTATGCCAGTACCCTTTCATTCCTCCTTACTACCCAGTACTGTCTTGCACCATGGAAGAACCCACCTTTACTGAATAACTGAGTTGCTGACTCTGCCTCAAATTGAGGAGTAGAGCTAGCAGCCAGTGCTCCTAGCTTATTGGATGGAGGGCAACATCACAAAGCAATAGTTTTTTACATTCATTTGATATAGACAAGGAGAGAATTAATTCAAGATTGAACAATGCATTTTCTAGATTTGGAAAGTGAAAATGATTTGCTGCATTCCTAGATCACATTAGAAGTTCTTTGGGACAATCTCCACATACCCATGCAGACCCAATCTCCAACTTTCTTCTTTTTATTTTTTATTATCATATTGTTCTACTGGGGGTACAATGTGACATTTATAAAAGTGCTTCCAATATATCTTAGTTCAATTCACCCCCTCCATCATTCTCCTTTAATCCCCCTCCTCCCATTCTTATAATAGTTTCAGCAGGTCTCATTTTTCCATTTTCATACATGAGTACATAATATTTACACCACATTCATCCTCCCACACCCTTTCCTTAGATCTTTCCCCCTCCATGCCACTGGTACTAACCCCCCAGACAGGACCTGATTTACCTTCCTGTCACCTGTTTTTGAAAAAAAACATTTTTGTTTGTTTAAACTCCCTATCCAGGGAGTTTCATTATTACATTTTCATGTATATATCTGTCTTCTCGTTGGGTCCAGGGAGGCTGTACCAACCTGACATCTGGTTGGGATCAGCCAGTTGGAGGCACAGGAGGAGATCCATGTGTATTTTTCTGGCTCCTTCCCCATTGTGAACAGATTAATTTAACTGAAGACCACAGCTCCTGCCAAGCAGCTCTCTCCTAGCTTCAGCAACGCTCTCCAGGTCTGGTAACTTCTCTCTTCTTGTCACTTCAGGCCCATTGCAGAAATGGCTCTCTACTTGTTGTCAATCCTATGGGTCTGCCCTTCCCTTATTATGGTATCCCTTAACTTTGCCCTTCATAACGCTCTTCTCCATAGCCCTGTTTGAGTGTGCCATTGACTTCCTGGGGGACCTGGCTTATACAGAAATAGAACGTGTATGTGAAGGTGTACATATACACATGTGCACAAGTGTGGAAGGCTTGTGGAAAACAGAATTGTTTTTGTGGGATTAGTCAGTTTTCCTTCCTTTTGCCTCTACATTTTCTGATCTTTCTACAATGTAATGTGTATTAATTATGTAAGACAATGATTTAAGAAGTAAAATTTTGGATTGTAAAATTCTGGTTGTTTCTACGAGGATCAGGCTCAGGAAAGACTAGAAGCACTCAGATCCTGATCCTCTGGGGACAGATTTGGATCCTGATCTACTTTGGTGGGAAGAAACTAAAGACATCGGACATCACTCCCTGGCTTAGATGTCAAAGGATTAATGAAATAAACACATCTGCAGCTTGGGATTCTTAACATGATTAAAAATAATAAGAGGCCCATTATCATTCCTGGGCTTTGGGAAGGCCCTTTAACCTTGGCTGTCTTGAATCTTACTACTGGTCTGATTACGTGACAGTCACAGCGGGTGCAGAATAGAAGTGAGAGAACAGGTCTACCACTGGGTGGGATTGTTGCTCAGCCTGGCAGCTTTCAAGTTTTAGTATGCATAGAATTACTAAGAATGTGATCAGTGCAGATTACAAGGCTCTTCCCCCAGAGCTTCTAGTTCAGGAGGGTTGAGCAGAGGCTTAGGAACCTGCATGTTAAAGGAACTGACTCTTTCCCACCCCCTCCTCCATGTACCCGTCAGAGGAACAGGGGGACATCAACCACTGGTTTTGGTTGCAAGTCCTGCTTCCTTTGCCCTTTGTCCCTACGTGAGCAGAGGAAGAGGACAAGGGGCAGAAGAGGAGGAAAACCAGGTGGCTGAGAGGGGCAAGCAGTGTAGGCCCAGGCCAGCCTTGTCATCACCCAGGAGGAAACCCCGCAGGCAGGACATGAAACCCCGCCTGGCTGATTAGTGCTCCGGAAATCACAGGGACCCACTGGAGGCTTTGACTGATGCTGCCTTCTTTTCCATTTCTTCTCTGATTACATTGAGCCTGTACTTTTGCTGATGTTGTGACAGTCTAATTATAGACTTCTCGGCTGCTGAGCAAACAGTTGTCCCCTCTCGGTAAATGTGCCTGTTACACAAGTGCCAGCTCTGGGACACTGTGATTATGTGCAGCCAACCCCATGATGTGCCCTGGGCTGCACAGTCCCACACCCTTTAGCTACTCGACACTCACGGCTGGAGCTAGAGGTACTGGAAGTGAACCAGATCCGTCCAGGGCAGTGAAGTGACTGAGGTCACACACAGCTAGGAATGGAAACTGGGACTTGAGGAGAGGTGGTTATCCAAGTTCTCTTTCCTTTCCTTCTTTTCCTTTTCTTTTTTTTTTTTTTCCATCAGACCATCTACTGAGTACCTATTCTAAGAATTTTGAAGAGGAAAAGTATCACCTAGCCAAGAGCAGAAGTATGGCTGGCAGGTGGGGCCAGCTGGATGGCCTCCATCCTAGAAGCTTCTCAAGAATCTATTTCCCCAACCCTCAGACTTGAAGGTTTCAGAAACTTGCCTGCACTTGTGTCCCAGAGCTAGGTGGATGAAAGGGTACTGATTTGCTCACAAGATGCTCCCAGGAGATAGTTGTATAGGCTGGAAGATGGACATACTCTGGGCATCCAGCCTCTTTCTTCTGTTTGGAGATTCCTCTGCTTTAAGAAGTAGAGCCTGATCCTCCCAGATTAAAGCTGAATACAGCTGATAATCTGTTTGCCAGCCTTCTTTGTAACCAGGGCTTGGGCACTTGATTTGGGCACTGCTGAACTGATGTAATGCTGCACCCACCCTGAATTTTGAAACAGAAACTGGTGATGGCAAGAAGCAGCGACAGAAAGAAACAAAGACTGATTATCAACTGTGGTGGCAATGGTGGCGGGGACAATTACATCTGGTTTTCATGAGACCCATGTCTATGGTGACTTCAAGGTGTGTCCCCTGCACTAGTTCTGCAGTATGGTTTTTAGGCCTTGTTCCTGGTAGCAGAGCCAATTAGCCAAGTTATCTAGCTCTCCTGCTGATTCTATGGGCTCCCCAATATTTTTTAAATAATTCAATTTTTAGCAACTCAGCAAGAGCAATTTTTGATTGGTTACAACTAAAAATCTAGATGGACATGAGAACCAGAAGACTGATATCTGATCCAAGACCTATACCTGTTAGGTGAGTTAGCCGTTCTGGCAGTGGGTCATCCTTTTTTTCTGGTAAGCTATGTGGAGGTGGAGGAGTCTCTTTCCCAACAGGAATGGCTTGTAGTGTTGGGAGTTTCAGGGAAGGACACCTAGGCCTAAACATATGGTAGCTTCAGAGTGGACCCAGTGCTTTGTCATGAGATGTGATCAATTAACAACTTACACTCATGGAATCCTTTTTTCCAGAAGGGAGACTGGAAAAAACATTGATTCTTACCTCCAAAATCTGGGGCTCTGGAATTGAAGGCAGCCACAAGTGAGGTGCTGAGAATTTCCCCTCCTCTGCTCTCATTTGACTTGCTTGCCCAGCTGTGCTGACAGTAAAATGAGAAAAGGGCCCAAAGCTGGCAAACAAACTCACCTTGTGGATGGGGCAACTGCTTCAGATGCATTAATTACGTATGTGATCAGCACACAAGTCCATGAAGCAGGTGGGCTACTGCCATCATCATTTCCATCTTTGGATCAGGAAGCTGAGACTCAGAGAGGTTAAGCCAGTTTTTGCAAGGCTACAAGTTGGCTGGGACAGGGATACATGCCACCTGACTCAACTCTATATTCTTTCTCCATGGGCACACTGTCAGGGAGGTAGGCAGGAGGGGAAGTCTAGGGACACCTAGGTAGAAGCCAGTCTGTTTACCTTTTGGAAGTCTCTTTTCTGGTTGTGCCAATATACTGCAGGCTCCCACTTATACATGAGCCTGATGCTATAGCTAAGACCAAAGATGCAGCCCCTGCCCCTTCTTGTTCTATCTAATCTGGCCTGAAGAAGCCAGAAAGAATACAGGGATTTACTGGGGAGAGCTCTAGGTGATGAGTGGAAAGCCAAATAATATTTTGCCCCCTGCCCCAACTCACTAGGCTGTAGACAAAGGTACTGTGGTGTTTTAAAGTATGTTCACAAGCGCTTTGATGTTTTTCTTTTTCTTGATCTGTATGCTAATAACACGGCTTTGTTCAGTTTGCAAACATTCATTGAATTGTGTGCTCTTTATGTGTGTATATTGATAAAAAATGCACTTAAAATCATTTTAAGAAAGATAGAGGACATTTGAATAAACATTTATAATGGTGATCCACTTTAAGAAAAACTGATATAAAAATTCAAGGCTTAAGAAACTGATAAATCAGAGGATAAGTGAGCATTTACAAAAGTCTTTCTTGACTGACAAAAGGACTAATGGTAGAATGTCTGTGCGTCACCGGAGTACTTAAAATAAGGTTCTATTGAGACATAAAATTCTTTCGGGGTCATGGTTACAAGTGAGGCACACTTGCATTTTAAAGACTCTTTTGTCTCTCTGTTTTTTCCCTCCCTCAGCTTTCCTAGGTATAAATCAGCAAATTACTCCGAATGCAAGAAAGGTCTTTAAACCATTTTGATTGGCTACGCTCCAGCAGAAGCTGGAATTGGCAAGGAGGCCCCAATAATCTTGGAAGGACAGTTTCAATATCGGGTTCCATGTCCAACAGGCAGGACCTGGCGACGTCCTGAGACTCCTTCCAACCCCAGGGTGCCACGGTTTCATGGGGTAGAAAGAACGCGGTGTATTAAAAAAACAAAAGCTGAAACAAAATTCTTAAAAAAGTCTCATAATGCCCCAGGAACAAAAGAGGGCCTAAGGCAAACAAAATATACACATATGAATATAATGATTTTTTTGGTCTGGTTCTGGGCTCTCCCCTCCTCCCTACCATAGAGTTGCCTTATTTTATTCAGAAAGTTGAACAAAATTTCACCTAAGCCAGTACAGAACCAAACATATTAGATTAAAGTTTAGGTTAAGAATTTGTGTCTTGTGTTCTACCTTAAGGTTATCTGTGCTAATGGTGTCCATGAGACATCAAAAAGAAGACAAGTCCAAAGGGTAAGGTAATAACTTGCATGAATTTTATTGAAATTGGAAGTTTATGGATAAATGGCTAAGTTACTAGTGCAAGGTTTTACAGATAGTGAAAGTAAAATCCTTGGAAAACAAAGGCTATCACCTCTGTAATGGCCTTCGGACAGGCAGAGGTTTCTTAAACAGAACATAAAAACCTGGGTTATAAAAGATAAGATTAATAAGTTAGACTGACCTAAAATTAAGAATTTCTGTTCATCAAAAATAACATTAAATTATAAAAACACAAGCCACGATTGGTAGAAAAATATCGTAATTCATATACTTGACAAAGAGCTCAAAAACAGAATATATAAAGAACACCTATATATAGATCAAGACAGAATTCTCCACAGATGGCCAAAACACTTGGACAGTCATGTCACAAAAAGGCTATCAAAATGGCCAATAAGCATGTGAAAATTACACATTATCAGAGAAATGAACATTCAAATCATAATGAAACACACATCCTAATTTAAAAACAAACAAAAAAAGTCCTGATACCAATAAGGCAAAGGTGTGGTTCAACCAGAAATCTCATATCACTGGTTGTAACATAAATTGTTATACCACTTTTTCCTTTAAATAATTTATCAGGCTGGTGTGGTGTAACTAGTCCCTGCCCCCCATTATCTATTTACTGGGGTTTTTTTTTTGTTTAAATTTTATTTTTTTGTTTGGTTACTATTGTCATGCCACTTGGAACACTGGAAGTACATTTAAAACTTAATAGGTGTATACTCTATGAACCAGAAATTCTGATCCTGGGTATATACCTGACACAAATGAGTGCTATGTCTACCAAAAACACTATTATTTCCAGCAGCTTCATCCATGAAATCAATTCAAATGTCTACCAAACAGTAGAATGAATACATACATTGTTGTATAGTTACATAATGAAGTAATAGACATTAGTGAAAAAGAATGATCCATTGTTACACACAACATGGATGAATCTCACAAACATACAGTTGGACCAGAGAAGACAGACAGACAGCAAAGCCAGTTCAAACACTGATATAACAGATTTCTGGTAACAGAGGCCTGAAGAGTGGTTACCTTTGTGGGGTACTGTGTGTAAGGGGCGTGAAGTGTTTGATAGCTTGTTCTGGGTGGCAGTTACATGTGTGTACAAATGTAAAAATTCATCATTCTACACACTACAGATCTGTGCACTTCACTGAACGTTATACCTCAATGTAACAAAAAGGAAAAAATCGGCCATATATCCTGACTGTATCCAGCAATAGGGTCACTGTAGGTTTCCCTAGAAGCCTCATACTGATGTCCTATCCCATTAAAAAGTTTTGGAAACTCCCCTCCCCCTGAACGGAGAAGGCATAGATGGGGAACTGTTCATAGCCTGGTAGACACCCAGAAGCACATTTACCTCAGGCAGGGATGGAAGGGGGTGGGGGGAGCGAGAAATACTGCAATCCAGAAGTTCAATCTTTCCCTCAGCCCCCAGTAGAGGATCAAAACAAACAGTAAATGTTATTGATAAATAACGATGTCTATTTGACATAATAGCACTTACCACACACTTTATATCAAGTACTGCACTAATTAAAAACTTCCTACATATTTTCTTACTTAACCTGTAACCCTACAAAGCAGTCCCATTTTCTGGAGGGTTGGTTAACTGCCCAAGGACTTACATATAGTTGTGGTAAATAGAGACCTCAACTCGAGTTAGTCGAATTCAGGACTTCGGCCATCTACCACGGACTGCGGTGTCCAGGCCCCGCCTGCACGTTACATAACCCACGACTAAGTCCAGAGGCATTTTGAGAAAGGCTAACACTGCTGTGCTTGCCAGGATTGCTGCTGGATTCCCTGAAGCCCTCAGTCCCATTAACTGCACACAGGTGGTCACTGCAGCCGAAGAACCCAGGACAATGATTTCACCTCCAATTTGTTTGGGGAATCAGAAAGATTCCGGTGCCTCAAAAACCTTAAGTTTTTATCTGCCTGAGTAGGTGTGGGCGTTTTCCATACCTCCCCCCTCTTCCCACTCCTGGAGCCAGGAAGAATCAGCGAGAACATTTCCAGAGGCAGGAAGAAAATGGGATTTCAAGGAAGTAGGAGAGATATGGGAAAAGTCTGGGGGGAAAGTTATAGGATAGGAAAGGTAGAAAGGAGTGAAGGGAAAAGTAGGAAGAAAGGTGTCCGCTAACTCCGAAGTTAAGGCGGCGTAGACACAGCCCCTCTCTATTGCGCCTGCGCAGTGCACCTCCTCGCGCACCCCACCCCCCCCGCCCCTTCGTGCCGCCGAAGATTTACTCGTCTCTCAGCAACCATTCACCAGAGCAGCCAATCAGAGGGCCGCGTTCGCGCTAGCCCCGCCGTCAGCGCCCAGGCGGAAGGATCCCGAGGGGCTGGCTCCGCCCCTCTGCCCTGCTCCCTCGGGAGGGCCGGCCTCAGGGCGGGGGCAGGGGCGGGGGCGGCGGGCGGGGGCGTGGTCAGGCCGAATAAGATCGGAGGGGGCGGCGGCTGGACGGCTCATTCGGTGCAGCTGCCTGGGGGCTGTCGTGACCGCGCCGCTCCTGCTGGGGGCTGCCCACGCCAAGGACCTGCCTCTGTTGTCTCCTCTTCCACTGCTCAGGTGAGGCCTTTAGACCCCCTCCTCTAAAGGTATGAGGATGCTGCGGCGGTCCCGATGGCAGCGCACTCTGCCTTCAGATAGCTGTCACTTTTGAACGGTGCTCAGGTTTTTGCCGAGCGTGGTGGAGAGCTCGGGGGCCGGAGGGGAGGTGCGGACAGGTGCCAGGACCCTCCTACTCTTGCGACACACCTTAGCCCCTTACACACCCTGCCCCAAAGGGCCAGAAGAAAGGCTCCGGGATGGAACTACAACTTTTCAGAGCTGCGGCCGGGCTTTGGCAAACTTCAGCGAGTTCCTGCTCGGCTTGTCCGGCGGGTTGCGCGCAGGCCGGGCGGTCGAAGAGTGAGTGATGGTCGCCTTCAGTTCCTTCTCCGGATCAGACAGCGTCCACCCCCCCTTCGCCCCCCCGCCCCCCGCAGCTCCCGCCCCTCTGCCACCCTTTCCTTGCTTGTGCTCTCCAGGCTCGCCGCTGCGCTCCCGCGCCACGCACTCCTTTGCTGGCCGGCGGAGGGCGAATTCGAATCCTGCGGTTTCAGCAGGCGCAGGAGGAGACGCAGCGGTGTGGCGCTGGCGCCTGGCGGCGGAGGCCAAGGGGCGCTTCCTAGGCTTAGTGTCACGGCCTGGGTTTTAAGGGGAGTGGCGGAGATCCTTAACTCTCGTTGGACTCACACTCGACTGTGGGCACCGCGAGCAGCAAAGTGATCCTAGCGAGTGACCTGTGCGCTGCGCGTCTCGGAAACTTCTCGACAATACGGTGTCTGTGAAACCTGGTTCCTCCCCTTTGGGGAATGAGAGTTACTTACCGCGTGGGCTGAAAGCCATGACGAGAGTCAGTTGACTCGGATAGCGGTGCGGCTGGTGGCCTAGAGGCGCGGCTGCCCCGCCAGTGTCGCAGTCCTAGGACTCCTTGCGTGTAGATGGCGATCGGGGAGGGAGGAGCGATCGGGGTGGGAGGGACGTCGGAGGAGGCCGAGGACCCTGAAGAGTACCAGTTAGTAGCCTGTACCCCTAAACACAGAGCGGTGGGCGGGCTACCCCCAAGTAAGGGAGGCCTCCTGCCAAAGACTTCAGGAGAACCTACTATGAGAGCTGGGGACCTCAGTCCTCTTCCTCTCCCTCTGTGTGTGCAGGAAGCCTTCTGCAGGGCCCTTACCAATTCCTAGTTTTACGTGGGACCTGCTTCATTTTTAGTTTTTTTATGGAAGTATAAAATATTCACGATATTTGTTATGGTAGTTAAAATTATTAAATGAAATAAAATTTTAACTTTATAAAAATAAAGTTAAAATGATTAAATCCTCCTAAAGTAGAGGACTAGTTGCCGTGTGTGTGTGTGTTGTGGCCATTGTTGAAAGTTACTACCTTTCAACGGTAGTAACTTGGCAAGACAGCAAGCCAGGAAGCAAGCCGGGAAGCCGTGAGGGTGTAGGAGAGCTCACCAAGAATTGTACTGTGCCTTAAATTCCAGAGTTATTACTGAGGGATTGAGACCTGCCACATTAGACCCTGCGGTGGGAGGGCGTGGGGTGGGGACTAAAGAATGCTGACTTTTCTCTCCCTTTCAGGGAATGGTGTGAGCTGGACCAGCAAGTGGGTCTGTCCTTTGACATTCTTGTTTGTGTAGATGGAAAATTTGGAATTCCTGGAATCACTTAGTTTACTTCAGATAGCTAAAACCTTATCGATTACGTTATACCCAGACCCTTGAACTACATCTATTCTCAATAAGGAGCTTTTAGAAAGAAGATTTTGATATACTGTATGTCATTGTTCAGGTACTGCAAGGGGTGTCCTATAACATCAAAGTTTAAACAAAGCTTTTTGCTCAGAGACCTCTAAATTGTTCCTGAAAGAAAGGTCCCTACTTTTGTGAGTAACTTTAGTGTGTGCTCATAGATTGAACAGCCCCACCCTGTATGCTGAGTTTCTCCCACAATACCTACCTTGTATCTAGAGATTAAGTTTGTCTTGCTGTGACGGAAAAGACTTGGCTCTTGGCCAGTTTGTCAGAAAGAGCATGACTTAGTGAAGCTCTCTCTCCCCCACTTGGTGTCTTCAGCTCTACTGTTGAGTTACCAAGTGCTCATGATGACTTATAGCTTCCCCTCCAACCCCATCCCCACACTTAACCTACATCCAACAAAGTTCAAAGACTGGGTATACTATGAACATCTCTGCCCATGAGAGAACAGAGAACCTCTCCTATTCTGAAAGTCTGAGAAGCAGCTCCGCAAAAAAGAGAACTTAAAAGTGCACTTACGGAGCCCTTGCTTTCACAGTACTGTACTGGGCATGTTTACTACAAAATTGGAAAACTGCATTTTAACTCTTTTGAACTGCTTTGATACCTTGACTTCATTTTTCATCTTTGTTATGTGTGTTCCTATAGTCAGCCAGTAAAGAAAGGCAGCCTGAGAGCTCTGATGGGATGTGTTCAACCATTTTGCATTACTAAGAGAAGTTGTGGGAGCCCAAGATTTGTTGCATGGATTGAGTTAAACTTGTGTTGTTGTGCTTACGTTTCTTGGGTCTTCTTGTGTTACAGGGTTAGGAGGGAGCAAGGCAGAGTCTAAGGTGTTTCTTGAGCTATTGCTCTGGTGAGATAAGGTATGTTGCTTTTTTTCATCGTCACTGGGCAATATGGAAAAATGCTTTCTATCATCTTGGTGTTGTGACTGTAGTACTTTAAACTGGCACAGATTGTATTATAACAAAGCAGACCCTTCCAAAGAAGTGTTCATGTGTTTAAAGCTACCTGGGATATCTCAGTAGAGCTGATCTGTTACGATTTTTCTGGGATCTAAGGTTTCTCTAACTTTTTTTTTCAATAGATGCATTATAAGGAAGCTTATATTTGGAATTTAAATGGTGTAGAGGAAGCACCTTTATATAACTCAACTATGTGTTATATACCTTATAGATTGCTTCAAATTAATAGATTCTGTACAGCTGGCCTCTGTAGCTTATTCTAGAGCTGTTTGCAGAACAATGGGAAAAACCAATATGGAGAAATAATTGCTGATGTTAAACAACTCTTCATGGTGGCCGGTTTTTTAGTTTTAGAGCATTTTAGAGTCTTTGTCACTAGGCTGTAGTATTTATTTCTTGGATAACAGTGATTGAGTCAGCAAGTGGTTAAGTGCTTTTTAGGTGGTTCCCTGTACCAGGTGCTGAGGAAGCCAAGGAAGGAAATGGTATGAGAAAAACCCTGTGGAAGTTCTCTGGATGGGAGAGGAGCTGGGATGGCTTTACGATGCACTGGAAGAACTATTTTCTCTTGCTTGTCCCAGCCCCTGGCATGCAGGCCCCAGGAAAGCAGCATCTGTGCTCACTACCGAATCCTCACTCCTGCCTGGAGCATGGCCTTGCATACAGATGGTGCTCCTGCTACCTGGACACATTCCTTGCAAAGAGGGAGCTTGTGGGTGCTCTCCTGGTGGGCCAACACACTGGATGGAGCTTTCTGGATCAAAAGCTCCTAGCGTAAAATGTGGATCAGTTTCTGGGTCTTCTTTAAATGGGAGCCTCTTGGGTCTAGGTTTAGAACTGAGGAACTGAGGGTGAGTGACTGCTAATTGAAACTCCACAGCTGAAACTCCTAAGCTGAGCTCCAACCTGGCTCTTTTAAGCACTTCCCACCCTCCCAGCACCAGCTCGCTCAGCCTTTCTCTGTCTGTGTTCTGCTGATTCTTTCTCTTTTACTCTTGGTTTCCCATTGTCATCACTGACCTGGTTTAGGGGCCAATAGACAGTAGCTTGATGACAGCAGCAGCACACTGCCCTGCCTCTGGCTGATTCTAGGCCCCACGGAACACCAGGATAAAAGCTCCCAATAACTACCCATCCCTTGGGAGTCTGGCCGCCACTGCCTCCTCCTCCTCCAGACCTGTTCTTTCCTGACTCTGTTCTTGATCCCCAGACCCCCTTGCATAAGTCTCCCCAACTCTTCTACCTTGATTTACAGAATTCATACTCAGATGAAAAAAGATGAATGTGACCCTTTCCTCACCACTGTATTTTAATTTAGCTTTGTGGCCTGACTGATCTTCTCCCATCTGAGGGTTTCCTTATCCCACACCACCACTCCACTTCCTCACACACTGTTTTCTGGTCTTTTTAAATTTTCATTTTCAATTGGTGAATCTCCAAAGTCCCATACCTGTCTTGTTATTTAGCCCCTGTAAAAACATTTGGTGAAGGAAATTATCCATGAATCTCAAAGCACCCCAACATGTATGCCCTCATGTTACCATTGGCTTCTCTTCACTTGCTTGGCCCTAACAGGATGGAGGACAGATAGCCTTTCCTCGGCCTGGTTGCCTGCCCCTCACCCAAATGCACTCTGTTGATCACTGCCCTGTGCTGGCACTGGTACAGGTGGGCATCAGGACTACCATAGCAGTCTAAAACTGTGTGGTTGTGGGCAGTTCTGTCTTTCATGTTGAATAACCATAGGAAGGGTAGGATCCAGGAGCGGAGATGAGACAGACATTAATTGGGCATCTGCTGTGTGTGGATGTGCTCGCCAGGGAGACTCAGCTGGGAATGGTCACTGCTGCTGTGTCCTGGGCCCAGGCCCTTTGCAGCCTCTGCAGTTACCTCCTCTCACCACTTAAGCTGTTTTTTAGGTGTGGAACACCTGGTCCTGTCAGACCCTTTACCTCTTCAGACTTTGGTTTCTTCATTGTAATAAAGACGATAGACATGACCAGCACTGTCCCCTAAAGACACGAGAGGTAACATTGAAGAGCAAAAAAATAGGTAAAACTCGTTTAAATAATAGGTCTGTTTAATCTGCTATATCAAATATTACCAGTTTAGTATGTAATTAGTATAAAAATATAAAGGAGATATGTTACGTTCCTTTCTTCATACTGAGTCCTTGAAATAATCCAGTGTGTATCTGACACCACACACCCATCCACAGCCACATGTCACTTGTGGCTACTGTATTGGGTAGTATATATCTGGACCACTGGCAAAAATATTTCATTCCCAAATTCTGATTCTGTCTGTGTGGAAAGCAAGAGTTAAACAATTCAAAGAGGTGTGAGAACCAGGATACAATCTCTGTAGGGACAGGGGCGTTTTTCTCTTGCTTTTAATGTAGCATAAGCTCCTAGGACAGTCAGAACACAGCAGGCACTCAGGTATTTGAAACAGTGTAAAGAAATTCAGTCATTGTGGCTGACTTCATGGGTCAACATTCGTCCTGGACTCACAGGACTTGACACCCAAACCCAGGATGATTGATTCCTAGTCCAATGCTCTTCCTGTTTTCTTCTAGTTTTTTAGAGAATAACCATAAGAGCTTCTCTAAAAACTTCTGAAACCAGTAGGGGACTAGGGCTTAATTTATCAGTAATTAAATTTTGCCAATAGTTTATCAACAATTAAAATTTGAACATACAAGAGGAGGTAACTTTGAAGTCAAGAATGTTTATGGGACATCTAGTGACAATGTATTAACTACTCAGAAAAGGCTAATTTAATGATAGTTTAATTTAATAATAGCTATCTTCATGGCTTGTATGGCTCCATACCTGTAGGAATACCAAAGACAAGGTGGTTTTACCATCCCGTGGGAAGTTGTTGCAAAAATAGGTACCACACCACTTAATCCTAGCCAGCCAAATTTCTGTGACTTAGCATCATTTTAATGTTGTCACAGGGACAGTGTTCACTTGGGCTACTGCCATGCATAGTACCTGGGAGTCATGTATTTGAAACCCCCTCTTACAAAATCAAAACCTGGATGGACTGTGTCAGAATTAACATCTGCACTGAAAGTGAGGCCAGTCACACATTGACATTTGTGAATAGGGTGGGTACATGTGTCTCACTGTGATAAGTGCTGTATTTGAGTCAATAAGCATTGCTTGTCCCTGTCCAGATAAGGTCTTAGGGATGCTACTAGTGACTAGACAGGACTTTTAGCTACTTGTAGCTGACCGAAGTCTTTGTTTTGGACAACTGACGACCGTTCAAAGCTCTAAACTGGAGAGTTGGATGATAAAGTAGTCTGTGGAAACAACCTTTGATGAAACCTGAAGGCAGTCAGCTAACCCCAATGGATTGTGACATAGTCATCCTTATAGTAAACAGATTCCTCTCTAGAAACTTCCATATTTCAGTCTAGTCCATCTCTAAAACAAAAGGTCTTACTCTGTTTGGGGAGTTCTTTATGAGTTCAGACTAGCAATGTCTCTGATTTACAAAATGTTGGGAGTGATGAGTACAAAGTAGTAACAAGGATTATTTCCAGTTCAATTTCTGTATGTAGCATTTAATGTTGACACCTTGGGGAACAAATTCAAGAGTTTTCTGCCTAGCTTCCATCTCAAGACATCTAGTCTGTGTTCTGACCTTGTTAATATTTGCATTTGCACCAGCTTTAGCATTAGCACTAGTGAGGCACCCATGTTGGATTATCTGGGCCAGTGTTTTGATTCTGTTACATCTTTTGCAGCCCAGCATGAGTCTTTCCAGAGTTATCTCTCCACCCACACTTGCTTAGGCATCGTATTTTGAAAGGTGGGAAGGAGTTTTCTGTTTAGAGTCATCTTTGGGTGGTGTCTGTGGACAGAGCCCAGCCATTGATAACCATTCAGACTGGGTGTTGGTATCAGTGGGAGGCAAGAATTTGCTGAGGTCCCCCAGACTCTAAAAGCCTGGTGCACAGTGAGGCAGTCCCTTCCTCCCCCACCCGTTCTGTGTTCCACCTTGGTTTTAGTCCAGGACTCTGCCGTGGGAATCTGACCAATTTTTTTGACTCCAGTAAACATCAGTGTGAAATGGGTGGGAGGCTGGTGATAACCCTGAGAAAACAGACTGAGGCCTCCAGTAGATGTGAAGGACCTGAGAGTGAGAAAAGACCATCTGTGAGGTGTGGTATCTTACTCACTTAGAAACACTTTCTCTGGGCACAGAGAATATCTGTGGCCTGTAACAGTTATTTCTTTGAGCTGAGGTAGAATGGATTTAGACATTTGGGTTGGGCAATTGTAAATATAACTTCTTGGGAAAAAGCTAACATAGAATATATTTTATTATCCTTTTAAAAAATAAAGCATAGTTTTATCTGAGTTTGGGCAGTGTGCTCATCTAAACTCTCACTCCATGTTCATGAAACATGTGAGCACCTCTGTTAGCTATAAGTTTGTTATAGATTTGGGGACTGTGAAGGATCTCCCAGAATGTGCCCCCTCCCTGGTGGTGGGGTCTGGCCCTGTGAAGGGCTTGCAACTGGCAGACAAAAAGCTTCCTCACACTGCCCTTGGTCCTAGATAACTCCTGGCCTTCGCCAACCCAAGGAATTCAAGAAGTTACTTTTCAGAAGGCCAAATCCATGACGACCCTGGCTCTTCTTTCTGCCCACTTATCTGTCTACTGCTGTGCGTATCAAGCAGTGCGACTGATGCCCATGGTCATCGAAGGTGCCTGGCTCTTTTTCTCTCTGGGACATGAATCTCAAGAGTCAAAGCATATGCAGGTGCAGAAAGTGACAGGTGTCTAGTCTCAGGACTGTCTATGCTAGGCTGTTTCTGGTATCAGTTTTATCCAGGCTGTCCTTGCTGGGATCATCCTGGGGTCCTGATAATTCCCTGCAAATTTACCTCCTTTTTCTCTGCAACTCCTGGTGGATTACTACTTTCTTTGATCTGACAAAGTTGCCTTCTTCTCTGTAGGAAGTATCCCATTTTGTGGATTTAAACAGATCAATCTTTCTGATCTCTAGTCACCAAAGAGGATCCCAGTAGTAGTTCCCTTATTCTATGAGCAAAGCATGTGTTTTAGTTATAGGGGTCCTGTTCAGCTTACTTCTAAACCTCTTCCTGTTCTGCTGTTAGTTTTTCCTCAAGATAATTGACCAGCTACTTTCACTCCTGGCTTTTCCCTCTTTTCTGAAGGGCTCTCCCTAACATCACTCCTGCCCTACCCCTTAGCCAGCGTCTTGAAGCTCCTTCAGCAGATGGAATCTTAGGCCCTGTCTTCTAACCATTGTCCTTTAAAATAAACAATAGTACTAACTACTAGCATGCCTACACTTAATTTCTTTCCATTCTGGTAGCTCCTGCTACCAAATCTGTAATGACTGTGGGGGAGAGAGTTTCTGTTCTGACCCCTGTTATTTACTTCATTTCTAGATGTTTCTGCCCTGCCTTCAGCAATTGCCTTCTGGCCTCACCTCATGTAGGTGGCCTTTGCCCAGATAACCAAACTGTTTTTCTCACCACCTTACTAGAAAAAAATCTTCTTATTTTCCATCCTTTCCCTTCTACTTATTCCATCTCCTTCCCATGACAACCTGAGCAACTACCTTTTCTGTAAAGCCTCTCACCCCTAATAAACAGACACCAATGCTACCCACCTCCTTGGAGTAGGGAGCTTCTTAAGTCCTGTTTCTGCTACATACTAGCAGTGTGTCTTCAGACAGTTTAGAGTTTGCAGTTCTTCTTTGTTCCCCACATTCCTCATCTGTAATTGGGGGGGCATGGGTGGGTAATGGCATCTCCTTTAAAAGACTGTTGTAGGAATCAAATGGGTTGATCCAGTTAGAGCCCTGGCAGGACTGTCTCACTCCCTATTTGGGACATTGTCAAATAGTTTCTGGTTAAACATCTAGACACATTTGGAGTCCCCTGGTCATGACTGTGGCTACTGCTTCGTGATGCCTCTGGAGGGCTCTTGCTTTCAGTACCTGCCTGAAGCTTCTGAGGAAGTGATAAAATCAGCCCCGAGGGAAGAGGATGTGGGCAGGACTAGAAGATGTTTAGGTTGAAACAAGGGTGTGCAGCTCCATTGAGAAGTGGGATTTGTCACATGGTGGTCAGTGAGTTATCTCCCCTTGAGGTCTCTTCTGAGGGCCATCACTAAGCCACCTTGGCATCCTTTTGCTTGCACAAAATCAAGTAGTAAAGGGAGACCGACTGGAGCTTTGGGGTGGGAAGCAAGGTGTCATGGTCAGGACCAATAAACTTTTAGAAGAGCTCACTTTAGTAGAAGTGAGACCTGGTTATCCAGTCACATGTGGGTGGTTCCAGGTGCTCACTTGCCTCCTCCATCTCCCACCCACTATATACCTTGGGCTTGGAGGAGGGGTCACTCATTTTAAGAATTAGGACATTGGCTCCAGAGTTGAGGACTTGGGCTCATTTTACTTGGTCCTTTTCTGAACCTTATGACTTGATGTGTGGAACAGGGGCAGTGGTAGCTTCCTCAGAGTGTTTGTGAGGATGAAATGGGAACTGGTGAGGTGGCTCTTACTAAGCGCTGTCACACCTCTTCACTCTGCACCTTAGATATGAATAAGAAACACACCCAGAACTGTGGAACTATGGTTGTCATTTGTTGGCTCCCTAAAGGAAGAGGTGGGATAGATCAGGAAGTGCATTGTCATCCACTTTTACTTCTTAAATTCTCTGGGTTTTTAGATGCAATGAAAGAGTCTTTTTTGCTTGAAGTGCCCTTTCTTGTACATGGGGGAGAAGAGTTTGTGTGGGAGGTCTGTGGGAACACTCACAGGCACGTGGGTACCTGCTGGCCAGGAGCCAGGGCCACCAGGTGTCTTTGTCCTACTTACACACTCCCTTAGAATCAGTGTGTAGGTCTGATCCATTGCCCATGGAGTGCTCTTACCCAGAATCTGAAGTTTCTGTTGAGAAGACCCACATTTTTCAAGGTACCATCCAGAAACAGTGAAAGGCAATTTGTCACCAAAGGCATGCTGTCTCTTTTGTATTTCTAGGCTCACAGTAGTGCCAGGAGGAGGGGTGGTTGTTCAGTTACCACTGAACTGGACGGAGAACTCAGTTGCTGAGAGCCTCTGTTTCCCTGACACCTAGACAGCTTTCACATTCAGTATCACAGACCTAGACTGAAGTATATACCCTTCCTTAATGTCATGGATTTGTGTCTCACACACACCAAAACTATTTGGGCACTTTTCCATGGCTAATACCAGGCATAAAAAAGGACTCAATATTGATTGGACCTCAGACTTTCATGTACCCTCAGTACCCTTATCTCCAGCTCCCCCCCACATGCCTATCTGAGTCCCCTTGTGTTTCCATAGCCTGTCATTCTTGTTTCTGGAATTAAATGCCTATCCAGGAGCTATATAAGCTCTGCCATAGGGTTAGGAACAGCTTATTTCTTTCTATCAGTACTCAGAACATAGGTTCATCCTGCCTTGCACAGCTCTGTTCTGGGCGGAGGGAACCATTAAGGTAAGTTCGACATCCACCTTGTCCTCAGCGAGTTTGGTTTGTTCTTCTGGCCTAATTCACTGCTGTCTCTGCAATGTTTTCTTTCAATTCGTGTATGGTATCTTTCTGCACAGGCAGGTAACAAGAGAGGAGGGAACACAGGGCCCCTAGGGCTCATCAGGAGTCAAGCCTTTTAGAAGACTGAGAGCTCTAGTGGGTAGACAGTTGGCCAGCCTGGCTTATAAGAAGTACCTAGATTTTCAAATCAATGACAGGTATGCTTCTGCCTTTGCCAACTTCTGTGCCAAACTACAATGAATCTTTCTCACACACGAGTTTGAATTTATTAGACCTCAAATCAACTTGTTTCCCAGGCACTATTCTGCTAGGAATAGTTTCCTATTTCTGCTAGCTAGAATTCGCCTTTAACCAGGTCCTTTCATGAGTTGGAATGTGTGTTTCATGTGATTCTTTTATATGGCGATTATATTAGTGTTGACTTAAAGCAGTTAATTAACTAGTGTTAGCTAAGCCCTAAGGTCCTATAACTTGGAATTCATCTTGTAATAGCAAGATGAATTGCTATTTATTATTGTCTAAATAACTTGAAAATGTACTTTTGTTATTTGAAATTGTTTGGATGAGTGAGGGAAAATGAATTTCTTCTTAGTAGGTACAAATTACTTATTTCAGGTTCTTCTAATGAGCTAAGAACTTAATAGGAACCTGCCCAAATTTGTGCCTTCAAATCAGTGCAGCTTCTTTATATATAAATTTTGGTAAATTGGGAGTATTAAAAACTACATCATAGACTTGGCATTGGTGCACGCCCCACACTATGCTCTTTATTGACTACTTTATTCCAAATGTGAATTCCATTATATATATATATATGTGTTATATCTGTATATATTTGTATATATTTGTATGGAGAAGCTGGCATGAAGATACCAACTGCAGACATCTTGAATTCCTGAAAAAGTGTTTATTGTAGTTAGCCAGTAATCAACATAGCATCACTAGGATAGATACAATATTTTGAAGTGAGAAAGAGCAGATTGATGAAACTATAAAAATTGTTTGCTAACATTGAATGAGCCTAGATGAGTGACTTATTTGATAAGAGATTTTTTAAAAATATAAACAATGTATGTCTTTATTTTTTTAAAGTTCATGGGTAGAAACTTGACTAACAGGCATTCAAGAAGAAAAACAGTTTTCCTTCCTGTCTCCATCCCCCCGCCCCCAATAGAGATCAGCATTAGGGCTTGTAGGGAAAGCTTCCAAGTATATTTGGTTTTGGGCATATGGATATGGGGACAGGGTGGGAGAAAATTGAAGAAATTAAATAAAGTAGCAGATGAATAGAAAAACTCACAAGGGAAAAATTTTAGAAAATGGATCATGAAATTCTAATTTTTTATCAACTAATACATAGGTATAGGTTCTAAATTCAAAGAGTATTTGTTATAGACTGAAATACTTGTACCCTTCCAGAGATTTCATGTGCTTGTAAAAGTAAAAATGTGGGCACACAGAGTTCAGTACTTTCCATGAGCCATGATGATCATTTCACATTGATGAAGATGGAGCAGCCACCATTCTTTTAACAAGAGCACATGTTGGTATACTTTGTATACATGCATTAAATCATTGAACCATTTCCTATTGATGAGAACTTGCAGTTTTATAAATAGTTCTCCAACAGGTGTCTGTTTTTATGCTTGCAAGTTGCACAGAGGATCAAATTCAAGGTAGACTTTCTAGAAGTAGAAGTGCTCCATCAAAGGAGTATGTCTGCTTAAAGTTGACATACTCAGTCTCATGTTGTTCTCCTGAGAGCCCACAGACAGTGTGCCAGAGACGTCTGCTTTCCCACATATCACACTGAATGATCTTTGCCATATAATGGGTGAAAATGATGAGTTGAGGTTCGACTTTTCCTGGCCCTTAAGTAATGTTGACTATGTCATATGTCTCAGCCATTGCTCATGTTTGTCTCGGTATGTAGCCTGGGCTGGCCTTGAACTTTTGATTCTCCTGCCTCCTCCCAAGTGTTGAGGGCATCTTGCCCTGTTTCCTTCACCATTTTGAAATGCCTCCTTCATGAAACTAAATCTTCTTATGTACTTGATTTTATTTCTATATTTAAAAAATTCTGTTCCCAACAGTTTGTCTTTTTGTGCTGATAACACATTTGTTTCATTCATTCTGGCTTTGTGATATCTCTTGCAGGCTAGTATATCAGCTTTCCTATTTTTATAATTCTTTCTGCCTTTCCTGCCCCTCCTCCAAATTAACCTTACAAATTCTCAATCTAAAATAGATTCTAACTTTGAATCTAGTACAAGTTCACAGATGTTAAACTATGTGAAGACTCACACACCTGTATTTTTTACCCCCAAAGGAAAGAGTCTGGCTTCCAGCTTCTCTGTGGTCTTTGGTGTCCTACTCATGTTGGGAATTATGCTCTGGAACAGTAGTCCTGACTTTAATCCAAATGGCTTTTTTCACCCAGTACTGGGGTTTGAACTCAGGGCCTCATGCTTATTAGACAGGCACTCTTCCGCTTGAGCCACTCCAAGAGCCCTCCAGGCTGTTCTTGAACCATAATCCTCCCGATCTCCACATACCTGGGATTACAAGTATGAGCCACTGCACTCAGCTACCTTTTTAAAAAAAAAAAAAATGTTTATTTCTTTTTAAAAGCGTGAGTCAAAGTAACTCCTGAAGTTATTCCCTGCAACACTATTGAAGTTCTTCTCAGAGCTTTTCTCGTGTCCCTCGTGCTGATTGCATTTCAGCTTCTCAGTTGCTGTGTGACTTCTTATACCTGAATCATTCATCAAGTCTTCAAAGTACAACAGGTGATAGACGGTGCAAAGCAGGTTGTATTCATGTAGGTTAGCAGATGTACTTTACAGAAATCCACTTTGTCAAATCACAGTCTAGCTGTGTCTCAAAACAAGGCTCGGACCATGCCTTCCAGATGACGTTTGCATCATTCACGGTACAAATGCACTATGTACCATTCATAAAATGGGCCACAAAGAACTACTGAGTGAACAGAGAGCATAGGAAAAAGAATGCGACTGTCCCAAGTCTGACCAGAAGCCAAATGCCATTCATAATAGACGTAAGTGTTCAGTCATAGAGCGGGTTGGTATCCATGACTTAGGATGCCTTGGTAGGCTGATCTAAGTAGCCAGGGACTTTTTAATGCTGTCTAAAGAGGCGTGAAGGTAAGCTTTTGTCTTCCCTTTGACAAGTGTTCTTCTGCAGCAAGCAGAGGAATGCTTGTCACCAGACAGCTCTTCTAGAGCCTGCTCTGGTCACAGGATCAAGCTTGCCATCTCCAGCTGAGCAGATTCCTGGGCAGGGCCTCTGGACACCTGCCATTTCAAGCTGTGTGCTGTTTCTTTTCCTTGGTCCCACCATCAGTTCACATTGCCTTTCCATTGGCTTATGTCCCCTGTCCATAAGTGAACCCTCTGTGGCCTTTCTATTCATTCCAATCTAGGGTTATCCTCTATCTGGCCTTTCTGTTAAATTTGCTTCCCCCTATCAGAACTGTGTATGCCACACTGCCTTCATGATGGGAAGCTACTGAAGTCTTGTCACTGTGTACCTAGCAGTACCTGGACACAGTATTGAGTGACAGTCATGGAGAGTCCTGGCACAATGGCAAGGCCAGAAGTCCATGTGGGAACTCTGGGAGAAGGCATGCTGATGTGTATTCAAAAGCAGCTGCTTCCAAACAATGAAACTGCATTGGGATGGATTGTGTGAGTGTGGCAAATCCAAAAGTGTGGGGGATGGGAAAACCATTCATGGTGAAATCAAAGGACAGTGCTGGGACCCTTCATTTAGGCTCTTACATCCTTCTAATTAACATTCAACCCACAGGGGTATGCAGGCACTTTGACTTTCTAACCTGTTTGTTTTTGTCTGATAAGATTTTACATATTAAGGTTTCCAAACAGCCGTTGTGTTTCATTTTTTGGAAAGAACATCATACTTGAAAATGAATGGGGCTGGGGGTAGGAGTACTTGCCTAGCCTGCTTGAGGGCCTGGAGGCCCTGGGTTCCATTCAGCGCTCTTTGCCCCTCTCCCCCCAACAAAAAAAGAAAAAAAATCGTGTGGCTCACACATGCAGTGAGAGAAGTGTTTTTCTTCTAGTAATCACGGCTAGCTTTATATTCCTCAGATAGCGTCAAGTAAATTTTACAAAATACTGTTGGATAATTTCATTGCCTTAAGGATGCTCCCTATGGTTGTGTTAGGGAATCCTTGCTGCATAGCTGACCTAACGTTTGGTTGATCAGAACTTTTGTCCTCCAAGTGACTCCTTGGTTCTGCCCTGGGTGACAGAAGTATTTGTTATAGGACAGGCTGCTCCTTCCATGCATGGAAGGACATGGGAATCTTGCTAAGGGAAGTTGATTTATTCTAACAGGAGTGGTCAGACTCCTACCTCTAACAGGTCAGTCTAACAGGTCAGACTCCTACCTCCTGGTGAGGTTGCAGCCCAGAGTGGAAAATCTGTCTATTTGTGGAGTGAAGGGAGTGTGTGTGTGTGTGTGTGTGTGTGTGTGTGTGTGTGTGTGTGGTGCCTTTTGTGAGGGTGTTGTAGTTCAGATATCTGTGGCAGCACACTTGCCTGGCATTCATGAGAACCCAGATTCCATCCCCAGCACCACCCCCCAATTTTTTTTTTTTAAAGATGTAGTTAGGGAGCCAAAAGCAGAAGTAACTTTCTTAGACCAGAGAAAATTAGCAGAGCATATTTTTCTCTTTCCTTTTTCATTTTATAGGTTATTTTTTTAAGCAAAGTGTTACAGGTCTCATTGTCACTACTGTAAGGCACTTACTGTGATGGAAGCATGACTTGTGTGTTAATTTAGCCACATTGACCAAATTTGAACACTGATCATCAGTGCCCATTTTTATTGGGAATGAGGCTTATAGGTTCTTTTTAAGTAATGTTGTGTTTAGGTTATTTGGTTTAATAAGTTTGTCTGCTTTGCTTCACACAAGCCAGCCCATTCCACCTCCACCCCCACACAGATAGAACCAGCAAAAACAAAAACCCACAGAAAGCAAAGCTATGACATTATCCAGACTGATGTCTAATAAGGTTTGTGCCTTAGTTCTTACTCCATGGAGGCACCATTCTTTGCATATTTAACTGTTTATTGCCACTGTACAGAAAATGCCCAGAGACAGATGAGCATTTCCTCCCCTCCAGCTGCTTTGCCATGTCGACTCGAATCCTAACTGTTTCTCACCTCTCACTTTTAGTTTTCCCAGCCAGAACATCACTCAAGATGGCAGAGGAGAGTGGCACCCAGGACTGCGTGTCCTTCAGTGTGCTCAACTGGGATCAGGTTAGCCGGCTGCATGAGGTCCTGACTGAAGTTGTCCCCATCCATGGACGAGGCAACTTTCCCACCTTGGAGATAACCCTGAAGGACATTGTCCAGACTGTCCGCAGCCGCCTGGAGGAAGCAGGCATCAAAGTGCAGGACGTCCGGCTGAACGGCTCTGCAGCTGGCCACGTTTTGGTCAAAGACAACGGCTTGGGTTGCAAAGACCTGGACCTGATCTTTCATGTGGCTCTTCCCACAGAGGCAGAGTTCCAGCTGGTCAGAGATGTGGTTCTGTGCTCCCTCCTGAACTTCCTGCCAGAGGGCGTAAACAAACTCAAAATCAGCCCGGTCACTCTGAAGGAGGCCTACGTGCAGAAGCTGGTGAAGGTGTGCACAGACACGGACCGCTGGAGCCTGATTTCCCTCTCCAACAAGAATGGGAGGAACGTGGAGCTGAAGTTCGTCGACTCCATCCGGCGTCAGTTTGAATTCAGCGTGGACTCTTTCCAGATCATCCTGGATTCTTTGCTTTTTTTCTATGACTGCTCCAGTAACCCCATCTCTGAGCACTTCCACCCCACCGTGATCGGGGAGAGTGTGTATGGGGACTTTGAAGAAGCCTTTGACCACCTGCAGAACAGACTGATTGCCACCAAGAACCCTGAAGAGATCCGAGGTGGGGGACTTCTCAAGTATAGCAACCTTCTTGTGCGGGACTTCAGGCCCACGGACCAGGAGGAGATCAAAACTCTAGAGCGTTACATGTGCTCCAGGTTTTTCATCGACTTCCCGGACATCCTTGAACAGCAGAGGAAGCTAGAGACGTATCTTCAAAACCACTTTGCTGAGGAAGAGAGAAGCAAGTATGACTACCTCATGATCCTTCGCAGGGTGGTGAATGAGAGCACCGTGTGCCTCATGGGGCACGAACGCAGGCAGACCCTGAACCTCATCTCCCTCCTGGCCTTGCGCGTGCTGGCAGAACAGAACATCATCCCCAATGCCACCAACGTCACCTGTTACTACCAGCCAGCTCCTTATGTCAGTGATGGCAACTTCAACAACTACTATATTGCCCATCCTCCAGTTACCTACAGCCAGCCTTACCCCACCTGGCTGCCCTGTAACTAACCTTTAAGACCTGAGGGTCCTACAGCGGGGACCCAGTAGGGCATGGCCTCTCAGGTAGAGAAGCCTCCTTCTAGATGTAGGTATTTGGCTTTTAAAGGGGAACTCAGCTCTGATTCTGCTTTTCTTTTTTTTTCTTTGTGTGCCCATTGGAATGGGTCTACAAGTATTTCATGAGCCAACTCAAAAAGGACCCAATGACAGTGCCACTTTGGAAAATTTAATAGTAAGTGCAACCTAGCCACAGCTTTCCAAGACAGACACCACCATGTCACATCTCAAACATTTAGCATATGGTCATTTGAGCTCTGTGCTGTTTGAGATTGGGAGAGTTTGGGCTTGAGAAACGTTAAGACACACTTCTCACCTGAGCCTAGAATAGGCTGTGTCGGCCCTTACTCAGGATTCTCGGCAGGTACGTGAAAGTTGCGCTGAGACTCTTACTTATGTGTGTCAGTTTTAATCAGACAAAAAAAAAAAGGTAAACACGAGGGTGCTCTATAACTGAATTTTTGTTCATGGGACTCCATTGTGTACATCTAGTCCCCGTCAGTAGAGCTGAGACTTTCTTTCATCAATAAACCAAAGCCAATAGCTGGAGACTTCAGACCTGGTTGGAAGTGGTTTATGGTTTAGATGCTGTGCTATCTTGAGGAATTACGAGATATTATGGAGAAAAAAATGACCTTTTCTTGAAATGTAACTTGAAAACAAAATAAAATGTGGAACATAAAGTAGAATTGTGGTGGTGGTGGGGGGGTGGTGATTGTAAATAGGAAACATGAATGTTCTTTTTTTCTTTTCCTTAAGGAATTCTTATTGAATGACACTTTTTTCCCCCCTCATTAGCTCTATCATGGCTGACTTTTGTGTTGCTCTTCCTCAGCCTTGTACTGTCTTCAGTCACTGTCATGCTGACATGAGGGTCTTCCTGTGTTTTAATTGGAAACCCATTTTGGTCACATTCCAACTATGACAAGCTGTTCTGCTGTACTACTTTGGCCATTTTTTGTTTCTTTTTTTTTTTCTTCAAAAAATTGTGATTTCCTTCTCCAGATGTTTTTGACAGCAGATGAATTCAGGAATTTGAGTAGACCTGAGTGACCTGTGGAGTTGATTTCGATTCTAACTTCCTGTCCCTGTGCCACATGAGGGCAGGGGGATTTAGCATTAAGTCTGGCCTCATATGTGTTGGCGTGCCAAGGCACTTTGAAATAATTCAGGTGTATTTGCAGAAGAATTGAGTGAATGAAGGACACTCTTCCTTATTCTGGTAGGTTTGGCCACACTTGTTGACATGCTGCACTTTGGAAGGAAAACAGTGTTAATCTTTAGTTTAAAGCAAACTTAGTCAATGGGAGAAGGTTAGGCGACTGTTACTTTCCCCAGTAAATTTAGATAAGAGATTTTATGTTTAGAAACCTTTTGTGGGATCTTTTAGAGAGCATCATTTAGGGTATCAAGGGTAAAGATAGTCAGTATTGCCAGCCAGCTTGGTTTCTGAAGTGATTTGAGCAAACCCATGCTCCTAATTTTCATTTTCTCCTGAGGCCATAAAAATCCAAAGCCCTGAGTGATTGAAGTTATCTTAATGCAGAAATGCTTGGTAGAAAATGAGTGGTTGACTTTTTTCTAAAGATAAATCTTCAGGTTTCTTCTGGAATGTGATTTCTTAAACAATGTCTTGTTTAAGAGGACCTGTGATTGAAACACAGGGCTTAGCTGGCATCCATGTTGTGTCATGTTAGGTGACTAGAAGCCACTTCTTAGTGTGTTTCCCTGTGAGCCTTAGCTACATTTGAATTCACTAGCTTTGAGTCACGGCCAAGTTGTATGAGGGGACCTGAGGTGCTTCAGTGTTAAAAGGCAAGCAGTGATCTCAACTTTGAGAACTAGCTGGTCATCCATGACCTTGAAATGCTGCCATTTCAACATATTTGCACAAAAAATGACAGAGTTGTTTAAGCTTTTGAAATGTGACAAAGCCTCTGCCAGCAAAGCACTTGCTAAGAGAAATCAGTATTGTTTCTACTTAGAAGGCTGGGGGACTAACGAGGCATTGGAGGAAGATAGAGCTACATCAAGTAATTAAATTTCCAGTTTGTCCTTGGGGTTCACATACATATATGTATGTATATATATATTTCCAATCTGATAATAGTCTACTGATGACTATGAAGGAAGGCACAGCAGTTACAAGAAATTCCCAGATCGGAGTGATTCAAGTGGTAGAGCACTTTCCCAGCAAGCTTGTGCACCCCCACAAAAGTGGGAGAAACTACCTGCTCCCCAAGCTCGTAACTGCCATTGAATGATGGCCAACTTGGTGGTCTCTTCCTCTGACCTTTTTAATCAGCCCAGTTAGTTTTGTGTTTTGAGAACTGATATGTGTTCTAGAACCATTGGGGTAAAACAATGCACGGACCAAAGGTACACTTTAAAAACCCAATCCCCTGATAGTGATGTCTCTGCCTGCTCTGGGAGCCTTTTGTTAGCCTCAGGATAGGCCAGGTAACCTTGAATTTCAGATGTCTGGAAATGTTATCTGAAACCTGCCTTTCATACTGCTCACACAACACCAGATACCCTGAACTTGTACTGAATCCAGTGGTTCCAATTTTTTCGTGTGTGTGTGTTGAGTAACATGAAACTTGGCAGTGGCAGAGGGCACTCAAGTTCAAGTACAAGTTCTAATCTAAATGTAAGCAGTCTCTCGTTTGCTTCAGGGTTCTGATGCCTGTTTTCCCAGCCTACTTCTTGGAGTCAGGTGGAGCAGCGGGATGAACATGGTACATTTTCCCCTTGAGTTGGCAGAAGAGCACATGCTGGATTCCTGGCCTTGAGTTTCAGTCTCACCCTTTAATCTTGCCTTGGCAATAAGACACTATTCCTCACTCAATAATTTCAGTGCTGAAATGCAACTTTGTGTCACTAACACATTCCAATCAGAGTTCCTGATGACTCCATATGGGATGTGGCATAGCCCACACCTGGGGACTGGGCACATGGGACGTGTTGCATAGGGAACCTTGTGCATCACTCCTGATTTTATGGAACACACATTGTTTGACATACAAGTTTTGTGGGTTTGTTTTTTTTTTTACTCCCAGTTTGATTTGCACTGGGGATTTGGGTCACAGTGAGCTGTGTGAGAACCCATTTTATGGTGATGCCTTACCAACCAATTTACTAAAGCCATGGATCTGCTTATCCTTACCTTAGGTCCTATCTCCTTTACTTCATGATAGGCTAAGATTTTAACTAGTACTGCTTTAGCATTGGGTAATAGTGCAACTGAAATGTAACTTCCTAACTTTGGGAGTAATTCCTTTCTAGAGAACTTTCTGATATTGCTACCTTGTTTTGGGATGCTCCTACATTCTTAGCTCATACAACCATGAGAAGAGCCCACCCGGGGCCATTACTTTCTGGGTATCTAACTGGGGCTCTACACAAGCAAAAACCCTTTGCATGAATTCCGTCAGCTGAAAGAACTTGCAGTTTCCAAAGTTAGATTCACATCCTTAATCTAGCAGAGAGCAGAACATATTCCAACCCAACCAATTAAGTTCAGAGGACCAAATGAGGGTATAGGGAAGTATTTTAAAATGTCTGGCAACTTCTCAGGATTATTTGTGGAGATTTCTAAGAAAAGAAAGGGCCCTTTTTTGGTGAATTCAAGTGCCTACATCTTGCTTACCTATCACATTTTTCCCCTCATGATAAATATTTTATTTGGCAATTCATTTTCCAACTTTGTTTTTAACTTACAAGAATTAAAAAGGGACACTATTTCTATATGAATTTTACTAAATTAAAAGCATAAAGATTCTTTATGTGCATTCTCAATCACTGAAACTATACAGTAATAATTTATGGAAAATTTTCAATATCCCAGAAGAGTCTTTTGGAGTTGCTATTGATGAAATAACATTCTGACCTAGTCTCTTGCTCACTATGGCAACCTCCTTCTAGAAACTGAAGAAACTGGTACATTTGTGACGTCAAGTTCCCATTCATCTTCGAGATCACAAAAGACATCTTCATCTCTGTTACTACCATTACACTGATAAAGTATAATCTTTCAATTTCTGCAAATTTAGAATCAGATTTTTCCAGACTCTAGAAAGCTGAGATCCCAAATTGCAGGCGATGGACCAGATTAGAACTGTCAAAACTACCTTTGTCAGATGGTATCCTGTCTGCTAAAAACATAACTACGTTTTTTTATTTGCTGATGTTATTGGCTATCTAAATCATCGCTGAGAGTTTCATAGAACTCCACTTTGGCTCAGTTATAAAAGTTCTATACAATTACTCTGATTCTACTTAGCAATTTTGGCTTTTCAGTTTCTGAGGTTTCCAGAAATCTTGTTTGGTCTTCTAAAGTCTGCTTTACAGCCAAAGCCTTCATTTCTAACTGCATTTCTGTTGATATGTATTTCCTGTTCAAAATGTTGCTTCGCTTTTTCTAATTCCTCAATTTTGTGATTAGCCTTTTGTTTACTTATTTCCTGCGTTTTTTTCCCCTTCGAGAGACTTCTCTCAGTTCTGCTTCCAGTGCTCATATTTTGCTTTCATACACAGCTTTTTGGGAAGAACTCTCTTGCTAAGACATTTCTTTTGCAATTTGCATTCCTTGCATCATTTCTTCCTTTGCCTTCAACCAGGCCTCTTTTATTTCTGTTTCAAGTTGTGCCATAAAGTAACTCATTTTTGGCACATTTAAGATCTTTTGAACCCTCACTAGCAAGAATACCTCTACCGGATATCCCTTTTTTGGATGTCAACTGGATAATTAAATCTAAAATAATGATCTCCACCAAGAATCACCCAGTCACCATGGCTGGGTTCCAAAATATGTTTTCCATTTATATTTGTCTGCTTCCTCAACTGGGATAATATTCATTGTCCCTTCAAATTTTTTGATTGTACAATGATCATCAGCAACCAGCATTCCAGAGTATTGAATGTCATGGCTAGAGTTTGATTTATACTTTGCAACTGGAATTTTTCCATCTTTTATCATACATAGCACCATCTCTAGGAATTGTGATCTTCACTGAGATTTACATGGTTTGGTAGATGGTTGTCCATTAAAATGTAACGCCTGTTTTTTTGTAACTCTTTTATTTAAGTTTTCTTTTTTTCAGTTTGCTCAGACTTTTCTTTCCCTATTCTTTGCATTTCTCCCATGTCTCTTTCCAGTTGATGGAGTTTCATTCCTAAGGATGTTATTTCTGGCCGGTAGCATTCGTGGTCAATATCCCGATCATTTTTTTCCAAGCAGATTTTAGCATTTCAATTTCTGTGATTAACTTTATGTCTTCATTTACTTTGGTGATGTTGATTATCAAATGAGCTTAGTTAGCCTAGCTGAGTGCTTGGTGTTTCTTTATGTATAGCTGGCAGCTGGACTGATCATAGCAATCATTGTAATTTTTTAATCTCCACCCCAACTTTTTTGTAATAGCCATGGAAGAACAGATTGACAATAAAGAATAAGAACCCTTTTCCATTTGCTTGTTCAGAATGCACATACAAGTTCAGGCAAGGACTTGTTAATGCTCACACCTTCTTTCAGTTGATCTCAAGTAGTGTGGGATGTAGCACAGTGTTCACTGCCTGCCCCATCCATCAGGTTTAGGCAGCTAGTTATTTGGTGATCATGTTCTTTTCCTTCCGTGAATCCTGTTTTGGTCTAGGTCATCATCAAGATAAAAACTGAATACGAATGGGAACTTTGATCACTCATACCAGTAGCAGCAGTTGCTCTTTATTTCCCAATTCCACCCAACTTGGGACATCAGAATAAGAACTGAGGACTTTCCTTTCATGGACAGCTCTTTAACATATGGTTGGGAAGTTGAATGCATGCTTATTCTCAGTGGTGGTTTTCTTTATCCGGCTGTGCCTTTACATGAATTTTTTTCATTATATACTTCAAAGAAACTCATTTCAAAATGGTAGCTGACCTCTAGGGCTTATGTTTTGGCTACTTGAGCAAAAAGATCTTCACAAAGATCTTTTTCCTGGTTGTTCACTAAATCCAATCATTGTGTATGATTTTCCATCCAGCTTGATCATAAGCAGAGACAGGTGGCATGGATTTCAGAGGGTTTTGTAGGAGTGGTGTTGCTAGTGTCTGATACGCAGTGATCTGGCAGCATAATGAGGGTGACACTCATCAAAAGACCAGGATGAAACACTTTCATATTTCATATTTTCTTCTGCATCACGAAGACCACATGGGATGCTTTTTCAATACCTTTTTTGCTGAAAGGCCTTATAGGTACTACCATGGTCACTTAACTATTCTCTACTTTTTAAACATTCTTTTTAATAGTCTCTACTTTTAAGGGGTCTGCTTCTACAGAGATGTTCTAAACTGAACTACTTTCTTCAGGACAGAGTGTATTTTTTTGTGACCTTTCCCTTTTATTTGCCAGAAGAGAACTTTTTGGCTTTTGTTTAACTTTTTTGAAACTATTTTTCAGTATTGATGTAGCTGGGCTTTTAACCTGAGGCAGGCCATGCTTTGGTGGCAATTTGTGTATGGGTTCTTTTTTCCTAAGTGTCCAAATTTTTTTTGAATTTGTTTGCAGTGTCCTTCCTGATACTTCTATAATGTAAGTTTCCTGTTCCCGATACCTTGATAACCAACTTGCTCTGAATAGGTTTCTTGCCAAGAGTCTTGAACTAACAACTTTAATCTAACCCTGGAAACTAGTGGGCGCTCTACGGCTTTTAAGACTTTTGTGTGCCACATTTTCATTTTCCCTGCATTTTCTTTGTATTTCTCATCAACCATCATTTCAATGTCATTTGAGTCTTCAGCTAAACTTGCAGAAGACACAACAAAAGAGTTTTGATTGTTGTTTGCAATCTTTGCATTTGTCCTAGTTTCTTGGGAAGCCCAATTATTTTGTTCCACCTGCTGCGTTCCTTGTTATTTTCCACAGAGTGGCGTTTTAGTGTGGGTATGTGGCAGGCTTATTTCTTCTGTGTTTTCAGTGGGTCTCTCAATTCACTGACAAGTAAAGATTCTTTGTTCCTCGTAGCTCTTCTCTGAAGTATGAATCTATCTACAGGGCGTGGGGTAAGGAGCATATCTCCTGATTTTTTTTTTTTTTTTTTTTTTTTTTTACAGGCAGAAATAACATAAGGGCTATTTAGGTCTCTGATTTTACTTGTAGATCTCAACAACGGATCATCATTTTGCCATTCTGACATATTTGACTTCAAATGCAACTTAAGTCAGCCACTGTGGTGAGGCATTCAGTGCTGAGCTCTTCGGGGAAGAGGAAGATCAAGGATGTCAGTGTTATTTCTGTTCTGAGCAGTGTGTACTGACATTTTGGCAGCAATTTATTTTTAAAAAGACTGTTAAGAACCTAAGTAGTCCTTTGGATGCTCGTTTGATTTCTAGGCATTTCATGTGTATTAGTTTCTAAAAATATCTGCCAGATTCTTAATGCCAACTGGACTGATGGATGAAGGCAAGTGTCCCTGAAGTCCTGCTTCCAGGTTCAGGCAGAGGCACTTTCCTGTGCCCTTTCTTCCAAGACCCCTTAGCACTGACCTGGAATTCTGGGGAGAGAATAGAGGACCAGAGCGAAGACTGCCTGCCTTTGCCTTAGCAATTACCTGTAGAGGCAGCACCTGTAAGTGCTCTCTCCACAGGGGGTCTGCCACCTTGGGGACCCCTCAAGGCCATCCTCATCCAGTGATCACCAGCAGCACTAGTTCCCATGGTAGCCGCCATTTGAATGGATGCCTTGCCTCTCTAGTTATCACTTTAAAAAAAAAAAAAGTAGCTTGTGTAAGCTTAAAGAAAATGCTTGGGGTTTTGCCTGGGCTTTTGAGGGTCGGTGCCAATTTTCAAGTGTGTTTGCATAGGAAGGTGAATGACCATCCACTAAAGGGGAAGAGGCTAAATAACAGGATCTTTGGTCATTTAAAAAAAAATTCCAGCTATCTGATTTTTTTTTTTTAAGGATGAAAACTTAATTTCCCCCAAAGCAGCTATTTATATCCAAATTAATATGGATGAAAAGGCAGATATTCATTAGACCAAATTGGACACTCTTTTGTTCTACATTTGCATAACCTTTGAAACATTCCTTAACAGAGCAGAGGTATGTGTGTTTCCTCTTTGGTAATGGTCACTCACCTTCTTCCTTGATGCAGATGAGATCTTTTGTCAATGCAAATGTGTTAGAACTTGATGAAATAAAGCTTTGAGTTTGAGAAATAAAGGTATATTTAAAACATGAAAACTTCTCAGTTAATGCTCATTGCTTTGTTTCTCCTCAATGGCAAATTTACTTTAGATTTCGAGAAACATAAGGACATGGGCAGTTTTCACTATTATCAACCTTGGCTGGCTTTGACAGGTAATCTCTCGGGGAGGCATGCATGGTTACACTGGAGGCCATAATCCCTTTTCCAAGGTGCCTGACTCACAATAAGCCTGTTGTTAAAATGCATTGACAGTGGCACCTGGTTTGATCCAATGCCATTTGCACCAAGCCCATTTCAGTAAGAAAACCAAAATAAACTCATCCATACTATAGGCAGCTTCTGTCATAGTTTCTCATGTCCTTTAAGAAGCATAGATGTGAACAAGTGATAGATATGCAAAGGGTGTGAAGAGAGTCTGTAGACATTGTGTGGTGATCCAGCTTCTTGACTCCTTAGAAGATCTAACTTCTAGCATTTCCTCACCACCTTTTTCCTCATCCTGCACCTTCTAAGTCCTCCCTTCTGTGCTGAATTTCTTAGCTCTTAACATACTAAGAAACGTGTCTTTTACTCCCTCGCCTTCAATCTGACTTGTCTTTCAGTCTGAGAGTAAAATTCTCTGGAGTCCAGTAAGGATGTAAGCCTTCCAGATCACTTTGGTTTACTTAGTAACCTTTTCTCTTCCAAAACCCTGATGACCAACTCAAATCATCCCTGTTAGCCTAACAGTGACTCCCACTGTTCTAGCATTGGTTAGACTCTAGATATGGAGCTGCTCATGAAGCTTTCTCTTCTCTCCTTCCACGATCACAAGAACTGTGATTGAGTAAAGAACAATCTTCCCATCTTAAGTTTGCCTGTTACGCTTTCTCATTTATACTACATATACCTTCTTGAGTGTTCCTTGATTCTGACTACCTTCAGCTCTTACTTGGGTCACTTCATGATTCTTTTCACTTGTCTCTATTCTAAAACCAGTGAGGATCAGGCTTAGGCAGTCAGGGTCATTTGTCCCAGCTGTGTGTGGAGGGAGTGGCGCCTTGCACAAGTCCTGCTCCTAGCCCCACCTCACACCTCAGGGCATCAGACCCTTGTAAGTCAATTGTTAGCTCAAGGTTATAGTTCCAGAAATAACTAAATAGACATTACTGTGGTCTCTAAATTTCTCATTTAGAATTTCCTATACCTTTGGCCTCAGCATAAATTTTTCCCTCCAAATATTAATACTAATTGTCCCATATGGTACTGTTATTGGCCTGAAATGCCCTCTGAATGCCCTCCTCTAACAAATGATTTCTTCATTAAAAAGATAGCCTTTATTAAAGAGGCTGCCTGCTGTTAGCTAAAAGACAGGATCCTAACGCTTTGTTCTTTCTAGATGGGACCTGCATCTTCCAGTCTTTTGGCTGGTAGATGTTCAAAGCTTTGTACTGAGGCCTGGCCTCAGTATGCCTTGGGTGACCAAGAGAAGTGGCTTTTACAGGGTTCCTTAAATTACAATACCACACTCCAATTAGGCCTTTTCTATAAAAGTAAAAAAAAAAAAAAAAGTAAACTGAGGTCCCCTATTCAAATTTCTCTCATTAGAAAAGCAATGGGTTCTGGCCCAGGCCACTCAGGTTGGAAATGATTATAAGGCTCAAGTAGTTTAGAACAGCCATCATTAGCAACACCACCAACAACAGGTGTTGGCGAGGATTCGGGGAAAAAGGAACCCTCTTACACTGTTGGTGGGAATGTAAACTAGTACAACCACTCTGGAAAAAAATTTGGAGGCTACTTAAAAAGCTGGACATCGATCTACCATTTGATCCAGCAATACCACTCTTGGGGATATACCCAAAAGACTGTGACACAGGTTACTCCAGAGGCACCTGCACACCCATGTTTATTGTGGCACTATTCACAATAGCCAAGTTATGGAAACAGCCAAGATGCCCCACCACTGGTGAATGGATTAAGAAAATGTGGTATCTATACACAATGGAATTTTATGCAGCCACGAAGAAGAACGAAATGTTATCATTCGCTGGTAAATGGATGGAATTGGAGAACATAATTCTGAGTGAGGTTAGCCTGGCCCAAAAGACCAAAAATCAGATGTTCTCCCTCATATGTGGACATTAGATCAAGGGCAAACACAACAATGGGATTGGACTTTGATCACATGATAAAAGCGAGAGCACACAAGGAAGGGGTGAGGATAGGTAAGACACCTAAAAAATTAGCTAGCATTTGTTGCCCTTAACGCAGAGAAACTAAAGCAAATACCTTAAAAGCAACTGAGGCCAATTGGAAAAGGGGACCAGGAACTAGAGAAAAGGTGAGATCAAAAATTAACCTAGAAGGAAACACACACGCACAGGAAATTAATGTGAGTCAACTCCCTGTATAGCTATCCTCATCTCAACCAGAAAAACCACTTATTCCTTTCTATTATTGCTTATACTCTCCAACAAAATTAGAAATAAGGGCAAAATAGTTTCTGCTGGGTATTGAGGGGGTGGGGGGGAGAGGGAGGGGGTGGGGGCAGCGGGGAGAAATGACCCAAGCCTTGTATGCACATATGAATAATAAAAAAAAGGCTCAAGCAGTAGAGTGCCACTTTACAAGCAGAAAGTCCTGAGTTCAAGCCCAGTACAGCCAAGGTAAGAAATAATAATAATAATAATATTTGGGGCTGAGGAAGTAGCTCAATGGGAGAATGTCTGCCCAGCATGTGCAAAGCCCTGGGTTCAATTCCCCAGCATTACTAAAAAAAAAATAAAAAATGGTAAAGAAGATAAGTGGCATATCACTTCAGCCATCTCATAGTGGAAAAACATAGTTTAACCTAGCTAGACCAGATCCCTCATTCTTCAAGTGAGGAAACTGAGGCCCAGAACAGTTCAGAGATTTGCTCTCCAGAGTGTCAGGTGTCAATGTAAAATAACAAATTTACTTTACAGCAACAACCTATCAGAAAGCATACCACAGTGGACTCAGAGTCACAGGTGAGAGCGGTTCTCCTCAAAGATAAATTTCTAACAGTCCCAGATATTCGTAAAAAATTGGGACTGTGGCTAAAGGAAAAAGTCATTGAACCAAGTAATACAGCTAGCCATGTCTGTATTTATGGCTACGTCTGTATGTCCAGGACCTTACTAACAGGAGAGAAAAAGATAAGAGACACCATGGCCTCATTGCTGCTCTCAGAGAGGGCCCCACCTGACTGGGGCCTGTATCCTGAACTTGCTACCATGGTGGGCAGGAGGGGCACTTCTGCAGAGAATGCTTAAGGGGGGACAGCCTGGGAGACAGCCTCTCCCCCAACCGGGACCCTGCCCTCTGCAAGGGTAACCACTGGAGGTCTAAGTGCCCCCGCCTCTAGATGGAAGGCGAGGTGCTTCCTCCTAGGGATTGATGGGTCCAAGCCTCCTGGCCACACTCCACTTCTTGGCATCATTGTTGAGGAGCCATAATGGCAGAAAAACAAAAGGCCATTTTCCTCCTAGACAGTGGAGCTCATTTCTCTGTTTTACCTTTTTCTCCTGGTCCCCGGTCCAATGACAAAAGTTATCATTCAGGGCAAATCTGGCCAGCCCCTAGAGCGCTAGTTTACCTGGCCTCTGGCCTGCTCTTGGGGAGACCTCCTCTTTTGTCACTCTTTCCTCATAGAACCTAAAACTCCAGTGTCCCTGCTGGGACAGGATTTACTATCTCAATTAAAAGCTCAAATTCTCCTCCCCCCAGGCAGCTATCTCTGCTGCCCCCTCCTTCAGGAACAAAGAAGATTCCATAGTGTGGACTGATGAGACAAGTGTAGGGTGAGCCAGGACGGCCCTCCCTATTTAAATAAAACTCAAAAATCCCTCACAGTTTCCACACCTAAAACAATATCCCCTCAAGCCTGAGGGATGATCAGGCCTTATGCCTATTCCTAAAAACAACAAGGGCTACTAATTAGTTGCTCCAGCCCCTATAATAAATTTAAAATTCTTATAAAAGTTAATTTAAAAATACAAGTTATAAAGTAAACAACTGGAAAGGATATAGATAGGTAATAAATGTATTTTTGAGAAGTTAAAGGAAAAAGGAATGGTTTTTTGGATGAGAAGGGATTTTGTAAAGAAGGGTTTGTCCTAAAGATTGTTTCAAATAGGAAGGATAAAAACAAACCATCAAAGGGTTTAGTATGTTGTATGAAGGTCTGAGTAAGTTTGAAAAGTGTATAATAAAAGCTTCAGTGTGTGATAAAGTTAAAGTTGAATATAATCTAAGAGTTGCCTAAAAGATTTTTAGGGTCATGTCAAACTAAAATCAAATTCTCTATGTCTATGAAATAACAAGGTTATCTTAATATTGTTCTGCTCTGAGTAACATCTACAAAAAACCATTACAGAGAAAGATTTTATGAAAGAAATTATTTGTGTTTTCTGCTGATCTTGTCAAGCTTTAACTACTACTAAATCAGAGTTCATTTACATATTTGCTTATGTGTCTTAAATGACCACCCTCTAACAGTGTTATGTTATACTTTATCTAAATATGGTACAAACATTTAAAAGGTTAAAAGTGTCAATTTATATGAAATAATGAGCTAAAGCTCTCTTTTATCCAAGAATGTTACATTTAAATCCTGACAGCCCCTGCTTCCCACAGGTCACCTACCTAGGTGTGGCCTTAAAGGGACAGACTCACTCCCTGAGTCATAAATGCATCAACCCAATCTTCCGTTTCCCAACCCCCATACCATAAGGCAGCTTAGAGCTTTCCTGACAGTTACAGGATTTTGCAGAGTTCAGATCCCTAGGTATGTAGTCCCTGAACAGACACCTTTTTTTGCTCCTCCTAATATTCCTATTTGGGTCTTAGATAATGTATGGCCACCCATTTCTCTCTCTGTAGTTGGAGAACTCTTGAAATTGTCTAGGGAACATTTCACAGTGGTTCTCCTGGCCAATGCCCATCCTAATGCCTATGTTTCTTGCTCTCCTTTTCTTAAGCTTCTTCCCTTGTATCATACTACATGTCTGCTATTGCTAATCAAAAATTTAACCAGTTGTACCTCCAGGGATACCAACCTCTCCAAAACGCCAGGATAGTTGGCTGATACCCACCATGCGGAGCTCGGAGGATTGGCTCGAGACTCTTTATGACCTATGGCTACAAGGGACCTTCATCAACTTCAGGGAAGAGGAAATCTTCATTTTTGGAGTCTGGGTGTACACTATCATGAGGCTCAGCACCCCAACACCATTTGCCAACTAACCCTCCCTTCCCCTACGCCGCCCCTTGCCAGCTCGAAGAAGCCAGAGCGAACACAACGCCCCTTCCTTAACAAACAAAAAAGGGAGGAATGTTGGCAATAATGGTGCCAATAGGTTTCGGTTCTTACTGCACCCTTAAGCTTCTGTTTTCCAGGGTCACGGTCCTGCCTCAAGTCTAGCTTGAATCCTCCTTCTGCCCCAACCTCCAATCAGCATGAACCATAAGATCCTAACCAATCAGATCATGCTGAGTCCCACTGAGGGGTATTTAAGCCCCTGCCCCTCTGTCTCTCTTGCTCTCTTGGCTCTCTCTGCTCTCTCCCTCTCCCACCTGGCAATAAAGAATCTCTTGGCCAGATCACTTCTCTCCACGTGGCCATTTTGGGGCCTATATTTCCTTACACTGTATCCCTGCCATACATTCAAACTTGCTTAAGACCCTGCACACAAGAGCAGGTGTCAGATTTGACAAGGCAATGTTTGGAGTTCTTCCTTGCTAGTCCCAGCATTTGTTCCCACTGTCCTAAGCTGGGCTACTTCCAGTTTCAGAGCATGAAGTTCCCTCATGCACCTTGCCACATAGCAGGCTTCTAAAGACTCAGCAGTGTTATGCCTTAACTCAGCCTCTCTCACTACCCAGACCCTGTCCCTGCTACCTCCCCCTCCCTGCATTTCTGTTAGTGTCCTTTCCTGAGTTGCGTCAATTCTTCACCCACGTTGCGAACACCTGTCTGTCTCATTCTCTGCCTGCCTCCTACACAGCTGGCATAGATTTGGTGTTTCAGATTTGAACTTGGTGTTTTTGTCCCTAGAGGACTTGGACTTGGGCCACTAGCAACTGGGAGGCTGAATCGTGGATATTTACCTGCATGTGTTGTAATTCTCCATTCTGGTGCCAGAGAGCATTTTAGTCCCCAGCATTGTCCAGACCATTATTTACATGCAGAATAGCTCATGTGGGAAGTGGTGCTGCACAGTTCCCAGGAATGAGTCGTCATGTCCTGACACTTAATGCTGTTGATCATAAACTTTCAACCTCTTAAACCAGGTCAATACTTAGGGCTATAGGCTTCCCATTCAGCTGCATTCTTCCTGACTCCACACCACCCAACCCACCCCTCCCCTACTCTGTACTAGAGCTTCTTTCTCGGTGTCACCTCCAAGTGTTAATTCCTTAGCACTGGAGTGACACTCCAGTTGCCTCCCAGAAGCTCTAGATTTTCATAAGTGCACTTCTAAGTGAGTAGGATTTGGTTTTCCTCCTTCACTGTCCAAGGAGCCCCTCTGGTGGGATAGTAACATATTTGGTTGTGGTTCAGGATTACTGTCTGCTGGAAAATGCTGGCAGTGGGTATAGGACCTTGATGAGTTTGCCAGATAACCTCTGGGAGAAGTGAAGGCCAGTGCGTTAGCATGATGGCACCACTCTACCAACTTACCTGGTTAGTGACTTCAGCTTCAAATGGACCTCATGGCAGGTAGAAAAGAGGTAAGTCGAGGGTCACACCTACACCAAGATATAAAAAGACGATGGTGAGTGGTCCACTCCCACATAAAGGAGGGATTGGTGAGACAGCAGCAGAGCGGGTAGTATAGGGGGTGGGCACAGCACTGGTTTCTTATTTCCTGGTCCCTTGCTGTCTTCTGTATGACAGGGCTATGGCACTCTCCTGGAGCTAATGCTGTCTAGGAGAGTGGGTCCCCCAACAGATGTAGCTCACACTTGCCATCCTCTTGAGTGGCCTCCCTCTCTTAGATTTCTGTGAACACTGCCAAAATTCCAGGGTGGCTGGGCCATGTCAGGAGGCTTGGTTCATGATCCTGTCATGATTGGATCACAGGTCTCTCAACTACTCAAGGTCCTTTTCTCCAAAGCAGGTCAGCCCTAGGCTGTCTTTTTCGGTGCAGGAAGCTTCTCCAAAGGAGCATTAGGGGAAAGGAACTAAGCAAGGGTCACCTGATTTCTTTCAAGTGCTTATGTGGGAAGGAGGTAGTCAAGGCTTAGTGTGTGTGTGTGTGTGTGTGTGTGTGTGTGTGTGTGTGTGTGTGGCACATCAACAACTTTGGTCAGATTTCCCTAGACAATTCCAATCCATTCCTTCACTATGGATAGTGCGCAAGGCTTTGTTTCACAGGTCTGTTGGAAACGAAAGCCATGAGAAAATGGAATTCCTTGTGCTTCCCTAGGGCTTTAGGGCTCAGTGAACACACACTGTGTGTATGTAGCTCAACCTTAGAAACCTGAGATTGGAAGCCATAGTCCAATTCGCAAGTTCCCACATCATGTAGGAGGCTGAGCACGTGCACAAAAATCTGGCTGCAAGGCCTGGGTTCTCCTTACTCTTGCAGCCCTGAATGCACCCCGTAAACCGCATCTTGTGCAAATGTTAATTATTATGCCAGTGTCCCCCCTCTGCAGGGCCTAAGAGGTGTTGAGTTACCTGGTAATAGATCCGTTTCCACTTAGGCAGGAAAGGAATTCCTTGGACAGCCCAGCAGCTTTTCTCAAACAACCATCCCTTTGTGAATCATGTTGGGGGGACCGGCTGCAGGCAGTGATGTGTTTGGGGACTAGTCATCAACTGCCAGGTCCTGTGTGAAGCTTTAGCATTTTTTTATCTCCCCAAAACTCTGAGACAGGACGGTTGTTTATAGATAAGGAAACCAAAACGTCAGAGTGTGTTGAACACACACTTTTTATCTCTCTACAGTGTGCTGTTTGTACTTTACAGGGCAGCACGTAGAAGAGACAGGAGGGAGCAAATACCCTGCCTTCCAACAGGAGCCTTTGAAGGGGATTGAGGAGGCCAAAGGGGACTGATTAAACTGATTAGATGAAAACAGTTAAGCCAACTAAGTTAGAATAGGGTGTCTGTTGTGTTTGCCTGATATTTTAAATTAGAATAGATACTGAAACAGCTCCTCTCTCGCCTTACCCAAGAAGCATATGATTCAGGGGCATTTGCCCTATTGTGGGCTGGAGGGGGGGTGGGGGGAGGGCTTCTACAGAAGGCAGGAAACCAACTCACCTGGACTCTGAGACAATGAAACCAAGAAGGGAGGAGACTCAGAAAATAACAAAACCCATAGCAGTTCCTGGAGTCAAACACCTGTGGATTTTCGTTCACTAAATATAGTGGAAGTTGGCTCATCTTATCCTTAAGTAAACACTACAGCCAGGCAAAGACTTTTGTGAAAAAAAATCTTTACATTGGCACCTGTAAGCCCAGGCTGGGAGAAGCTGTGAAGGGCTGCCTGGCAACCTCCCCCTGCTATTTCATGTTCCCAAGCCAAAGATGCCTCTATGATTCTCCTCTGCTCTTAGGTAAACTCCATGTGCCTTTCGTCCCCTTTCCCTACCAGGCAGATCAGTTTTTTTGGCCTTCACATGATCTGAGTGTAGACAGGAGAGTCCCCTCTCTCTCTGGCTCTGGTGTCCTGCTTTTCAGCAGGTTTATTTCCCATTATTACTGGAGGAGAATGATTCTTTGACTTTGCCTTATGAATTCTGGATGCTGCTGAATCAGGCACACCCCCCATTTAAGGCAGTGTTAAACCAGAGGCTCTCTGCTCCTTGCCCTCGTGGGGCAGGCATGCTCACAGCCTCATTTCTTAGTGCCAGTTTTGTGCCCAGCTGGGTTGAAGGTAAGGATCCCTTTAGAGGGAGGCAGTGGGGCCATGAGAAAGTGAAATGAACAGGTCCTCTTTGGGGCCTGAGGACCAAACCCAGTACTTCAAGCTCAGCTGACCTCCTCTATCCCATACAGACAATGATGGTAAGCCTGCTACCAGGTACTCACAGGTGTAGCTTTTACTTGATACCCTCTGCCCTCCAGGAGTTTGTTCTTAGGGAGTTCAAAGGAAATTCCTAAGTGGCATTAAAGCACTGATAAATAAATGCTACTGGACTCTTGGGCTCTGTTGTGTATCAGGAGGTAAATAATAACACTAGCTGCAACTTATTGAGACTTACAAAGGCCAGGTAAGGTACTTAGAAACTGCTTTTGATAAAAAGCACTGACTCCTTGCTTGGGTCCACAAATTAACTAAAAGCAGGAGAAAAGCTTGGCATCTCTGCCTCCATTTTGTATCTGTCTTTGCTCTAAGCTATTCTCTCCTGAAGCCACCTTGCAGCCACTTTGGAATCCAGGAAGGATAATACTGATTGATAACATCATTACAACTATGAAAGGAAGAAACTGTTCTCAAAGAAAGAACAGCAGAGACTCCTCAGGACAGACCACCCACCCACCAGGCAATGACGACTTGCTTATCCTGACCAGATTGCTCCTCTCAAATGATGATAGTGACAACAACTTCTCCAAAACCCCTCTCAAAACCAGGACTGTGACAGTGATCAACCAGGCCATACTTTATCCAGGACTGTTTAGTAATTATTCATACCGTTCACCCCCTGCCTCCAATTCTGTCTCTATTAAAACCTGAGGCTCATGTCTGTGCCTAAAAACACGGGCTAAAATACTCTGCCTCTTCCTGCAGCGTATCCTGTGTTCCTTCTCCTTTCTACGCCTTACTGCTCATAAGGCATCATCTGTTTGTGTGAAATACAGGGGAGAGCAGTGTGATCTGATGTGTAGAATCCATGCAGTTGGGCCTGGGGCCTAAAACTCAGGTTTTAGAATCACCTGTGCTGTGGCTGATGGTCAAGACAGCCCTGCCAGGTGAGCTGAAAACCTCTCTCCTCACTCCCCTCCACCCCCTACATTTTAATCAATCAATCTATTTATTTATTTATTTATTTTTGTTACTAGGGACTGATCCCAAGGCTGCACACGAGCTGGGCATGTGCTCTACCACTTAGCTACACTCCCAAGCCCATCTCCCTCAATTTTAACAGACGAAGAGCCATGTTTCAGAGAGGTTAAGCAGCATGCCACAGCCTACAGAGCAGACGGGACTGACATTTCATGCACAGAGCCAAGTTGGTGTAGACCAGGCCCAGCTGCTGGCCTGGGAGCTGCGGGTACCGGCCAGTGCTCTGTTTTGGCAGGCTGCCCTGTTGTCCATTGGCCTGTGGGTTGCAATATCATCATAACCCCCCAGTAGACACCCATTATCCTCTCTCCTGAGGTGCTGCCAACATGTAGTTCCCCAGAACTTCAGGCCGACTTCCCTGTTCCTGTACTGGGGGTAAACTGAGAATGAAAGACACTGGAGGACTACAGAGATCCCTCTGCACAATGAAGCCATTTTGTGCCTTCGCTGAACCACTTGCCTGTACCAGGAATTAGAATCTACACATTGAAAAGGCCCAGAACCCTCCTGCACCCATGTGGCAGGCGCTTTTGTAAATGTGTGACCTGCCAGTTTTGCTGGGATGTGCACATTTATAATAATGGTGATGAGAAACAAAGCGGACTTTGCATAGCAGGGGTGAGTCCTCCCTCCAAAGCTGCTGTTTCAGAAGTTCCTCCACTGCCTGAGCCCTGGAGCCAGCCCGATGCTCCCCCGTACCTGGACACACTCACATTCCCTGACACGGCTGTGTTTTCGTGTGAGACAGGGGCCTCCCCTGCCCCAAGCGCATTAGTGACTTCGAGTAAAGTCAGCAATCCCGGATCTGTGGCAAAGGGCAGGTGGAAAGACTCCACATGGGATTAGTCTCCACGCCAGCCAAGAGATCAATTTGATAAGTAAGTTACTGGGAACATTCTGAGGATTTTTTTCTAGATCCAGAGTCAGCGATCTTTTTTCTATTACGGGCCATATAGCTGAGATGTTAGGCCTCTATCACAACGACTATATCATGAAGGCAGCCAGGGGTAATATGGAAATGAGTGGGCATAGCCACTTCTGGTAAAGCATTATCTGTGGACACCAGAATTTCTATTTCATGTGCAATCAACTACTCTTTTGTTTTTCCCCAGCCATTTAAAATCATTCACACTTCACAAATGGGAATTAGGATGGCGTGGCCTTTGGCTGTAGGTTGACAGCCTCTGTTTAGAAGACACAGAGAAATCCTTCTCCTGCTTTCCCCCCACCCCCACCCTGTCCCTTAACAAGGCGGAGCACCTGTTTTCTATGCTGTATGCTCTACTCTGCCTCCTTAGTGGCATCCATCCAACCTGCTTCCATGACACTGAGATTGTTCATTGAGGTTCCAGCTATGCAGGCATAACTGCCCTGTGTCACCAGGTGGTCTTCTTGGCCCACCTTCCACCAAATGCCTCACCTGGCTGGGGAAGCCTCTTTCCCTATCAGGGTCACAGTCTCCTCTGTGTTCCCACAAGTATGCATTCTTTCTCTCAGTTCTTCACAGAGCCCTGAATATTACAACTTCTAGCAAGCTGGTTCTGCTCCTTGTAGTTCCTTCTTCAACAACTTGGGGCTACCAGATTACACCCTTCATTGTGGAGTCAAATGTATCCTTCCTGCCATAGGATCCCCAAGGTCCCAAGTCACTCCCCCAAGGCTAAGGCAAACCTTTTGTGCAGGGGACTGACCTTAAAGTGCAAAGACTTTCAGCTTCTTTCAGGAGACTCTGGGACTATTTGAAAATGCAGTAGCTGACAGAGTTGGCCTGGACTGGCTCAGACCCCTGGGAGCTCAGCTTCTGCTTCTGAAATGGCTGTGCAGGTAGTAAGAGGGCTGGGGAAGTGTTGGCAGGACATAGTGAATGCTCAAGAGGGATGGAGGTTCCATATGTGAGCTGTCAGTCACTTATCCCTAAAGAGTCTGAAGACTAACACAATCACTGTGACTCTATAGCCCCTCCAGGTTTGCAAGGGACACGATGAAGGAAGGCCATAAACTTATTCTGCCAGAATAAATCTAAAAGCCCAAGTCATGAAGACAGATGTCTGGAAAATGGAAGGCTTTATGAAGAGTAGGGAAGGGAGAGCCCCACCACCTTGGGGGGAGATGGAGGCACATGACTCCATGACTCTCGGTGCTAATTTCCTCCTGGGTTTCTCTCTTTTCCATTCGATAGTACAAGTGAGAGGTAGTGCTGGTGAGCTGAGTGGACTTTGCACGGCCATTTCCAAACTCTGTGACCTTTAGCAAGGGACTTCTCTGTTTTCTCAGCTATTAAAATGGGGATTCTTCCCTGCTATAAGGATTAGAGATGATAGTTAATAAAGACCCTAGCACTTAGTAGGCGTTAATAAATGATACTTGTGTGTGTGTATTTGTGTTTGCACCCACACATGTGTTTGTATGTGTTTAAACAAGGCAATTTCCACTACAGTAGTGGTCTTCATTATGGTCCTCAAAATGTCTGACTACAATCACCTGGGATGCTAGTGAAACATTCAGATTCACAGGATTCCTCCTCCAGGTTCCGATTCAGTAGCTCTGGGCTGGGGCCAAGGAATCATGCCTGGATAATTCTCACATGCCCTGAAGGCTGGACACCATACTATGAGGGTTAAGGACAGATGCAAGGACTTCCAGAACCCCCATGAGCTAGACAACAGGTGTCTACCCAGACTTAGACAATGATATTCCAGGGAACTAAAAACACTTGATCGTGTCTCAGAATATAATAATGAAAAAAAGGCGACCAGAAACATTAGGACAATAAGCTGGATGTCTACACTTCAGATTAGTTTGAATTTTTAAAATGTTACCCACGTGGATTCAATAAGAAAGACAAATTTGCCTGTCATTTTCTTAGACTACTAGATCAGGGTGAGGAAAGACTTTTGTTTTTCTGCTTTTAGTTGACTATTGTCAGTATGTTGCATTTTTATTTCAGATTTTGAAAAAAAAATCTTTGTTTCTGAATGGCAATAATATAAAAGACATTTGTGGTTTGCAGAACAAAACTGAGTCCAAGAGCTAACATCTGTCAGAGAGTATTGGTAAGAGATTTTTCACTTCCCTGAATAAAATTCCGGGTCTTGCAGGTTTCACTCTGGAGGGGGAATCTTCCAGCAGAAGGGTTATCTGGCCAAGCAGCTCTTTCCTCAGCAGCCTCTGGAGCATGCCCTCAAGGGGACCTGTTGCTTCCCTGGTCCTGGGAAGCAGATCTGTCCCCAGGTGGGCACCTGTAAGCATTCTTGGCTTCCTAGACCAACTGAGCCAAGCTGGATGTTTTAATGAGATACATTACTAAAATTTTAAAGAACAAAAGGTAAGTGAATCTGAAGAAAACAAGAATTATAAGCAGAGGATGACACAGAGTTCTGCTCTTGATGTTTCTCTAGGTAGCCAGGTCCTTTCTACTCCATCCCACAGACCAGAGCTCAGTGCTCCTAGGGACTGGCTCTCAGCTCAGCCTTCACTGGGGGGTGGAGGGGAGAGGTCACAGTTACTGCTCCAAACCGTTTCCTTAACCTCTTAGCCCTCCCAGAATCCAGGATCTTTCAATTTTCCAATTGCTGAGAGATAGCCCAAAAAAGATCTCACTGTTCAGGTAACACACACTCTATCTCTTGCCTGTATGTCACTACAGCATTCATAAACCAAGAAAAATCACCAATGGTGACAGCAATGTTGTTCTCTCCTGAGTCTCTGATGGCCTGCATTTAGTGTTTTTCTTCTTCTTAGTCTGGAGTCCTGCTCCACTCATGTCACCCTGCTCTTAGAGACTTTCAAGAGCTCCTTATCACCTATAAAGCAAGGCTCAGGATCCCCTGCCACCAGCTTCAAATCACCTTCCAAGTCTATCTCCCACTCCTCTATCCCCACTACAGTCTCCAGGATGATAAGAAGGAAGGATCAGATGGTGTGTTAGCTATAATCTTTACCAAAAAAAAAAAAAGAGGCTTACTCAGCTAATAGTTCTAGAGGTTCCAGGGCACAGGGAGAGGTGCTGAAACTCAGGGACATGGCATCAGCTCTGGTGAGGACCTCATGGTAGACGACATCACAATGGCAGGAGAGCATATGAGAGGGAGAAGGCACATTGCAAATGTGAGCATGATTGGGGTCCCGTGAGAGCTACCTTAATCCCTTCCAAGGGCAGTGCCCCCAGTGATCTAATGACTACTAGGCCCTACCTCTTAAAGGTTCCATGACTTCTTTCCACCAACACATGAATCTTTGGGGCTTACACTGTTTCTTTGGGGATTACACTCAGGCCCTCACCTTATGATAAGCCAGACCCACTTCAAATCATGTGTGAGCGGGTGTGCACTGGCTTAGAGAGACCCAAAGTTGACGTGTTGGAAACTTAACCCCCAGTGCAGCAGTGTGGAAGGTGGGTATAGGAGGAGGTGATCAGGTCCTGAGCGCTGGCCTTGTGAGTGGGTTGATGTCATTATTGAAGTGTTTGTTATTTCAAGAGTGGGTTTACTATAAAAGTGACTTCAGTCTCCTCTGGCACTCTTGTACTTCTGCCTTCTACCACAGAATGACCTAGCATTAAGGCTAGCCTCCAAAACCATAAGCCAAATAAACTTACATTGTTTATAAATTACCCAGTTTCAGGTATTCTCTGATAGAAACAGAAAATAGACCAAGACAATGTCCTATTCTGGTGTATGTGGCCTTCTACTTCTGGGTGAGGGACTGGCCTTTGCTGGGCCTCAGTTTCCTTTTCTGTAAAATGCAGATACTAATTAGTCCATCCATCTTGCCAGGCCTAGCCCAATGCCACAATGGCCTTTGAAACTAAGAAAAGCTGTAAAGGACTCAGTTACCCAGAAGACACCTGATATGTTGTGGGACCTTTGCTCATGTTTTTCACAGGAGTGAATCTGGGGCCTTTCCCTAAGCTCAGCCTTCTCAAGAGGGAAAAGTGAGTCAGCAGTACTGAGGGTTGTGACATCTGCTTGCCACATCCTCATGTTGTTTCATGATGAATGAGAAGAGCCTCCTGGAAGAGCTTATGGGCTCCTGGGAAATGCAGTATAAACATACCCAAGTACTCGCTGTGGGTCAGCACTGCTATGGAGGAGTGCACTGTTAGGGTCCCGCTGGAAGGGCTGACTGGAAAAGGCTTCACAAAGCGGGGCTTTTGAGGCTGTGTGTCTTTGTCAGGATGAGTCTGATTTGGCTACATGCATTCCACAGAATGGGGAAGCAATGGAAGCCATTGAAAGCTTCAGAGCAGGGAAGTGACAGAATGGGGTCTGTGTTTTGGGAAGATCACTATGGTAGCCTTGTGGTGAATGAAGAGGCAGAGGGGAGGATGGATGGGAGACTGGAAGGGAGGCTGCAGCAATAGTCCTGCAATGCTTTCTGAGATTGTGTAAAACTGAACTCAGCCATAGAATGATCATAGAGCCCTTTAGAGATGGGGGCATTACTGAAAATAATTTGTTCTGTGTAGACTTGCAGGTATGTGGAATACCTGTTAATTTTAAGTTGTCATTATATTTTATTTTCTGAAATTTTCTCCATTCTGTCCAATTCAGTTATATTCCACTCCGACTGCCACTTCTAAAGCACTCAGAACCCCTTCACCCCACTTCAAGCTTAATCAGCCTCAAATCGAAAGCCAAAAAACGCATCTCAAGGATGTACGCTGGGATTATGGGGAGGGCAACTCTTTGGTTGAGGGACTGTCCCATGCATCAGAGAACATTTAGCATCCTGGCCTTTGGGGAACCACGTGACTGTAGCATCCCCTAGCAGTCATGGAAGCCAAGCTCTCCAGTACTTGGGTGGTTACTGTTCATGGGTCCTGTCTGACAGGCAGCCGCTGTATGTAGGTGTTCCCCTCATTAGACTAGCCCTCAGTGACACATCATCTACCTTCCTCCGCCACCCTGGTAAGTGTGGCTTCACAGGACAGCGGACATGTCCAGAATATCTCCATTCCACCCTCACTTTCAGATTCTAGGCTACATGTCATTTTTTCCTTTAGACTATTGAGGCATTTCTTCAATGTTTTTTTGCCTTCCAGTAAAGCTGTTGGGAAATCGACTTGCCCTCTTCCTTTCTGCTGCCCTTTTAGGGCCTTCTCTTTACTTCCAGTGTTCTGAAATTCCATTACAAAGAGCCGTGATCGGCTCTATTTTCTTTTAATGAGTTTTGATTTTTAAGATGTTGGATTTCTGGACTAATCTTCTAATGGCATTGTTTCTCACTCTCATTTGAGAGCAATCAAAATCTCTCTCTCTCTCTCCCTCTCTCTCATACATACACACAAATGCCCTTATCGCTTTTCCTTTAATTTTCTGAACTTTCAAGGGATTTCTAATTTTTCTATCACTCTTTAACTTTCAAAACTTCCACATTTTAAAATACTTTTTGTTTTAGCTTCCTAGTCTGATTTTACAGATGCCGTATCTTTTCCTAACGCTCAGAATATTACTTGTAAGTTTTGCTTTCTTATGCTCCTTATACTCTGTTCACCAAGGGCCTTTTCTCTCTCTGTTTCATCTCATCTTTCATTTCAAAGCTTTCTTCAGAAGGTGGGGATCCTTGCCTATCATTCTCATTTTGAAGTGAGTCACTTAAACATTAGTTAGAAGTGTCTATCAGTCACCCAGCTTTTGTGACATTTACAAAAGTTTTTCCAATATATCATAGTTGAATTCATCCCCTCCATCATTCTCCTTTAGCCCCTCTCCCTCCATTCCTGGAATAGTTTCAACAGGTCTCATTTTTCCATTTTCATAAACAAGTACGTAATATTTCTACCATATTCACTTCCCACACCCTTTCCTTACATCCTCCAACTCCCACTGGTGCCAACCCCCAGACAGGACCTATTTTTACCTTCTTGTTCTTTGTTTGTGAAAAAAGACATTTTTGTTTAAGATAGCTATTCAGGGAGTTTCATTAACACTTCCATGTATATATGTAATATAACCCAAATTGGTTCATCCCCTCTGTTTTTCTCCTTTCTGCCTTAGTCCCCTTCTTACGGTAATTTCAACAGGTTTAAAAATTCTATATTCATCCTTGTATAGAAAGTTCATCAACCATCTTCACCGTCTTTACTTCCTTCCCAAAAGGAAGTATAGATTCTATCACCAGCTGCCATTTCTTCTCTCATTCTCCTTGTTATTACAGCTGTTTTCCCTTTTCATGAATTTTTGTTGGGATTAAGGTAGAGGCAGTAAATAGCCTCTCACACTGCTTAGCAATATGCAATTACAACTCCTCCCTGTCTTTTTGTGGCTTATTGGCTGAATTTTTGTTTAGTACTGATTACTCCACTATCTGGACAGACCCAGTTTACTTATTCATCTACTGAAAGGCACCTTGATGGATTCCATGTTTTGGCAATTGTGAATAACCCCCATAAACATCCCCATGCAAGGTTTCTGTGTAGACAAAAGCTTTCTACTCATTTGGGTAAATACCAAATAGTGAGACTACTGGATCATATGGTAACAGTGTGTTTCATTGTGTAAGAACCTGCCAAACTGTTTTCCAAAATGAGTGCACCATTTTTCATTCCCACCAGCAGTGAGTAGTTCCCATTGCTCCAAATCCTCACCAGTGTTTGATGTCAGTGTTTCAGATGTTAGCCATTTTAATGGAGTAACAAAATTTTTAATGTCATTGTCTACTAATGCTATCATTTATGTCATCTGGGTCTATCGCAATTCACTGCTTTTCTCCTCACTATGAATCATATCTTCCTATATTTTTATATACCTGATATATTCTTATTGAATTGCGTATATTGAGAATTTTAATCATTTTGGTATCTTTGTACTTCTTTCCTGAACTTTGTTCAGGATGTAATTACTTGGGAAGAGTTTCATTTGGTCTCTTCCACTACGGAGGCAAGACACTTTGAGTTCTCCACCCAAAGGTCCATGAATGCACACTCTGGCTGGTGGGAACAGGAACTAAGTCCTGGTTCTATGGAGCACAGATGATTGTTCTCTCTAACCTTTAGTGTAGTTTTCCCCACCCCATATGTTGGCTTCGATCAGTACTCAGCTGAAGGCTGCAGGAGACCCTCTACTGATCTTTGGAGCTCCCTCTGCAGAGAGTGCTCTCCTCTCAGGTTATCTGCCCTATACCTTCCAGCAGTCTTGGGCTCCCCAGGTGCCCAACTCCATCCCTATAATTCAGCTGATCTTGCCTCCTTCCTGTCTGGTGAGCCTGGAAACTCTCCAGCTGATGAGCTGACGCCATCATGGTGTTAACCTTCTCTGCTTCCCATCTCTTGGGTTCCATTGTGTTATCTAAGACTAAAGTTTATGCATCAGTGAATCTGCAGGGGAGGCTGGGTCTCACTTCCCAGAAGGCTGGAGGCCAGGCTCTGTCTTTGGAAGTGGAACAGGAGGTAAGGGCAGTGAGGCCTGAAACCACTGAAAAAGTGAACATAGGATCAATGCTGTTTTTCTGACTAAAAATTTTGTCTGGTGTTCTTCAATCTCTTTACAATCCTGGGAGGAAATCTAATGCTAACTAAGGGATCTCTTTTGGCAGTTTAAAAAATGCCAGCTAACTGGAATGACTCCCTGGCCCTTTATCTCTTATCTCCTTCGGCCTCCTGGTTCTGCACTGCTGGATTATCCTAGCTCAGGGAGTGGAAATGACTGGCTGGCTTGTTTCTCTCACACCCAAAGATGGCCCTTTGAACACCAGCACTTCAAAACTTTCACCTTCATGTGAGGATTCTTTCTAAAACTCACTGCATACTTTCCTGCCTTAGTAAGAATAATAAAGTCCTAATAACTGACTAGTAACTCATGCATGAGTTTGGCACTGTTTTAAGTGAGTTACATGTGTTGATTAATCGCCATGGCAACACTGTGAGGTAGGTACAAGTATTATCACCATTTTGTAGGTGAGGAAACACACACAAGGAGATTAGGAATTTGTCCAAGGCATACAGATCACACAGAAAAATTTTATCTATTCTCAACAGTGCAGAAATATTACTAGAGTCATCAAACATTAGACTGGAGCCATACAGAAGGTCCTAGACATTTGAGAACTGAATTGAGACTCCACAAAGTCAGGTTATTTGTGAGCTCTTAGAGGATCTCAGTTAGCTGCATTTGTTCTACAGGGACACTCGCTAAGAAACAAGTCCTGTAGGTTGGAAGCAGGGTGGTGCTCACCTGCAATCCCACACTCTGGGGGCAGAGGCAGGAGGACTGAATTTGAGGCCAGCCTAGGTAAAGTTAGTGAGACTCTATCTCAAAAACAAAAACAAAAAGGGCTGAGGATATAGCTCAGGTGACAAAGTGCTTGTCTATAAAGTGTGAGGCCCTGAGTTCAATCTCTAGTAAGAGAAGAAGAAAGGAGAAGGAGAAGAACAAGAAGAAGGAGGAGGAGAAGACAACAGAGGAAAGAAGGAGGAAGAGGAAAAGGTGGAGAGAGAGAGAGAGAGAGAGGATTGAGAGAGATTGCTGAGGACAGGCAGGGAAGTGTGGGGAGCTGGAAACTAGCAGAAAGGCAGGGTGCAATTGGAGAGGACATTGAGTTTCATGTATGGTGACCACGAGGGGGTTCCCTGAGTGTGGATCAGTGTGGTTGCTGTTAATACCTCAGAGGATTGGATGGGGCTGTTCAGATATAGGTTCACCTTACTGAATGGGTAATCCTACCATATGTTAACCAACACACCAACAAAGTAGGGAGTAAAGGGAAAATAATACACCAAATTTTAGATACGATGGACTCAGATTGACTTAGATATGTACATAGAGGCCTAGCAAAATGTCTGGAACATGGCAATCTAGCAAATGGTCTTAGCTGCTTCAAATAATGAAGTGCTGGACTGAGGCTGGGAACAATTGTCCTTGGTTACATAATCCATCTTGTCCATGACTCTCAATTTGGTCTTAGAGAGACACAATGGGCAAGTTTGCTCTGGCCTATCCATTCTGGCTTCCTGGGCTGTCTTTACTGTACCCAGCTTGCCCTAGAAGGAATTGGATATCCTACATATAGAGGAGTCCTACATCAGCAGCTCTGGAAAGACAGCAGATTGGAGGTGAAGTCAGAGCTTATGAGCGGGAAACTCCCAAGGCCATGACACACTTGTCTAGAACATCAGACCTGGCTGCACATGGCTCATTCTGGAATACAGACTGTTGTGGCTGCAAATGGTCCCAGCTGTGGGCCCTGCCCAGCACAGACAGGAGGACTCCACCTCCAGAAGCCCTCCTACCTCTAAAGGAGACCACAGAGTGATCCAGGGTCACTGGAATTGGTGCCTGTCCCTAAGGAAGCAGCCTTTTCCATCGCACAGAGGTAGGAGAGGATGTAGTTGGGTGGGATGATGAGGCGGGGAGAGGAATAGAGGACCTTAAGGTCCTGGATCCAGACAGAGACCTGAAAGAAGTTGTCTTGGGAGTAATCTGGCATAGAAAAATTTTTAAGAAGAAATGTAATTTCAGTTTTTTTTAAAAATGCTATATCTATTACTTAGTGGAAAATCAACACCCTAGGGATTTTCTATATGTTTCTTTTAGTATCAAAACCCATTTGTTACTTGAGATGTAGCGTGAGATGTTACGTGATAGGTAAAGGAGTAGAACAGTTAAAGGAGTAGAATAGTGCAGCTGTGCTGCTGCTGACGTGAAGCCTGGAGTCCTGCCCAGTTGCGTGCTGCTTCATCAGGGAGCCCTTGACCCACTGCCTTTGAAGTCCAAGCCCATGCTTTGAAACCCCACAAAATAAGTGAAAGGTGAATGAAAAAGCACTGTCCCACTGTTCCTGATCCCACTGTGCCCCATAGGTATGAGCAGCTCCATCTAGCCGTCATGCTCTGTCTCTGAATTTCCACTAATTCTGAACTTGTGGAGCCAAATGAGTGAACTTTTTAAAAAGTGATTTTTGAATTCACAGGATGAGAAGACTTATAATTCCTCTCCCACTCCCCTTATTTTTAGTCACCACCATTTTAACAAATCAAACACTGCTTTACTTTGGAAGGTCCTCAAGAGCCCCTCTTATCTTTCTCTCGTCCCCATCAGGGATCACTAACCTGGCTTTTGGGGTGCTTTTCCCCCCCTTTTCTTTATAGTTTTACCACCTGTTTATATATCTCTAAGTACTGTAATGCTAGTTTTGCTTACATTTGAACTTTATAGAGATGAAATCATAAGAACATTCTTGTATAGGTTGCTTCTTCACCAGGATGTTGGTAAAATTGAGCCATGGGACTGGTGGAATGGCTCAAGTGGTAGAGTGTCTGCCTAGCAAGTATGAGGCCCTGAGTTCAAACCACAGTACCGCACACACACACACACACACACAAGATTCAGCCATGAGATGGATGAAATATTCCCATTTATAGTAGATTTTACATCATTTCTGTATCCTTGGTTAATTTTTGAGTCTCATTAGAAATTGTGCTTCAGAGATGGTTTTAGAGCCTACTCCATATTCCTGTCTTATTGGAGAATAGATAAAATAAATGTAACACAAGGTCAGGATTGCTAATGGGAATGGGAGAAAAGAAAAGTAAACAATTTTCTTTGAGTCTTAACTCCCTTTTCATTGAATTCATACAGAGAAATAAATATTTCTGGGAGCAAGAAGAGGGTGGGCACTGGGCTGTGCAGACTCTCTCTGCACTAAATGATTGATAATTAACTGAGTGTCAATATTTATATAATGCCAGTCATTGTGCTAAACATTAATGATATAACGACAAAGAAAACATGATCCAACAAGGAGCTCCAATAAGAGAGAGAGAGAGAGAGAGAGAGAAAGTGAAAATGGTTATAAACAGTATAGTAAGAGCTATAGTGGTGTTTTATACCAACTGTCATTAAATCAGGGAAGAAAGTGGCTAATTGGGCCTAGATCATTACAGAGGGTGACACAGGGTGTGGCAATTTTTTTTTCTGGCAATATTGGAGTTTGAGCTCAGTGCATCATCCTACTTGCTAGGCAGGTGCTCTATCTCTTGAGCCACTCAGGCAGTCCTGTTTTGTGATGGGTATTTTTGAGATAGGATCTTGCAAACTATTTGCTGGGGCTGGCTTCGAACCATGATCCTTCTGATCTCTGCCTCCTGAGTAGCTAGGATTACAGGCGTGAGCCACCAGCGCCTGGCTCAGGAGCTGGCATTTGCATAGTGTTCTAAAGGAAGAGGGAAAGCTTGCCAGGTAGAGAAGGGAGCTGCTTAAGTCCAGGAGATTGCATGGGTAGCCATCTATTGCTATGTAACAAATTACTTGAAGCTTAAGCGAGATGCCTGATCTCACTCTGTGGGCCAGTCAGTAGCAGTGTGTCTGGGTGGATATGGCCCAGGCCCTGTCCTGAGACTGCTTTTTGGGAGGTCATCAGGGTCTGCAGTCCTCTAAAAACTGACTGAAGTTGGAGAACTGGTTCCTGTGGAAGAGGCTGCCATTTTCTGTCAGGGGGAATGTGGAGATGGTCCCCATTTTAAGGAAACATGGAAGACAAATACCAAGGAACAGATGAAATATGGCAAAGTGGATCCAGCCCCCTGGGAGGCCCAGCTGGAACAGAGAAGATCTCCTGCTTCACTAATTCAAACCAGGATCCCAGGAAGAGACAACCAATCAGTACTGTGCACACAAAGGGATATGGCCAATCAAAAGTGGCCTACCTCAAGGTATAAAACTTACTCCAAACTGTGCTTCAGTACACTATGCTCTTTTGTGAAGCCACCCACCATTTGTCTCTTCTCTTAATGGCATCTCAATAAATCTTCGATTTCTCCTACTCTCTCTTCTTTTACCAACCCACAGCTCCCCAAAATCCATGACAGCTCCTAGCACTCTCACTGGGTAGGGGGAAAAAAGCCTTCCTCCTCCCGTGGCTGTGGGTTGGAGGCCTCAGCTTCTCATCACATGAGCTTCTCCCTAGGCTTCCTTGAGTGTCTTCATGATGTGACCTCTGGGTTTCCATGAAGTGAGGAAACTGCCGTTCCTTTACTATTCAGAAGTTGTACATTGTAATTTGTGCATTATTGCATTTGTTAGAAGGGATCCTGAAGCCCACTGTCCACTCAAGAGGAAGGGGGACAAGTTTTACCTGTTGAAGGGAGAAATATTACAAAATTTATGGCCATGCCTCATGATAGACAAAGGCATGGGGTATAGACATTGTGAATGTGATTGGGAACAAGATGCTCGTAGTGCTTGTGGATTAGTTGGGTAGGTGATGGGGTCTGAACTGAGGCTGGCACTCACACTTCTGGCTATAGATTTGGGCTCCAATTCATCTTTCCTGGTGCACTTGACCTTGAGCTGGGGGGACCAGGGGTTCCAAGTCTTCCAATGGATAAACTTGATACTTCACTGGGATTCCATGCCAGTGTGACTAAACACCCTACTCATGGGCAATGCGACAGAAATGGGGACATACATGCTGGTTCCCAAAGGGATTCAGCCCCGGGGAGCTGTGAGGTTTTGAAGCTAGTAGTGTGGGTTGCTCCATGGTGGCCAGACAGGCCAGTTGCACTCTGCGGGGCAGTGGAAGAGAAGTGCTGAGGGGTTCTGATGAACTGTGTGAAAACCTCAGCCTCCCCCAGCCACCCCCCTCAAAGGAGATGAAACTCCATAGTGCATATGTGCATTTATGAGCCTGAGCTCATCTGGGAATTTTGCAAACCCCCTTGGGCCATCAGTGGCCTCCATCCCACCACACCTCTGCACCACCCCCAGCTTCAGGTTAAAGGCTTCTGGGCTTTGATGTGGATCCCTCGTTCAAAGCTCTCCCAGTAGAGGTGAGGGATGGGTGGGAAGAGAATACACTCAGTCCTTCGACTACTCCAAGGCTACAGAGCTCCACAGGTGTTCTAAATATAGCCCAGGTGTCTGCTGCCCTCTCGCTCCAGGATTTCTTGATAAGATTGGCTAGATGAGGTTGCTCCAGGACCTCACTCTTACCTTTGGAGGGTTCCAAGCCTTTCCTGAGACTTCCCATGGTTACTTTTTGTGACCATCCTTAGATCTAATCTGCCCATTCCATGGAGTTTGTTCAGTTTCTGGGTTGCCCTAAATCCCTTGTGCTGTGCTTGTCCTGTGCCCCTATGGTCTAGAAACCTTCCATAATCCTACAAAACATTCTAAATTGTCCACAGCACAACACTAATTACAGACGTGACTGAAAATTTATAGGATAGATTTAGATCATAGCAATTAGGATTGTCAGATAATCCAGACTACTCAGTTACATATGAGTTACAGATAACCAATGAATCATGTTTGTCATTGCATATCTTTTCTTTTTCCTTTCTAAATCTGGCAACCCTACCAGCAATGCCAGAAACTTCAAATTGAACATTAGACATTCTTGGTCCTTGGCTTCCCCTCTGCTGGGGATTCTCCTGGTCTGTGTCACTTCAGTGGTTCCCAGCTCCCAGCATCTCATTGGCTTTGCCTTGTCCACTCTGCTTCACCTCCTTCCCCTCCCTCCTTTGACCCTGCAGGTTAGCTTGTTTATCCAAAGTCATCCTGGCTCCAAGAACAACAAAAGGGCCTTTCATTCACCTAGGTCTGCTCTCCTTTGAAGATAATGCATAAATATCATATGATAAAAGTGAGTGACCATGGGACAGCAAGACCCTGTCTTTGCAAGATGATGGCTTCACTACTTGTCTGACTACTTGTGTTCCTGGTGAGAGAGATGTATTATGCTGCACTGTGCATATAATCAGCATACATTTATTGCACCCTAGACTTAATAGATCCTAATAGGATAAGGTGTGGCACTGAGTGGTAAGTGAGAGTTCAGGGTCAGCAGCCACAGGACCCTCTATTTAGTGTGGTGTGAAAGGATACAGAGTGAGCCATGAAATTTCAGAGGAGGGGGTCAGTTCCAGAAGGCTTCAGTGGAGGAGGTGTCATTTCAGCTAGACTCACAGGCCAAGAAAAGGGAAAGATGTTCTAAGTAGAGGAAAATGTAGGTACAGTTGGTATGGGGAAAGATACACAAAAGAGACCAGTTGGTTGGTTTGGACTAAGTCTGGTGCACTTTTGATTGTTGTGCAGGCATGAACACAGCAGAAAGTTCTCACCTCCATCTATTCAAGCTATTCAAGCAGGGTAAGAGACAATGTACATGCATTTATTATCTGGCAGATTCTGACAGTCAGTGATCAGAGCAGAGCAGGGCTTAGCTGGTTCTCCATCAATTTCAGGTCTTTTACCCTGCAGCCGAGGTGTCTTCTCAGGCTGGGGTCTCACTGTAGGTTTTGATGCAGAATAATCCATGTTCCAACTCACTTACATGACTGCTGGTAGAATTCAGCACCTTGCAGGTGCTGAGGGCCAACCATGTGCATCAACCAGACTGAGGCAAGATGGATGGATGAGGAGAGAGGGGAATCACATTATTTTTAAAAAAATAGTGAAAAGGCCAGACTCAGACATTAGAAGAAGTAAAAAACTAAAAAGACAGAGCAGCTAGCCCCCTCCATATTAAAAGAATATAGAGAGATACTAAAAGAATAGACAGAGATAAAGGGCTACCTGTTTAATGTTAATGGACTTAATTCACCCATCAAAAGACACCGTTTGACAAAATGGATTAAAAAAGAAGATCCAACAATTTGTTGCTTACAGGAGACTCATCTCACCAACAGAAATAAGCATATGCTTAGGATGAAAGGCTGGAAGAAGATTTACCAAGCCAATGGCCCCCGAAAACAAGCAGGAGTAGCAATACTTATCTCTGACAAAGTAGACTTCAAACCTACATTGATCAAACGAGATAAAGAAGGACATTCCATACTAATAAAAGGGGAAATAGACCAAAAGGAAATAATAATCATCAATCTGTACGCACCCAATGTCAACGCACCCAATTTCATCAAACATACCCTGAAAGACCTAAAAGCATATATAAACGCCAACACAGTGGTTGTGGGAGACTTTAACACTCCATTATCATCAATAGATAGGTCATCCAAACAAAAACTCAATAAAGAAATCCAAGATCTAAAATATGCAATAGATCAAGTGGACCTAGTAGATGTCTACAGAACATTTCATCCAACCTCTACACAATATACATTCTTCTCAGCAGCCCATGGAACCTTCTCCAAAATAGATCATATCCTAGGGCACAAAGCAAGCCTCAGCAAATATAAGAAAATAGAAATAATACCATGCATACTATCTGACCACAATGCAGTAAAAGTAGAACTCAACAACAAAAGTAAAGACAAAAAACATGCAAACAGCTGGAAACTAAATAACTCATTACTTAATGAAGAATGGATCATCGATGCAATAAAAGAGGAAATTAAAAAGTTCCTAGAAGTCAATGAAAATGAAAACACAACCTACCAGAACCTATGGGACACAGCTAAGGCAGTCTTGAGAGGAAAGTTTATAGCCATGAGTGCATATATTAAAAAGATTGAAAGATCCCAAATCAATGACCTAATGATACATCTCAAACTCCTAGAAAAACAAGAACAAGAAAATCCCAAAACAAATAGAAGGAGAGAAATAATAAAAATAAGAGCTGAAATCAATGAAATAGAAACCAAAAAAACCATACAAAGAATTAATGAAACAAAAAGTTGGTTCTTTGAAAAAATAAACAAGATCGATAGACCCCTGGCAAACCTGACTAAAATGAGGAGAGAAAAAACCCAAATTAGTAGAATCAGGAATGCAAAAGGGGAGATAACAACAAACACCATGGAAGTCCAGGAAATCATCAGAGACTACTTTGAGAACCTATATTCAAATAAATTTGAAAATCTAAAAGAAATGGACAGATTTCTAGATACATATGATCATCCAAAACTGAACCAAGAGGAAATTAATCACCTGAATAGACCTATAACACAAAATGAAATTGAAGCAGCAATCAAGAGTCTCCCCAAAAAGAAAAGTCCAGGACCTGATGGATTCTCTGCTGAATTCTATCAGACCTTTAAAGAAGAACTGATACCAACCCTCCTTAAACTGTTCCATGAAATAGAAAGGGAAGGAAAACTGCCAAACACATTTTATGAAGCCACTATTACACTTATCCCAAAACCAGGCAAAGACACCTCCAAAAAGGAGAACTATAGGCCAATCTCCTTAATGAACATTGATGCAAAAATCCTCAACAAAATAATGGCAAATCGAATTCAGCAACACATCAAAAAGATTATTCACCACGACCAGGCAGGCTTCATCCCAGGGATGCAGGGGTGGTTCAACATACGAAAATCAATAAACGTAATAAACCACATTAACAGAAGCAAAGACAAAAACCACTTGATCATCTCAATAGATGCAGAAAAAGCCTTTGATAAGATCCAAGATCATTTCATGATAAAAGCTCTAAGAAAACTAGGAATAGAAGGAAAGTTCCTCAACATTATAAAAGCTATATATGACAAACCTACAGCCAGCATTATACTTAACGGAGAAAAATTAAAACCATTCCCTCTAAAATCAGGAACCAGACAAGGATGCCCACTATCTCCACTCCTATTCAACATAGTACTGGAATTCCTAGCCAGAGCAATTAGGCAAGAAGAAGGAATAAAAGGAATACAAATAGGTAAAGAAACTGTCAAAATATCCCTATTTGCAGACGGCATGATCCTATACCTTAAAGACCCAAAAAACTCTACTCAGAAGCTTCTAGACATCATCAATAGCTATAGCAAGGTAGCAGGATATAAAATCAACATAGAAAAATCATTAGCATGTCTATACACTAACAATGAGCAAACGGAAAAAGAATGTATGAAAACAATTCCATTTACAATAGCCTCAAAAAAAATCAAATACCTAGGTGTAAACCTAACAAAAGATGTGAAAGACCTCTACAAGGAAAACTATACACTTCTGAAGAAAGAGATTGAGGAAGACTATAGAAAGTGGAGAGATCTCCCATGCTCATGGATTGGTAGAATCAACATAGTAAAAATGTCAATACTCCCCAAAGTAATCTACATGTTTAATGCAATTCCCATCAAAATTCCAATGACATTCATTAAAGAGATTGAAAAATCTACTGTGAAATTTATATGGAAACACAAGAGGCCACGAATAGCCAAGGCAATACTCAGTCAAAAGAACAATGCAGGAGGTATCACAATACCTGACTTCAAACTATATTACAAAGCAATAACAATAAAAACATCATGGTACTGGCACAAAAACAGACGTGAAGACCAGTGGAACAGAATAGAGGATCCAGATATGAAGCCACACAACTATGAGCAACTTATCTTTGACAAAGGAGCTAAAAATATACGATGGAGAAATAGCAGCCTCTTTAACAAAAACTGCTGGGAAAACTGGTTAGCAGTCTGCAAAAAACTGAAACTAGATCCATGTATATCACCCTATACCAAGATTAACTCAAAATGGATCAAGGATCTTAATATCAGACCCCAAACTCTTAAGTTGATACAAGAAAGAGTAGGAAATACTCTGGAGTTAGTAGGTATAGGTAAGAACTTTCTCAATGAAACCCCAGCAGCACAGCAACTAAGAGATAGCATAGATAAATGGGACCTCATAAAACTAAAAAGCTTCTGTTCATCAAAAGAAATGGTCTCTAAACTGAAGAGAACACCCACAGAGTGGGAGAAAATATTTGCCAATTATACATCAGACAAAGGACTGATAACCAGAATATACAGGGAACTTAAAAAACTAAATTCTCCCAAAACTAATGAACCAATAAAGAAATGGGCATGTGAACTAAACAGAACTTTCTCAAAAGCAGAAATTCAAATGGCCAGAAAACACATGAAAAAATGCTCACCATCTCTAGCAATAAAGGAAATGCAAATTAAAACCACGCTAAGATTCCACCTCACCCCTGTTAGAATAGCCATCATCAGCAACCCCACCAACAACAGGTGTTGGCGAGGATGCGGGGAAAAAGGAACTCTCTTACACTGTTGGTGGGAATGTAGACTAGTACAACCACTCTGGAAAAAAATTTGGAGGCTACTTAAAAAGCTGGACATCGATCTACCATTTGATCCAGCAATACCACTCTTGGGGATATACCCAAAAGACTGTTACTCCAGAGGCACCTGCACATCCATGTTTATTGCGGCACTATTCACAATAGCCAAGTTATGGAAACAGCCAAGATGCCCCAGCACTGACGAATGGATTAAGAAAATGTGGTATCTATACACAATGGAATTTTATGCAGCCATGAAGAAGAACGAAATGTTATCATTCGCTGGTAAATGGATGGAATTGGAGAACATCATTATGAGTGAGGTTAGCCTGGCTCAAAAGACCAAAAATCGTATGTTCTCCCTCATATGTGGACATTAGATCAAGGGCAAACACAACAAGGGGATTGGACTATGAGCACAGGATAAAAGCGAGAGCACACAAGGGAGGGGTGAGGATAGGTAAGACACCTAAAAAACTAGCTAGCATTTGTTGCCCTTAATGCAGAGAAACTAAAGCAGATACCTTAAAGCAACTGAGGCCAATAGGAAAAGGGGACCAGGAACTAGAGAAAAGGTTAGATCAAAAAGAATTAACCTAGAAGGTAACACCCACGCACAGGAAATCAATGTGAGTCAATGCCCTGTATAGCTATCCTTATCTCAACCAGCAAAACCCCTTGTTCCTTCCTATTATTGCTTATACTCTCTCTACAACAAAATTAGAGATAAGGGCAAAATAGTTTCTGCGGGGTATTGAGGGGGGGAGCGGGAGGGGGTGGAGTGGGTGGTAAGGGAGGGGGTGGGGGCAGGGGGGAGAAATGAACCAAGCCTTGTATGCACATATGAATAATAAAAGAAAAATGAAAAAAAAAAAAAAAGGGCTACCTGTATCTGCCTTCCTCTTTGAGGTGTTAAAGAGCTGCAAGACTTCTTGAATGGGTAGAGGACAGAAAAATGAAAGGCTTGTCTTGCCAAAGGAAGTCTTAAAACTTACTTATCCTTCCTGTGTTTTGGGCAGATCTAGATCACATCTCCCTGCTTTAGCACCCATCTTGAGCACCCAGGTCCATTGTCTAATGATTAGGGGTTATTAAATGACATGACCACGTGTAGTCCCCCGGCTCCCTTGTAAAGTTTAAAGACTACAGAAAACAACCTCCATTTGGAGTCTTACTCCTGTTTCCTGCATGGTGAGCAGGAAATGTGTCTCCTTTCCCCCCCACTTCTCCCTACTTTATCCTTGTTATACTGAAATAAATCCTTGCTAAAACTTCCACCTTGTGAGACACTTTGAAGTGCTTTTCATGTTTTGTGGATCTCAAGTACCTGTAGCTTTGTGTAGAAACTGAGGGAGCTCCCTCACCCCTCATCTGGTAACAAGACCATGCTCATTTCCTTGTGCATGGAGCTCTCTCTCTCAAGTGGTTCCTGCTTCATCAAAGCATATGAGCCAAGAAGACAGTAGGGAAATTCTAGCAAAACCAAAGTTAGAAGCCTATATAATCCACTCTTGGAAATGACATCCCATCATCACCTTTGCAGTGTGCTAGTGGTTAGAAGCAAGTCACTGGTCCTGCCCACACTCAAGAGATTTCTAAGGGCGTAAATACCAGGAGGTGGGGGTGCTGGGAGCCAGTTTAGAATCAGCCTATCACATTCAGCAAAGGTAAATTGTGGTGGGGGATAGGTAGGTGGTGCTGGATCCCTTTCAAGAGTGAAGTGTCATATTGGGTAGAAGAAATGGGCAAGGAGACCTCTATAGGACAGGTGTGCACAGAACCTTCCCTGCACTGGGTTGTCATCCTATCTGGGCCTGATGCCTCTGAGCTAGGCCATAGGCCCTTTTGGCCTAGGTTCGCCCCTTGCCGGGGATGTTGAGGAAGACATGAATTAGGGTAACGGCCATAGAGATGGGAAAGAAGGACTGGGGAAGATTTTAGAAGGTAATGTTATAGGATTTATAACTGATCAGATATGAGAGTAATGGTGTCAGGTGAGGAGAAGTGGGGAGAAGTTTCTACAGTAGGAAATTGGGCAGATATGATGTCATTAACCCACAAGAGAGAGCCTGGGTCAGAGGTTGGGGGGTGTTGGTTATGCTGATTTTGAGAAGAGGATGCTACCATTGCCCTTGTAGTTTTGATGCTCAAGAGCAGGATGAGGGCTATGGACAGATGGACAATTGGCAATCACAGTGAGGCAGTGGTAACTGGAACCTCCTCTGTATAGTCAAAGCCCCCAAGTCCCCAAGACTCAGCCTACTAAGGATTCCTTGGCGAACATCTACCCAGAGGGAATTGGAAAGGGAGCCAGGGAGGCACCCTGGGCCAGGAGAACTGGGAGAGCACCATGGGCCAGGAACTAGAGGAGGAGTGGGTGCCAGTCCATGTTGGTACAGACTGGAGAATGGACATAGTATATCCTGGGACTTTGTGGAGTCAGGTGCAGGAAGCAGAGGGGACAAAGCCCTATTACAAGGGCCAAGGAGTAAATGGGAGTGATGAACAAATAGCTTTTTAAAGATAGAGCAGTGTTTATCAAGAGAGACCAAGGACTTGGGGTCCTGGGTCAGGTCCACATCTCCCAGTAGCCTCTAGTCAAGTTTTTTCATTTTTCTTTTCTTTTCTTTTTTTTTTTGGCAGTACTGGGGTTTGAACTCAAGGCCTCACACTTGCTAGGCAGGCGCTGTATCACTTGAACCACTCCACCAATCCTTTTTCATGTGTTTCTGAGATAAGGGTCTGCTTTTTGCCCAGGCTGACCTCGAATTATGAGCCTCCTGATCTGTGCCTCCTGAGTAGCTAGGATTACAAGCACAAGTCACTATTCTCTAGGCAAGTCTTGATGTCCCAGAGGAGCAGGGAAGATGGTCCCTGCCCAGGGCCGATATGGGGTGTACTAAGGTCACACTGATGACAGCCCAGGGGGATGCTGCTCAGAACTTACCCCTCCCTACTCTTGTTCCTCCCCACCCTCTTCTCCAAAATAACCTTTCAAATGATCTCACTGCCCAGCTCAACTGTTCCCTTTCACTTGGGGGACACTCACAACCCTTGCCAGAGTGGCCTTCTCCTGACCTCTGTGTCCTCTCTCAGCAGCTCTCACTCCCCTGTTCCTCTTGCCCTTCAGAGCCTGGCTGTATGGAGAGCCTCTACCCAGATTGGGCTCCCTGTATCCTCTCCAGTGCCTGACAGGGTTCCAGGCACGTAACAGGACCTCAACAAATGGTTGCCCATGAATAAGTGAGAAATGAACGGTCACAGGAGCTGTGTGACCTTGCACTAGTCACTTCACCTCTTTAGGATTTAGAAAGTCCTCCTGTGAGGTAGGGAAGGACTATGTATCACTCTGATCAGTTTTAGCTCTGGCTAAATTGTTGCCCTTTTTTTTACCTTCTGGTCAGGATTTACTGAACAATGCATGTGGAAACTTGGGGACCTAAGGAGGATGGGAGCAGGCTGGGGAACAGGGCAGGGGTGTGGAGAGTCCAAGATGAGACGTGTTCACCCACCCTCTTCCCCACCTACACACAGGGCTGGCAGCCCTAGCTGTGGCCTGACAGGCAGGAGCTGGCAAGCAGGCAGAATGGAAACCACAGCTTTGCATTTTTAGTGCCTGGGCTTTGATTCAAGGGGCAAGCAAGTCTAACACCAGTGTCAGCTCCTACAGAAGTGCTCTACAAAGCCACTTGGACCTGCACTGTGCACATAGGCCACATCCATGTATGCAAAATGCACATTTGAGATACAAAGGCAAACACACTGTACCAAAACCCTGGACCCCTATCCCTGTATCCCTGGTGCCTGGAAGCTCTGTAACTCTGAGCCTCTAGGGTGGTCTTTTCTCTTACTCTCTGGGCCTTCTCCATCTCAATGGACCCTGTGCACTTGGGTCCTGAGGATCTTTCTTTTTTTTTTTTTAGGATGTGTTCATTATATGGTGGGAGGGGGGTTGTAGTGACAATTCTGATTAGACTTATGTTGTACATTATTTGCATTGCCCCCATCATCTCTCCCCCTTTACCCTCTCCCCACCCCACTTAAACCAATTGCAAGAGATTTCTTAGTTCTGTTTCATATAGGTATATGAACTCCATCTACCATATACCCTCACTTTAATCCCCTTCATTCACCCTCCTCCTTCCACCAGTACCCCTTCCCCCATGCCGAACCTATTTTACAGTCCTATGTTTTGTTATTAATATTTAAGTTGATGTTCAAAGGGGTTTCTCAATGTATTCCCACTATGGGTGTGCTTTATTTTAGCCACTTCAACTCCTTCCATTATTCTCCCTTACCCCTTAACCTCCCACCCCCCCATTTTTCAACAGCTTTCAATATACATCCTTACGTCCTCTGCCTTCTCCTGAAGATCTTAATGTCTAGCCTGATGTGGTTGAAAACGGCCAGCAAAGGAGAATAACTCACAGGACTCTCCAGATGTTACTTATTTGCATCTCTGCAGGCCAAGGGTCTGAGAAAAACCAGGTTTAGTCACTAGAAACTTGTTGGGTACAGGTGCAACTTTCAAGAGAACTGGAAAATAGTGATGTAGGTGACACTGAGGCTGTTTCACTATTTACAAAACAGGTTCCCCATGACATCATTGAATTCTCAGAATGACACCATGTCCCCCACACATGGGTATTTGTAGATGATGGATCTGAGACAGTAAAGTGACTTGTGCCAGGCATGGAATCTGGGATGGAAGATGCCAGGCTCAGGGCCTGCTCAGCAGGCTTCTTATTCCAAACTTCCTTCCAAAGCTACACACCGGTTCTACTTCTTGCCTCTGGTTGTGGCATCTGCCTCTGTGGGCTCCACTCTTAGAGTACCCTGGGCCCAGGAAGCCCTGGATGGACTGTGTTCTCTGATACCTCTGCCTACATTTGGGTGTGCCTTAGCTATTGCAAGTGTGCATTATGCATATAACATATGCACACACTGTGTGGGTTCACTTAGCCATACAGAGTTCTTCAGGAATTGATATTGAGAAGTTGACAATCAGCTGAGAAGAGCTGAGATATTGTCTAGAGACTTGTGAAGCAGAGCCTCAAGAATGGTTGCCTGGGCCCTTCCAGCTACCAGCCCTCACCCACTGCTTTCTGCAGAAAAGCCCTCATGTATCAGAGGAGAGATCCAGCAGTCACACCTGCACATTGATTGCCCGAGCATCTACATGATCTTACAGTGGCAGCCCCAAATCTTTTTGAAACACAGTGCTTGGTTGACAGTTATATTAGCTTGAAATAGACCATCTCGCTTTACACACAGACAGACAGACAGACAGACAGACACACACACACACACACACACACACACACACACACACACAGACACACACACAACACGAGGCCTGGAACTGAAACACTGACCATGTGAGTAAATTAAGCTGACATTTACTTCAAGCACTAATTTCAATTTTTTTTTTTTTAATGTGCTTCTCAGAATTTGTGTGGTCTTGGGAGCATCTGTGCTATTGATTCCACTCAGAGCACAAGTACTGTGGGATTGCATTGGTCACTTGGTGGGGCAGCTGCTTTCCCCAATAGGGCTGCCTGAACAGAGGCTGTGTACAACAGGCCTGGCCCATGGCTGCACTGACCAGTAGCAATGTGCATGTTTCAGGATGATGACGGTGTTTGGAACAGTGTTGACAATGCAGCCAAATGAAGACAGTGCATGGCCCGTGTCTTCCTCACTCCACGCTCCTGGCTCTCCACTGGTAATGTAAGATCTCCTGGAAAGGTTCTCTTGGCAAATGTCTCTGAGCTGTTGGCTAGTCACCTTGCCCTTGAGCCCTGAAACACACCCTGTGGGAGTTGAAGACTCCTGGAGGCTTCCGCTCCCAGCATAGACACATTCCCTGGGGGAAGCTGGACTCTTCTGGGTTGAGGAACAGCTTGGCCTGGCATTTCCAAACAAATCCATATCCAGGAATTTTCGGGAAGTGTAAGAGACCACCCAATCAGGTCATTGAAATGAGGCCATTTCTAGAGTAAGGATGGAGAAGGTGGGCACAAAGGCAGGACGTACTGAGTGAGTGAGCTTTCATCCTGAATGCCAACTCTCGTCGTGTGGTAGGAGCTGCTGAACTCTGTTGATAGACTTCGTAGGCCATCCTTGGTCTTACGGAAAAAAGGCTGTGTTTGATTATTGATGACTGCCAAGGGCACGTCACCACATACAGTCTCTACAAGTAAGTCATGTGTCCTTGCTACCTAGAACCACATATGCCACATTGCTCAGCAAACATCTGCCAACTAGAATTTAATCCACATAGAGCATTCCTCTCTTGAGTGCCCCCTACTTCCTTGGATGACTCAGCAGGGGAAAAATGGGCAATTGACTTTCGAGTTATCCCACGAATCTTACTGTTGAGCAGAGCAGATAGCAGCTGTTTGGAGACATCTCTATTGGGTGTTGGGGATGTATAGTGTGTGTTGGAGCTGGGGACAGACCTGAGACCCCTCTTGCTGCTGAAGTAGATGGCAGTGATGAAGACACCCCTGCTTGGGGGAGTCAAAGAAGTCCTGCCAAAAGCTATAAAATTCTTCCCTTTGGAAATCCTGTCCTCAGACAAGACCCCTGGCTCTCTCACCACTGTGATGCAGGCCTCTCAGGTTCTCTCTGGTGTGCATGCAATTCCCATGGGGCTGGGAGGGTCTTGCCCTTTCTTGACGGCCTGTGCACACTGTGCCGCCCTCCCTTGGGGTCCTGCTCCATTTCTGGCAGTTCCTGAAGAAACTGATAAAGCAGGCAGAAGGTTCTCTGGTCCAGACCTACCAGGTTGTCTCCCCAGGCCTCAACCACCCCTCCCAAAGTGCACTGTGCAGGTCTGATTTCCCAGTTCCACATGCAGTCCCCAGATAAGGACCTTCAGAGAACCTGACTCACGAGAGCGTCTTCACCAATCACTTGGGTAAATTGGGACACGTGTGTCCTCCTGTGTGGTTCCTGAAAACTCAAAATTTGCCACTTCCTGCACTTCAAATGGTGAGCTAATTGTTCTCAAAACACAGAAGTTAATGTTGCAAGTCATAAAATATGTAAAGATTTTGTAGAGACAATGGAAGCCTTTTTGTTTTGTTTTTTTTTTCCCTGTGAAATGATGTGTTCTTACCATGGATCTGTTCACACACATTCACACCTATGTGAAAGGAGCTACACCACACATACTTTTGCAGATGTCCATGTGGGAATGTACAGACACACACAGAAGCACACACCTTTGGCTCTCGTCTCTGATCATCTGCCATGTTTAGTTTGTGAAAATGTGTGTACCACAGCACTGGGCTTGAAATTACTTGTTACTTTCTGTTTTTCATTAAATATTATTTCCCAGCCTTCCTCCCATTACACCAGGTATATGTCACGAATATACTCACATACAGTCCCCAGGATCCCAAATCTTCCCCAAGTGTGTATCCTCCTTTGTACTTCTAGAGGCAGCAGGATGTGGCAGGAGGAGTGTAGCCTTTGAAGTCAAAGTGATTCATGTCACTAGACATGAGTGGCAAGCTGCGTAGCCTTGGGAGGAGAATTAATCCCTGGAGCCTTGGTTTCCTGATTAGTAAAAACAATGGGTAAGGGCTGCAGATATAGCTCAGGGCAGAGCACTTTCTAAGCATGTGTGAGGCTCTGGTTCTATCCCCAGCACCACAAACAATAATGACAACAAAACCCAGAGGACATGACAATGCCTGCCTCACAGGGTCTGTACTTCATAGGTCTGACCAGCTCTGGGGACCAGGGAGGAACTGGTTTCACAGAAAGGAGCCCATTTCCTGTCAGATATGTCAAGTACTTGGAAAGTACTTCCTGGAAGGACTAGACAGTGGCTTGGAGTGGGTGATGGGTGCAGGGACTGTCATCTGGAGGGAACTGACCTACAGAGAACCACTGTCAAGATTCTGTGTTTGTTCCATGACCCCTTAGCTCAGACCCTTCACTTGTGGCTACATGTTGCCAAGAACATCATTTGCAAGTACAAATGAGGGCATAGAATTTACTTCCTTTTCCTCTGTTGATAATGGCTGGGTACTACTATGGACAAGTTTCTGGTTTGTGACTTCTGCCACCCCTTTGTTCCTATCTGACAGCTTACTGGAAACCTCTCTCTGCGTGGGAGAAGATAGAGGAAGTGACACCTTGGTGTTGTCTCAGAATCAATGGCTGGGCACATCCCCTGTAAGAACGCACAGAATTAGTCACCTCACTGACTCTGTTTTAGCATGAAGTAGTGACAGGGAAGCCATGTGACACAGGAAAGCTATGACACTTGCGTTCTAATCCAGTGGGGGATCTTAGGACAATCTCCTGTCCTCTCTCTTATGTAGATACAAACTTATGCAGGTGTTTTCACCTCTAATGTTTTGTGACTTTGGCATAACCACAAAACTCACAGATCTGAAGAACTTGTCTAGATCCTCACCACCTTTCTCTAGGGCCATTAGGAGATTCTGCTAATAAGACTCAATATCTCTTCCTACTCTGTCCTTCCTGACAAATCAGACCACTGGATACCTGATTGGTTCTTCTAAAATATACAACTAGCGCCTTTTCCCCTCTTTAACAATTTCCTCTGGGAACCTCTTACCACTTTGACTATGGATTGACTATGGGTCTGGTTCTTCACATGTCTAGTAAGTTTTGATTGTGTGCTAGACTGGAGAATGATACTTTGAAGGAAGGTTGGATTTTTGTGTCTTCCTTTAAAGAGTGGTGAGTTTAATTCTGGAAGGCAGTTAAATTCCTGGCATACCCTTTTGGTCCTATCAGGCCTGGTTTTATTCTCCATTAGGACAGGTCTATTTTTATTTTGAACGTAGTCCTAGACCCTGTCTCTTATCCTAGAGTGTGTTCCCTGCTCCTAAAGAATCATGACTGCTGAGCTCATCTGTGGTTGCACTTCCTCAGCTTCAGTTACCTGCAGCCAATCATGGTTTAAAATAGTAAATTAAAAAGATGATAAGTTTTAGTCAGTTTTGTTATGCCATACTGTTATAATTATCTTATTATTAGTTTTATTGTTAATCTCTTACTGTCCCTAATTTATAAAGGAAATTTTATCATAGGTATGCATATATTGTTGCGGGAATCTCAAGCTGAGATATGGGACTATGAGACAATTCAGCAGGAAGCAACGTTTATTGTGCCAGCATAGACTCAGAGGACTCATGTCCAAAGGCTGAGTCCTGAGAACAAAGGAATCTCACCTTATATACCCTTGCAAGCAGGTTACAGAGGCAAAAAGCAAGGTCTAATCCATATATGGTTACATACACTCCTATAGGCTACACTACCTTACTGTTACGTGACTTTCTCCCCCACCTCCAAGTGCTATGTGACCTTCTCCACGTTTGGATTTCTTAGGTTTTATCTCTCTGCTATGCCATCCCTCCCTCCCTGCTACTTTATCAGAACACAGGCCTGTCTGTTTCTCTTCTGGTCCTCCTCTCTGCTACAATATAGGACAAAACATAATATAAATAGGGTTTGATGCTGTGGTTCAGACCACCATGGGAGGCTTGGAGGGCATCCCCTATGTGTAATGGGGAGCTACTGTGCAGTCCGAAAGCCTGAGGTCTGTCCACTTTGACTGGACTCAGGTACTCCATGAGATCTCGCTACCTTGACTGGACCTCCAGGGTCCAATATTGCATGATCTGTAGTATTATTGTCCACTCTCAGACCCACAGGTGATCTTTTCCAGGCAATGTGGAAACTCACACAGTACATGTACTTCTCTGTGACCAAGGTCCATGGAGGATGCTTGCCTAGATTGCATCCCCAAACCCCAGTAAGCACAACATGTGAGCTCCCTCTTCTCCAGCAGCCCAGAGCTCTACCCTCTGTCAAGGCAGCTCAGCTAGGACCCTGCCTCAGTCCTGTACTAGTTTGTCACCCATTAGGAACTAAATCCCCATATTTCACATCAAGATGCCAGTGGGTAATGTCTACAGACAAAAAAATCAAGAAACACCTATGTAGGCAGATTTTTAGGATATGAGTGTGATCTGTAGAAGACCCAAACTTTATGGTTTGAACTGTCTGTGGTAAAGGCTGGGGCTGGTGAGTCAGTTGCTTTTTAAAGAAAAAGATCTGAACAATTCAATTTTAAAAAACGCTTTGGGCGTAGTGGTGCCTACCTGTAATCCCAGCTACTTAGGAGGCAGCAGTAAGAGTATCACAGTCCAAGGCTGGCCTGGGCAAAAGACAGAGATTCTACCTGAAAAACAAATTTAAAAAAGCAAAATGGCTCAAATGGTAGAGTGCTTGACTAGCAAGTATGGGGCCTTGAGTTCAATCCCCAGTACTGCCAAAAACCAACCAAACAAAAGGCCCTATGTGTAAGTACTATCAGCTCTTATCCATAACACCTAAACACTTTGGCTTAGCATTCAAGGCCCCATATGTTCTTACTTCTGTCCCTTTGCACTTGCATTCCTCAACAATGAACCCATCACTGTTTTCTTTACTGCTCATGCTTACATTGGAATATCTTGACCCCTCTTCTCTGATCCCACCCATATTGTCACACCATTTTGACCCAGAGGCCCATTTTCTTCCCTTCCTGCTTTGCTCTTCAAGGGCACTCCCATGTTTGTGTGTGGCAGGCAGCAGTGCCAGAAGGACTGCTATGTCTCCTGCACTCTCAGTCTCTCCTGTTGAGTGGGTTCCTTCCATCTGTCTGCCTTGCTGCATGTGTCACAAATCCACTACACATTCTCATGAACAACCCAAGGAACAAAAGCAATTGCTCAGCATTTTACCCAATTCATAATGAGTATTGCTGGTAGAATAATCAATAGGAAATAAAGGTGAAAATGGCAAAAATTATGCTTGGTAAGGTTTTCTTTAACTAAAATAATAAAATGTCCTAGGCCATATTGATTTATGTAAAATTTGAGCCAGGAAAATTGGTGGAAATTAAGCCCTATGTCTGCTACAAGGATAAAAGTTTTCTTTAAAGGAATTTGATGTGAACAAAACAAACAGATCAAAGAATGGTGCTTGTGCTGTTCAATGGAAAAGAAAAATGGTGGAGGTAATACATTTCTGGTAATAGAAATGTAAATGTGGGAGAATGTGGAAACTATCTGCCTGCAGTAGAAAGTTGCTGAAGGGAATAACTTGACTCAGCAGAGTTCTCTTGCCAAAAATTCGTTAATGGTTATGCAATTCTGATAAAAAAATATTTCTATTTAAAATATCCCTGGGTTAAAAACAGTCAGTTCATTCCTAGGGATGTACTTGAAGGAATGTAAGTCAGGTTACAGCAAAGGCACCTGCACACCCATGTTTATTGCAGCACCATTCACAATAGCCAAGCTATGGAAATAGCCAAGATGCCCCACCACTGACAAATGGATCAAGAAAATGTGGTATCTATACACAATGGAATTTTACTCAGCCATGAAGAAGAATGAAATGTTATCATTCACAAGTAAATGGATGGAACTGGAGAACATCATCTTAAGTGAACTTAGCCAGGCTCAGAGGACCAAAAGCCCCATGTTTTCTCTCATATGTGGAACACAAATACAAACAGTGTTATGAAAAACAGGTCACACTAAGGGGAGGTCACCTATGAGAGCGGGACAGCAAAAGAAGGAAGTTAAGAGGTGAATATGGATGATGCACATCCTACACAAGAATAAATACAGAATTTTAAAGCCTGTTGAAATCACCAGAAGAAGGGGACTACGGTAGAAAGGGGAAAAATGGAGGGGATGAACCAATTTGGGTTATAATACATTCATACATGGAAATGTCACAAGGAAACTCTCTGTTTAGCTATCTTAAATGAACAAATCGTCATTTTGCTTTTTACAAAAACGGAGAACAGAAAGGCAGAACAAATCCTGCCTGAGAGGCTGGTACCAGTGAGAGGATGGAGGATGTAAGGAAAGGGTGTAGGAGTGAATATGGTAGAAATATTATGTACTCATGTATGAAAATGGAAAAGATTAGACCCATCGAAACTATTCTAAGAATGGGGAGAGGGAAAATAAAGGAGATTGATGGAGCAGTTGAATTCAACTATGATATATCGGAAGAATTTTTGTAAATGTCACAATGTACCCCTAGCACAACAATAATATGGTAATAAAAAAAGGCCATTAAACAAAAAAGAAAGAAAACAGTAGGACCAAAATGCCCCCTGTGGTCTTCCATTCCTCCATGGCCATCCTCTTCTCTAGAAAATGCTCTTCTGAGTAACTGGGTAACTTCTGCTCACCTGTTGGCCCAGCTTATGGCCACCTGATCTCTGAAGACTCACCTGCACCCCAGGGACCAGCTGGCTCCTCCTGCTCTTTCATCCTCTGTCTGTCCCTCATCCCTCACTGGGGCTTCGCTGTGCACTATTAACCCACTTCTGTCTGTAGACTGTGAGCTTTTGGAAAGTAACTGCTCTTCTCTGTACCTTGACACGTTATATTTCATAACTTTCGCATCCAGCTGAGTTTTGGATTTAATAGATTGATATTGACGATATGAGTATGTTTTATAAGAAACCCAGGCCTGAGCACTAAAAGGGAAGCAAAGAAGACACAAAAAAGTGACTGAGACACAGCCCTATGCTTAGGCAGATGGTAAAGAAAGTATTAAAAATAATCCATGTGTGTGGGGGGAACTGAGCATAGTGATACATGCCTGCAATCCCAGCTATTCGGGAGGCAGATGTAGGGGAATCATGATCTGAGACCAACCCTAGAAAAGTAAGCATGAGAACCTATTTCTAAAACAAACTAAATGCAAAAAGGCTGGTGCATAGTTCAACTGGTGGAACACTTGCCTAGCAAGTATGAGGCACTGAGTTCAAATCCTATACTGAAATAAATAAATAACCACAGTGGAAGGCCCTGAGACATGCTGTGTCCAGGGAGGGTGACCCCAGTGCTGGCTAAGGGAATCTAAGACTTCTTTCTTTAAAAAAAACTACAGTGGTTAGCTGAGAGTGTAGCTCAGTGGTAGAGCACTTGTCTAGATGTGTGAGATTCTGGGTTTGATCCTTAGCATCACAAACAAAACAAAACAATAACAATAACCAAAACCAAAACCAAACAAATAAAGGGATAGACAAATCTACCAATGGCTATTACCATTGCCTTATAACTTAAAAATATGGACTTTTAAAAAAATAAAGTGACTCATATTTCTATTACTGTGGCCATTGAAATTTTAGAGGGGCTTTTCCTCTCTGTTTCATCTCTCTGGGGCTTTAAAAATATTGTTTACTTTTAAGTAATTATAAATTGACAGTAAATTGCAGAAACAGAACTGAGAAATACCATGTTTCAATGGCAATGTCTTAAATATTGTGCAATGTCAAAACCAAGAAATTGACATTGGTCCATTCCCAGGCTTTATTCAGATTTTACATCACTTAGCTTTTTGGTAATATAGGTACAATAGTTTTGTATGGGTGGTCATATCTTATTTCTTCAATTAATTTTGTCTCACGTGGCTCTCTAAATATCAGTTTTAATAACTGTCATTTATAATGTCTACCAGCCACCCAAATTCTCCCCCAGCCCTTTTCTGAAGTTGGTATTGCCTCCGCGTTCACTGTTAGGAAGAGGACTATATTATATGTACGATTGTACACTTTGCATGCTTTTTTTCTTAGAATAAATTGCTAAAGAATGGGAAGTGGCAAGTACTGAAGGGATACACTATATTTTTTCTTCAGAAAGATTTAAATGTATTTGGAGCTGGGATTGACCAAGAAGAGAGGGAGCAGTTGAAAATACAGGAGAGGGACCCTGATGACCAGGCAGAGCCCGGGGGAGCCAGGGATGTGGCCAGCTGGTTGCATTAGTGGCCCCAGGTCTTTACCCCTTCAGGTATCCCTTGGACAAGTGACTTTTCAGTTCTTACCGTAAACGTGGTATTCCCCCATGGCCTGGGGCTTGCTTTAACCTGTGGAATGAGGCAGGAGGATCAGTGTGGCAGCTGAGGACCTGGCATCAGGGGACACTGGTGTTTCCACTGCAGCCTCTCATGCCTCTGCTGTGGAGGTGAAAACGTGTGCTGGAAGACAAGCTACACGTGGAGCAGCACCTCGTCACCCAGCTGCCTCAAGGTAGATGGGTCAACAACTTGCAGGCACCCACACATGATGTGTCCAGCCCAAAGCTACCCAACTGGCCCAGCTGCCTAACACAGGTGCAAAAAGCCTGTTCTCATGTGTCAATGACATTTCTGGGATTGTTTGTTACCTAGCAATTTTGTAGCAAAAGCTAACCAATACGTGATGCCCAGAATGGGGGAGAGAAAGATAAGGGAAAGAACCTTCAGATTAGGTAAATTGAGGCATGAAAGAAAGAATGCTTGTCTGTGTGGATGTGGTGCTCTTCTTTGTAGAGACCATTGCTCTTTTGTCTGAGATACTGGGCGGGCAGAAGATCACACATTTCGAGTGAACCACTTGACATCATGTAAGGAATTTAAGTAAGCTGATCTGGTCTTGGCTACCAGGCCAAGAAGTCCTAAGAAAAGAGAAGTTAGCCTTTTGTGTAAGGAGAGCATAAGATAGGTCTCAGTTACACAGGCCGTGTGCTGCACAGAGGTGCCTGGCCAGGGGCAGTGTGAGATGCATGGCGACAAACAGAAATACAGACCTCCCTGCCTTCCTCTTTTAAACTCAAGAACATATCTGCAAGATCAAAGTGCTAGATTATACCTTGTGTAGCAAAAAGAGTTTTAGTGATAAGAAAGGGGAAATAACATCCGGAATTAGATGCAGAATGCTTTCAGTGTGAGCTGGTGGCTCACACCCGTAATCCTAGCTACTTGGGAGGCTGGGATTTAGGAAGATTTAAACATATTTTGAGCTGGGATTGCCCAAGAAGAGAGGAAGTGGTTGAGGATACAGGAGAGGGGCCCTGTTCATGGTTCCAGCTAGCCTGGATAAAAAAGCTGAGAATATTCTAGACTCCATCTCAGAAAGAAAAAAAAGGTGGGCATGGTGGCACAAGCCTGTCGTCCCAGCTACAACAGGAAGTGTAAAATAGGAGGGTCACAATCCAGATGAGCTTGGGCAAAAAAGTCAGACCCTATCTCCAAATTAACCAGAGCAAATAGGAGTAGAGGTGTGGCTTAAGTGATAGAGCATCTATCTAGTAATTTCAAGGCCCTGAATTCAGTACCACCAAAAATAAATGAATAAATAAATAGTGTTTTCTTTTTCAAAGCCTTGAGGTGAACATTGCCTCCTTTTTTTCCTCACAGATAAAGTTGGATTAATTTTGGTTTACTTGTACCACTGCTAGGTAAATCAGGAGATACAGTACATGGTGAGGGCAGTTCTTACAAAATGGATTCCTGCCCTGTAAAGGGAGCCAGATGGGTGTTTTTCAGTTCTAACTCAAGAGCCAGCATTCCCGTGGTTAGAACCTCTGAGGTCAGTGCCCCAGAGGGGACTTCTAGGACCAAGTCCTGGGACTGGAGGGGCCAGAGGAGTCATCCAGTCCTTCCTGTCACTTAACAAACTGAGAGGAGGCTCAGAGAGGTGAAAGGACTGGCCCTAGGTCACACAGCTCATGAACGGCTTTACTGGAATGAAAAACAAGGATGTTTTTTTACTTCTTTTCCTTTGTTCTTTCTGTTTCATTCCCAGGAACTGTGATGGACGGTTGTGAAAAAACTGAACCAGCAGAAGGTGTTCTCCATCAGTGTCCAGAGCAAAGTCCCTTCTTGCAGAAAGCTGGCACAGTGGCCAGGGTGGTCACACTCTGTGCTAGTGCATAGGCACCAGGGAGGAAAGCCTCGTCTCCAACTGTATTTCCTCTGGGTAGACAGAGACTCCTGGAGCAGGCAAAGGTTGATTACGTTGAGCCACACTGCCCAGGCAATGGAGTCAATGCTCCTTCATGCTATGTTGGCATCCCATAATAGTGGTCCAGTACTGGGTTATGACACATTATTGGATCAGGACCAACTGGGTTTTGAGTTCTAGAATGACCCTGAAATGCTGCTTTTCCATTGATGACAGAGGGGATAAAGACAAAGGTTCCCAGACACTTGAACAACCAGCCCAGGTGCACGCTCCAGAGCAATGACTGGTGGGCCCCAGACTCGATTGCCCAACCCACTGTGCCTCTTTGGATTGGTTCCCTTCCCTCTCTGGGCCTTGATTTCCCCATCTACAACCTGAAGGGGATGGAATGGAGGGTCGCTGAGGCCCCTCCCTGCTTGGCCATACATCCAACCTTGGACCATGAGTAGACTCAAAGCCATCAGCCAAAAAGAGCCAGTTCTAGACACTTCTTGCTCCACCTATCCCTGCATCTGCTTCCTCTCCAGGCATTTCCTATTTTCTGCTCTGTCTGTACAGAAAGACTTGCTTGGCTCTGTCTCTTTCCCAGGCCCCCCTAGGTAAATGTCTTTGCTTGGAGCGCACTGAGGCCACCCATGGTGGTATCTATGGCCACTCATGGTCTCCAGGTGGTCCTAGAACCACAGGGTGAAGGAGGAGCTTTTGGTTCAAGGTTTTGGGCAGCTATCAGGCAAAAGGGAAGTGCAGAGGTTGACCTTGTCCTCAAGTTACAGCTGTGACCTTCTCTCTCTTCACTGTGCTCCTCTACTGTGACCAAGGGGTCAAGAGAAGATTCTGGATGCTGCAGCCATAAAGACAAGACAGCAGACAGCAGGCAAGGTCCTAGAAAGAGGAAGTGTGGCTGGCTCTTCAAGGGTGAGCTGTCTGGGGACTGGAACAGAGGGCCTACGGTCAGGAGGCTAAAAGGCAGCTTGGTTTAGGTTCCTCTCCCAAGAGCAGGATGGGGTTACTCTGGCCCAAACAGGAAATTGGCGAACTCCCATATTTCATTTTAAAAATCCAGGGCCTGGTGCTGGTAGACACTCAGCAAGTGTTTACTGAATTCATATGGATTCTTTCTGCTGGATTGCCGTAAATTTCCCAGTCTCTAAGCCATGCTGGGTACCCTTACTTTCTACTACCTGCCTCTGAAAGGTGGTCCTGGGGAGATAACACCCCTGGGAGAGTGGTTAGGCACCCTGAGCTATCACTGGCCAAATAGTGCTTCTTCCTGGGCTTAGTTTACCCATCTGTGAAACAGAAAGGAGAGGTGGGACCATGAGGTCCCAGCTGGCTCTGGGGGCTCTGCCTTGGTACTCCAGGCTTACTGAGGCATTGGGAGAATTTGGTGAGCTAAGCCTGGAAGAGATGTTTGAAGAGAAGTAAACCTTACCAGTGACAAAATCAATGCCAAAGCAGCAGGGACAAAGGAAATGCTGTGCACCACCTCTGACCACCTCAGGACTGTCGCCTGTTTTAGTTTCCGCCTACTCTCAGAAGCTTGAAAAAATTTCCTTGCATTATGACCCACGTGTATCTGTGTAAGAAATAAGGCCTGGAGTCTGCACAGTATTTCTCACAGCTCTGGATTCATTTGCTTGTTGACTGATTTGTAAAACATTCATTGAGCACCACAATGTGGCAGGTGGTAGGGTCCCCACCAGGATGAGACTCAGTGATGTAAATAGAAAGTTAAACCACATGGCCAGATTTTGGGTGGCTGATGGTGACACTCACCTTCTCCTTTGGAGTCAACAGTATGCCATATGCTTATCACCATCACTCTCTGAAGAGCACACAATATCTGTGGAGGAGGACATGTAGGCTCAGAGAGGTAAAGTAACTTGTCCAAGATCATACAGCCTCTAGCGTCTGGCTCCAAATCCAGTGCTCAAGGGAGTACCTTGTATGGTACCTCAAAACTGGGGATATAACGCCAAAACTTCTCGCCCTCCATGGCTCCTTTAGTGGCTCCTTTTGCTTCACCAAGTCTCTTTTGTTTCCATTAAAAACAAAAGTAGCTGCTTGGTTACTGTATTTACAATGCTGAGCAGTGTCATGGTCTTGTATTACCCTTTACAAAAACGAAAATATTTTAAGACTTTCACCTTGGCCCTGCCTTGGGCTGAAAAGTCTTTCCTACCCCTTCCCTCCACAGAGAGCCAAGAAGGGCATTCAGTGCAGGACCAGCCCTGTCTCAAGAGCTGTTAGAACCATCACTACCAGGTGAGGCCCTTCCTCTGTCACATGTGTCAGTCTTTTGCCTCCAGAAATAGTCAATTCTGTCAAAACAGAGCCAGGTCACAAAAACCCAAGCAGAGGCAGAAGCAAGCCAAGCCCTTTATGCTCTGAGAATGTTCTTCAAGATTCTTGAGGGCAGATGAGCACATTTGAGTTGAGCTCTAACGTTGCTGTGTGACTCTGGCTGGCTTTTAACCTCTCTGAGCTTCTGTGAGCCAACAGCTCCACAGATACTACAGTGCTGGTCGACCAGCTCACTTCACCAAGGTGCCACCAGGGTTTATAGGACCATTTATAAATAGTGGCTTCATTAATGAAGAAGGATGTTCTTCAGGCTTCTCTGGGGCCTGTGGGTAAGGCAGCATGAATACCAGAAGGAGATTGGGCCTCAAGGATAGAAGATCCAAGTTCAAACTCTGAGGAGCTGTATGAACTTGAGCAAGTTTCCAACAGTCTAAGGCCAGCAGGGAAGCTGGGTAGTGAGGGTGCCTGCCCTGCCCTTATCCAACATTGCTAAGCGGACCAAAGACACTAGCCAGGGCTGGCTCATACTTCAGCAGCTGCGGTCCCCTTGGAGCACAGAGGTCTTGGGACCTTCAGATCGTAAGATCTGCCAAGATGAGAAAAGGTAGGGGATAATTTTCCCTGTTGCCTGGGTTCCCTCCATAGGCCCTGTGCTAAGGAAGCAGTTTTCAGAAGGGCCTACCCCTTCCTGTGGAGCAGCACCTGGTTTCATCTTCTCCAGGAAATGCAGGGACCACAGGTGGCCATGGCACACACCACTTTTTCATCCCACAGAGTCCCTCCAGCTGGGCTCTGGGCCCCTAGGCTGATGTTCCCTCTATGCTGAGAGGCTAAGCCCAATTAGAGTCAGGTGGAAACAGCCAAACTGAATTGGGGGACTCATTAGGGTGGCCCCCTGGAGGACAGGCCACCCTGGCAGGCTTGGCGGCTCTTTGAGTGTTTTGATGTGCCGCCTGCCTAGCCAGCACCTGAGGACCAATCCTGCCAGTTGGACACTGGCCGGCTCCCTCCAGGTGGCCAGCGAGGGTGTGGCAACTTCACAAATAAGGAAAACCAGGATAAGAGGCAATGTTTGCCTCTGCACAATAAGTTCGTGATAGCTTTGTGACAATCCTGATTAAGCCGTTCCAAGACCATTGTTGCTCCCACAGTGGTCTCCTCCACTAGGTCTTAAGAAATCAAAGACTATGGCTGTCAGCCTTCTCTTTGAAGTATCATCGTTTGCTTCTTTAATTCAGACAGGTGGAGAGCCATATGACTCTGGTTTTTGGGTAAAATTTTCCTTTTCATCACACAGATCCATAAGAAACAGATATCTGTGGAATATAATAAAAGGTATACTATATAAAGAATATTGACAAAATGAGGATATGTGCTCAAATTCAAAGGCAAGACACACACACACTGTATCATGGTCATTGGCAACAAGCCAACTATTAACAGGACCCAAGGTGGTAAATGCTGGATCAATATTTAGACTGTGTCCCAAAATTCCAACACCAGGACTTCTGGCAGAATGGTGCGTTCCGTGTGTTATAGCTTCTCTTGAAAGTATTTAACTTATAAATAACTACATAAACATAATTAATGTTTTTCTTCCATGTGCTCCAAAAATAATTTTGGAAGAAAGTCCATAAATATTTCACATAATATTACACAAAATATAGTTGAGGAAAACTGCCTTAAAAAAAATAAAAACAGCCGAGTACTGGTGGCTCATGCCTGTAATCCTGGCTACTCTGAAGGCAGAGATCAGGAAGATCATGGTTTGAAGCCAGCCTTGGCAAATGGTTCCTGACACCCTGTCTCAAAAATACGCAACACAAAACCAGCACTGGTAGAGTGGCTCAAGTGGTAGAGCATGTGTCTAAGCAAGTGTGAAGTCCTAAGTTCAAATCCCAGTACCACCCCCCCCAAAAAAAAAGTTAAAACAAAGATGAATTTTGTGGTTTCTGAGTAACAGAGCACAGATCCATCCCAGCTCAGGGCAGTGGGATGAAGTCCACTCCTCTGCCAGGCTCTTGAAGACGTGAATGTGGAGGTTCTGTGAACCTGTGGAAAATGTTATGTCTTCTTCCATTGTGGGCTTGAAAGGGGCCAAGAAGCAGTCCATTCCAAGAGCTCCCACACATGGGTTTCCTCCTGCAAGCAAGCCATGGGAGAGGTGAGCTCAGCCTCATTTGACTCCTTCCACCCATAGGAGCAGGCCTCCCTTCAATTGGTCAAGCTTAGAGGTGGACCAGACCCAAAGGGCTGTCAGTCTGTCTTGCACCCCAACCAAGAACAGCCACTGATTAAATATTTCAGTGACAGGGACCTTAGTGTTTTGGCAGCAGTATGTTTTATTTTCACATTTATCAAATAGTTGTCCTTATACTGAAATTGGCCTTCCTGAAATTTCTCCCATGGGTTCCAGTTTCTCCTGGACAGTTGTGCAGAACGCATGACATCACTGCCCTTTGAACGTGTGAGAGCAGATCTCCAGCCAAAGCACCCCAGGTCCCTCAACTTTGGTTAAGTATGTCCTAATAATTTTGGGACTTTGGATCCCACTGCAGAGTTTGGTGAAAATTGGGTCATCTTCCCAGGAAACTGAACACACACGTCTCCACACATCCTGTTGGCAGGCACTCCATACCCCAGCCCTAAGAGCCAATGGACCCAGGTTGGAACCTTGCATTGAATCTAAAGCCAGATGACAGTGGTGACAGTGAGCTTAAAGACCCACTCTCCTCATGTCACAGCCGTGAACCTGGCAGCTGCTCAGGTAAAGCCTTAGCTGGGATCTGGATGGCAGCAATGCATCTCTCATGCAGGTGAACCAAGGAAGTTGGAGAGCTGCTTTGGTGTTTCCTCTACAAGGGTGACACTAGCTAGTGCTAGGCCTCTGATTTCTCTCATCTCATCCCTGAGTCTCCCGTGGGGAGGATCCTGCTTGCTGAATTTTCGGCTGTCTTCCACCTCTCTGCTTGGAGGAAGCTCTGTCTATTAGCTTCCCTCTGCCTCTGTCAACAGAGGCCTCTGAATCAGAGACAGAGGGAAAGGAAGACAGATAGAAAGACAGAGAGAGAGACCAAGAGAGACAGAAAGAGACAGAGAGACAGAGGAAGGAAAGGAGGAAGAGAGGGAGGAAGGGAGTAAAGGAAGGAAGCAAGAGAGGAAAGAAGGGAGGGAGGGAGAAGAGAAGAGGGAGGACAGGTAAAAGGAGGGAGATGAAGAAGGGAAGGTAAGAAAGTAGTGTAGGAAGGGAGGAAGGAAGGGAAGAAGCAAGAACACATAAAGAGAAAGAGACAGAGCGAGAGAAAGAAAGGAAGAGAGGGAGGGAGGAAAAAAGGGAGGGAGGGAAAGACAGAGGGAGAGGAAGGAAGGAAGAGAATGGAAAACGGCAAAGAGAAAGGAAGAGACAGGAAGAGGAAAGGAAGGAAGGAAGGAAGGGAAAGGAAGGGAGAGAGGGAGAAAGGAAGAGAAGAAGGGAGGGTAAGTACAGAGAAAAAGATGAAAGGGATGGGAGGAAGGGGACGCATCTGAAGTCTGAGATAAGCTGAATACACACGGGATGGGTGAGGTATGCTAGGAGCAGGAATTGGGTTTTGTTTGTGGGACAGCTCAAGGATATTTTGATGCCCTTCCAAACACTGACAATGGCCACCTTTCGTGTCTTTCTAAGGGCCACCTGGAGGGGCTGCTTGCTCCATCTTTGATAAGCCCAGAGATGATGTGTCTTTCTGGGGAGTGCAGGTTGATAAGAACATTGGACACAGGACCAGAACCCCCTCACTGCCTCTCTGTACATGAACTTGGCCTCTTGACCCTCCAGCCTCCTGCTGACCCTCCAGCCTCCTGGTGACCCTCCAGGATGAGAACTATTTTGGCAGTGATCTATAGAATGTTACTTTTAGAAAGCCATACATTTTTCAAGTGAAACTTTGCAATTTTTGTTTTTCACAAGTGTTCTGAAAGTTACACAGTACCACTTCTTTCTGAGGCTCTCCCCTATCCCAGGCCCCTCTGAGCAGACCAGACTGGCCTCTCTTCTCTGCTCCCACAGCTGTTTCTGTCACAGCTCTTATCACATGGCATTGAAACAATCTGAGCGCTCCTTGCTGGTGGGAACTGGGCGTTATTCATCTCTATCTCCCTGGAGCCCAGCTGGCAAATGGTCTGGTCAAGTGAATCTCTAACCACACCCAGCAGAGCCCCTGTGATTTCAAGGATGTGCCCCAGGAACCCCAGAAACCCTAGGAAGGAGGTGGAGGCTTAGGGCACTGCAAGGGGCTCCCTAACCACCACCTTCACCTGCAGCACCTTGGCTTTTTCCTGCTGTGTACTGGGTTTCCAAGTGAGGCTTCACTTTAAAATCTAACTTCTCTGCTCTAAAAGAAGAGATTCAAGAGTCACCAATCTAGTCTGTTCCTCATATTATGTATATTTCATACATTCTCAGGAATGATAAAGGAGCAAGTTTAGTATCTGGGCACCAATCCACTTCTTCCTTCGCCAGTCTTGTTTTATGCCTACCCCTGCCTACCCCCAACCTTCCCTCTCATGGGGAAAGGGATCAGAAAAGGAGCAAGTGCCCTATATTTTGTAGGATGCAAATGTTTGTCCTCTAGTTTAAGGACTTTCATCCATGATAAGCAAGAAAATGTTCTTGCTTCTTCTAAGGACTAGGAAATCTTCATGAACAAATCCACTCTATCTTTATTCTCTTAAATCAAAACCAAATGACAGGCATTTTCAGGTAAGGGCCTTGGGGAACTCCAAGGTACACAGCATAAATCATTAATCACATACAATGCTAGCCACACTATATATGATTTATTGCCATATTACAATTAATCAGCAGTCATTTTCAAAGAAAAATAGTAACTTCAAGGTTTATGTAGTGTCAATATTTCAACCATTTCTCTTTTCTAAAACTGATAGAAGTCAAAAAGCAGCAGGCAAGCTCTGTGTTGTTTTCTTCACTGATTTTCTTCAGTGAAATTTGTGCCTTTTCATTTGACAAATATTGGAAAGGCTCTAAATGAATTCTAATTTAGATGATTTTATTTTGCTCTGATAATTGTGTTTTAAATGTCACTCACATGAATGCTTGCAATCATAAATAATTTTTAATACAGCTCTTAATTTTTTTGATTTTGACCTAAGGAAACAAGAAGAGAGGCAGCTTCTCTCTTCTGGATTATTGTCTTGATTTCAAAGCAATTTGACAAGGAGTGATTCAAAGTCATCACTGTCTCCTTCTGTGCTAAACATGCTGTGTTAGTACACTGGTGACCCCAGATCAGTTCTTGGGGGACAAATGTCCTTATTATTACAATCACAGCATTAATTGCAACCAAATTTGTGTCCTAAATAAACAATTCTGAATAAACAACAACTGTCATTATTCTATGCAGGTAAGGGTGGCTCTCTGTCACCTTATGAGTACATGGAATATCAGATATTACACGCCTGTACTGAATTTAAATTTAAAGTCCTGTCCCTAGGGCTCTTTTTTTTTTAAGGAACCTTATGTTTTGTATGTTTAATGACAATTGTGTTTCTTCAAATAAAACTCAACTTGTGACCTGAAAAAAAAAAGGTACACAGCATAAGCACTGTCCCTGCACCTCACAATGAGAACTGGTCATAAAGATGAAACACCTGAACACATGGGATGCTGTCTTCCCAAGGCAGGCCCAGCTGCAGAATTTCTCTGAGCACAGTGCAAGTAGAAACGGAACTGTGTGGTGGGAGGAACAGGCTTGGGTTCCAAACACCTGGATTCTGGTCTTGGGCCCACTTTGCACTCGTGTTCTCAGATGTATTATTAATCTCGTGGGTTTCTTTTCACAAAGTTCTTTATTTTGATTGCCAAATAAGATACATGTACATCTTCTACAAAGGGCTATTTCCAAATGATGATAATTGATGTTAACGATGAACTTGAACTTGATGAGTGGGGCGGGCAGGGTGACCAGGTGGGCATGGGTGGAGAAACCATGCCATCTTATCAGTAGCAGAGGGCCCCTTGGCCAGGATTGGTAAAGTCCCAGGGATTTCATAAAAGCTTTGGCCTTCTGCCTATCCTCAGAAAGAAGTAGGCTCTCCTGTTTATTACTTTGGGCACTTGGAAGCGCTGGTCCAATGCACCTATGTAAACTGGGAATTCCGATAAGGAAGGAAAATCAAGCAAGCATGGACCAGCTTGGCCTCTTTCCAGTAAGAGCCTGCCATAGGCTCTTGTTTAATTGCCCCTGATCCCTATTAATGGGCTCACTGGACAGTGACCAAGGGCTTAAGCAAAGGAGGGTATTGGGGGGCGGCAGCAGCCAGACATGTTAGGCAGGTCTGTGAGGACTAAGGCCATTTCCTGACAAAACACCCTGTTATCCCCCATCAGTCCTGATACCTCCAGTTTGGAAAAGCAGATAAGAAGGATGCTGGCCAGGCCCCCAGGAAGCTGCTGAGCTTCAGAAACAGAAACAAACACATATAGGAGCTATGGCTGAGACATGTGAATCGTCAGCCACAAATTCTGGATTCCAAGTCCAGAATTCTTCCTGTGATGCCATGCACCTCCCCCGGCCCCAGGAGGAGGACACAAACTTGTTCTTCATGCTCCAGCCTTCCTATTCCTTCTTTCCTAACTCAGAAGGGAAAGGAAGGGAACAAAGGAGAAGGGAAGTGGAGAGGGACAGGAAAGAAGCAATATTTTGGGTTTGAGGACCAGTTTATTCAGGCTTAAGTCTGATCACATCTGTAACATAAATTACAAGAAAAAAAATGCTCACAGGCCACCAATGTTGACTTAACTTGTTTTTATGATGTTGCTTAAATATGTACATATATAATACTCTGTATAAACTCCTAAATCATACAATCCTAAGACTAAAGTAAATGTGCAGATTAAATATCATCAAAGGGCTGCAACAAATAAAGTTCAAACTGTCTTTAATGTGATCAGGAGTCAGTTTTGCTGAGAGTCATAAAGTGACAGCCACAGTTCAGTCCTGCATCTGGCTTTGCATTTACCGCACACCAGTCGGCCTCATTGGAATAGCTGCAAAACCCGATGCAATAACATCACGTGACCTTCGTACAGAACAAACATATTTTTTCCATACTGCGTCTGCCTCTGCTCTTTGCTCATTTGTTTATGTCAATTAAAGTGCTGCTACTTATTGCCAGATGTGAGGGAGAGCTTTGAAGTACAGTCCTTGGTTATGAGGTGTTGGATGATTCAGAATGTGCTTATATTTTAACTTATCATAAGTTGAAAAACAACAAACGTAAAGATTCTCCATGAAAAGGTTGTGGGCCCTTAAATATGTCCTCTGGTGACTGTTTTGTCCTTGGGCTTTAGGGAAGAAAGAAAGAGAGGAAGAGCAGAAGGGGGAGAGGAAGGAGGAGGAGGTTGAGGAAGAGAAGAGAAAGAGGAAGAGGAGGAAGAGGAGGAGAAGGAGGAGGAGGAGGAGAAGAAGGAGGAGGAGGAGGAGGAGAAGGAGGAGGAGAAGAAAAAGGAGGAAAATCTGGTGAGATGGCTAGGTAGGGCTTTGCTCTACATTGCCACCACGTGGTAGCCTCCTTCATCACACCTTTCCTGGTGTCCACCTACCCAGTATAGTTCTAGAAAGGCATGTCTTGCCCTAAGAGGGGAAGGAGAGAGAAGATGGTCCAGGGAATGTCAGCATATTGACTGGGCTGAGGGTCTTGGGCAATAGGACAGGAATGGGACTGGGATAAAATAGGTTAAGTCCCCTATGGTTAAGTCTTTGTTTTTCCTCTCACATGACCCTCCTTCCCTCTTTCCCACAGCTATTCCAATGGGTACCATGGTTATTGGTGAAAGCAGAACAATGTCTATCCCTGAGAAAGTTACTTGGAGGGAAATGATACCCTCTGTAGTTGGCAATTGGGACTCCAGAGGCAGAAAGTACTGTGGACTCCAGGGGAAAAGCTCATAACTTCCTCTGGCTTCCCACCTCCTGACACCTCCCACCTCTCTGGGAAGAGAGGAGCCTGGGTGCCTGCCCCAAGAGCAGAATTTGGACTAGAAGTCCATCCAGAGATCCTGGAATTTCCCAGACCCTGTCCCTTTGGCTTTGGTGCCAGTGATGCCATCCACAACCCCAGAGGGCTTTGAGACACAGTTCCTATGACCTTGAGAGACAATACCTATGACCTCGTCACTACTGTGTCTCTTCCCGTGAGGTCATAACTCTTCCATTTGCAAAGGCCCAACTACAACACAGGTTGCAACCCACAGGCCAACATTCCCATCCCAGTTCCATCACTTATTCCTTGAGCCAAATGTTTTAATGCCCGTGAGCACCTCCTCACCTATAAAATAGGAACAATGATGCCCTTTGTTCTGTCCTCTGGTGAGATCTGTAAGATGCAGGTCCCAGTGCCTGGCACACACAGCACTTGCTTATTACTAGGCTCCCATTCCCTCTGTGGTCCTGCTGTCCAGGTCACATGCTCATTGAGTTGAACCTTCCTGGATGTTTGGAAGCTTGAACTCCAGGCTCTCCAAGGTTCAGCACACTCAGCTATAGCCATGCCAGTGGCTCCAGACCTCACCCCATACTCTCATCATCCCCTGTCTGTGCCACCAGAGCCTCTGAAGATGTTGCTGCTCTTCCCAAACAAGGACAGTTCTGGATTTTGTTGGGTGACTCACACCCCTCCCCAACCAAGGACTTTCCCACGCCCTGAGCTGTCTGTGTAAGCTGCATGTTTGACCCTGCCGGGTGTGTGCTAGGCTCTAGCCTGGAATTGTGGTGAAGCCAAAAGCTATTCTGAGATGTTCTGTAGCCTTACAGCTATTTAAGGCTTTAGCACTCTTTGCCCATGTTCCAGCCACAACTTCCAAGATTGGTCCTTTTATGTTCTGGACACCCGCAGAGCCAAAATAGCCCCATCCTGGAGGTGGTGAGTAGAACCAGGTTAGATAGAACAGAGGGGCACGTGCCACCCAGCCTGCAGGTGGACTTTAGAGAGTTCTGGAAAAGTTAGACCTGTGGTCCAAGACTGATCTGAAGAGAGGAGGCTAGGGCTACTCCCCCACCCACAAACTGCAGGCCTTTTGGTGGAGCGGATTGCTCCATGTGGCACCACAGCAGCTTGCAGAGCTGAGGTCTCAGTTGCTCACCTCTACACATTCTTTCATCTATTCCATAAATACTACATGCCAGCCACTGTCCAAGGCTTGGGGGTACAACTGAGGGCAAAATGGACAAAATTCTCCACTCTCATGGAGCTTCTGTACAATAAAGATCATGATGACTAATTCGCTTGGCCTTTGTAGTTTGCAAAGCACTTTTTCATACCTTTTCTTAATAGAGAATCCTTCGGCGTACTCTGGGTGAATACAGTGTGAGTTACTCTACTTGCCTGTTCATGTTTAATTCTTCCAGTAATCCCTGGCTCATCCATTATTCTATTCTCTCTCCTGACAGAAAGAACAAGCACTCCAGAAGAGTCAGTAGCTATGTGAGGTCTTCATGGCCAGTAAATGGGCAGGACAGGAAACTGAACCAAGGCATGTCTGACTTTGGGCTCCAAGCGAGTTCCTAACTGCAGGGCATAGAAAGGCTGGTGGCATCCACTTACAGACTTAGAGACTTAGTGAGATAGCAGAGTAAAGTCAAGTTCTCTCTCATGATGATGTGACTATACAGGCAGAAGTGACTGAGTCCAATGTGGTACTTCTGCCTTAGCCCAAGTGGAGGGAGAGCTGGGTTCTGCTCCAGTACTGGGGTTCTCAGGCACATTTTTGCACCATGAGGAAGCCACACCAGGGCTGGACTCTATGATGCTATTGTAGTCTTTCTGTTTTTGTGAGGAAATGCTATCACCAACCTGTTCACCTGGTGGCTCCCTCTAATGTCCTGTCCTTCAGCACAACCCTACACAACTTGACCCCAAATCGCTTATGTGTTCCTCCAATAAACAACATACCCTGTGCAGAGTGTGGTTGCCTCCTCTGCATTCTTACAGCTTCCAGCCTTCATGTGTGGCATGAGATTAGCTTGCTGTTTAGAAACACCCTTCCTTCATGCCTGCATTTGCCACTCCATGCATACAGGAGGGGCTCAGCCAGGGATTTATGAGTGAGTGTTGGAATTGATTACTGCTAGCCATTTTCAATCAGTTAGAAAGAGATTGGCCACAGCTGCCTCAGAAGAGAGGCAAGGCCCTTGTGCTATTAATGTGGCCACAGCATTCAACTAATGCATGTAGCTTCTGGGTGTTACTATCAAGGGCATTTCTGAAGGCTGTGGCAGCATCTTAATTCTTGGTCCACCTGAACTGGCTGAGTTGGCTGGGGTCTAAGACCAGCTGGGAAGTCTTGGTGTTTTAACCATATATTGCCTGACTACTGAAGAAACAGACCATTTGGAGGACATAGAGTGAAGTCCCTCAGTGCCATAGCAGACGCCAAGACTATGTACCCGTGTATGGCTCATGGTGCCACCCTTCCTCTGTGAAACTGCTGCTGTCCCATGAGATCAATCAGTGGCAATCAACAGGCTGTCACATGGATGAAATCAGCTTTCCAGGAAGGTTCTTCAATGTCATTCTAGCCTCCTGTTGTTAAAAGATCCAGAGGCTTCCACAAGATTGCCACTCAAATGCCTTCCCCAGGCCCTTCCTTAGCAGGGAGCCGCTTGCCAAAGGGCTAAGAAAAAAACACCCTTAGAGTTCACAACCCTCAAGGTTTGGTTGGGCCATCTTTCTTAAAATCTCTATTCTTCCCAACCTAATAAAAGTCTCTTTTGTGTGCTTTGCCTACTTTGGGTCAGTCCTAATCTAACTTATGGCCGACTAAATATGGCCACATAACTTTTTTCTTCCTGTTGTTCATAGCAGGATTCTTAAAAAACAAAATGCTTCTAGCAAGGGTAAACTTTTTCCAGTTGGCACGGATCCTTCTGCCTTTGCCACGTGGTACAGAGCACATTAGAATTGGTGGAGTGAATGGTGGGGTTGAGGGCTGAATCTAGGCTGCCTGGGCCTGGGTTCTGGTCTGTCTCTAGCCAGCTGTGCAAGCTGGCCCCTCTGTGCCTCATCTTCTACATCTATAACATGGGCATCATTATCATCAAGATGGTACCTATTTCTCACTCCAATTGCTCAGGATGTAAGAGCAAGAACTGATACATGGGATTACATCAAATTATAGAACTTCTGCACATCAAATGAAACAATTTCTAGACTCAAGAGATAAGACACAGGATGGGAGAAAATTTTTGCTATCAATTCATTAGACAAAGGATTAATATACAGTATATATAAAGAGCTCAAAAAAATAAACACCGAAAGAACAAATGATCACGGACAAGCTAATTGAACAGACAGTTCTTAAAAGAAGAAGTGAAAATGTCTAATAAATATGTGAAGAGAGATTCAACACCCTTAGCTATAAAGAGAATACAAATGAAAATAACGCTGAGATTCCAACTCACCCCAGTCAGAATGGCTGTCATCAAGAAAACAAATAGCAACAAATGCTGTGAGGATTTGGGGAGGGAAAAGGAGCCTTTATACACTGTTGATGGAAATGTAAATTAGTGCAACTATATGGATGCAGAATGGAGGTTCCCCCCAAAATTGAAAATTGAATTGCCATATGATTGTGCTATACCATTCTTGGGCACATCCAAAGGAAGGGAAGTCAACATGCAATAGAGACAACTGCACAACCATGTTTATAGCAGCACTGTTCACAATAGCCAAACTGTGGAGTCAGCCTAGATGCCCAATGACCAAAGATTGGATTAAGGAAATGTTGTACACTAAGAGATAGCATAGATAAATGGGACCTCATAAAGCTAAAAAGCTTCTGTTCATCAAAAGAAATGGTCTCTAAACTGAAGAGAACACCCACAGAGTGGGAGAAAATATTTGCCAACTATACATCAGACAAAGGACTGATAACCAGAATATATAGGGAACTTAAAAAACTAAATTCTCCCAAAACTAATGAACCAATAAAGAAATGGGCAAGTGACCTAAACAGAACTTTCTCAAAAGAAGAAATTCAAATGGCCAGAAAAACACATGAAAAAATGCTCACCATCTCTAGCAATAAAGGAAATGCAAATTAAAACCACGCTAAGATTCCACCTCACCCCTGTTAGAATAGCCATCATCAGCAACACCACCAACAACAGGTGTTGGCGAGGATGCGGGGAAAAAGGAACCCTCTTACACTGTTGGTGGGAATGTAGACTAGTACAACCACTCTGGAAAAAAATTTGGAGGCTACTTAAAAAGCTAGACATCGATCTACCATATGATCCAGCAATACCACTCTTGGGGATATACCCAAAAGACTGTGACACAGGTTACTCCAGAGGCACCTGCACACCCATGTTTATTGTGGCACTATTCACAATAGCCAAGTTATGGAAACAGCCAAGATGCCCCAGCACTGACGAATGGATTAAGAAAATGTGGTATCTATACACAATGGAATTTTATGCAGCCATGAAGAAGAACGAAATGTTATCATTCGCTGGTAAATGGATGGAATTGGAGAACATCATTATGAGTGAGGTTAGCCTGGCCCAAAAGACCAAAAATCGTATGTTCTCCCTCATATGTGGACATTAGATCAAGGGCAAACACAACAAGGGGATTGGACTATGAGCACATGATAAAAGCGAGAGCACACAAGGGAGGGGTGAGGATAGGTAAGACACCTAAAAAACTAGCTAGCATTTGTTGCCCTTAACGCAGAGAAACTAAAGCAGATACCTTAAAAGCAAGTGAGGCCAATAGGAAAAGGGGAACAGGTACTAGAGAAAAGGTTAGATCAAAAAGAATTAACCTAGAAGGTAACACCCACGCACAGGAAATCAATGTGAGTCAATGCCCTGTATAGCTATCCTTATCTCAACCAGCAAAAACCCTTGTTCCTTCCTATTATTGCTTATACTCTCTCTACAACAAAATTAGAAATAAGGGCAAAATAGTTTCTGCTGGGTATTGAGGGGGTGGGGGGGAGAGGGAGGGGGCGGAGTGGGTGGTAAGGGAGGGGGTGGGGGCAGGGGGGAGAAATGATCCAAGGCTTGTATGCACATATGAATAATAAAAGAAAAAGAAAAAAAAAAAGGAAAATGTTGTACAACGGAATATGATTTAGCCATAAAGGATAATGAAATTGTGTCATCTGTGGAAAAATGGTTGGAACTAGAGATCATCATGTTAAGAGAGTTCAAAAAGACAAATATCACATTTTCACTCATGTGAATTCTAGACCTAAAGACAATAAAGCATGATTGTAAAAGGGGCACATTTGAAGAAGGAACCAGTGAGTGGGTTGGGAGAAGAAGGAAAGGATAGGATTATGGGGGAAGAATGAATATTTTAGTAGCACATTTTATATATATATATGCACATATATATGTTTGTATATGTACACATATGTATATGTATATATATATGTGTGTATGTGTATATATATGGAAGTAGCACAGTGAATCCCCCTAAGAACTGTTAAGACAGATGGGGGAGGAGAGAGGGTGGCTAAGAAAGTAACATAGATGGGGTAAATTTGATCAAAGTACCTTAATGCATGTTGTAACTATCACAATGAATCCCTTCATACAAGTAATAATTTATACTAATAAAAAAATAAAAAATGGAATGGCACCTATTTCATAGGTTTATCATGAGGATTACATGAGTTGTCAGTACATCCAAGAGTTTGGAGTATGCAGTGAGTACTTATTGGGCTCCAGCTACATGTCAAGTTGTGTTAGAGACTGGCTATACGGCTTGGCACAAGCAGGCAAATCTCCACCCTGATGGCTTCTATAGCCTAGTGGGGGCCTGAGATGGACTAATAATAAACAAAAGGTTGATTGTATAACTAGCACAGTAACAAATGCTGTGGAGAAAGGTGAAGCACAGAAAAGATGGAGAGCCGAGCCCAGAGTCTGGGAACATGGCTCAAGTGGTAGAACACCTGCCTGGCAAGCACAAGGTCCTGAGTTCAAACTCCAGAACTGCTGAAAACTAAAGAGCTTAATACAAAAGGGTAGCAAGGGAGGCTTCACTGAGCAAAGGATCCTCCAGGAAGAAGGAGGATGGTGAAGGGTAATCCAGGTAGGGATTCTGAGAAGAAGAGTGCTGAGGTGGAGGATTGGCGGCCACCAAGGCTTTGAGGCAGCCTTCACTTTTGCTAAAGTGTCAGCTTTCTTCATCATTACTGCACAGTTTCCAAAAGCATTTGACTTTGTGACACTGCTATCAACTTTTGTCAGTGGTGACTGTGGAAACTAGTCCTGTGACTCTGGTCTTGATCAGGAGAAGACAGAAGGCATCGTAAGAAGGACAGTCCAGAGTGGTGTCATCTTTTACTCTTGGGGGCAGAAAAGAGCTCCCTGAAGGCAGAGACCATGGCCCTCCACCTGGTCTCAGTCCATCCCATGTGTAAGAGTTTGTGAATGCATGTGTGTGTTGTGAAGGCAGAGTGGTTCTGGATGCAGGGACTGAAAAGAGAAGGGGAGAGAGAGAGAGCTGGGATGGAAAAGACAGGAGGCTTTGCTTTCAGCCCTGTGTTTCTAGTAGTGCTGATGATTCTAGGCCAGCAGCTGGTCATTTTAAAGGGAGTTTTGTTTCCAGCTTGTTAGAAATGGTCAGTCGGTTTCACTGTGAGCCTAGCTCCCAATTTGATACACATCTAAGCAGATTAGAGACACTTTTACCAGAGTTGCTATTTTAGCAGGCCACAATTTGTGTGCCCACCAGGAAACCAGGTTTAGTATGAAAATAGAGACTTCCCTTGGCAACTTGTAGTCAGGAACAGGCAGTGGCTTTCTCTCTAGGCAGCTTCTTGTGTGGAAAACAGGGCCAAAAAAAGGGGTGTAGTATGGAGAAAGAACTGCGGTTACCAAGGATGTGTGCTAATAGCAGACACTGGAAAGGTAGCTGGAACAAGACTCTGGACAGGTTGTGTGTAAAATGGATATATCAGTACCTGCTCATGTGCTTATTGCCTGGATTGCATGAGATGTTCTACATAAAAGTACCTGGCATGTGGTAGGTATAGGTAAATGTCAGTTCCGTTCTTTCTGTCCCTGGACCTCAGAAGACAGCTCCTTGGAAACCAATCTTCTCCCTTCCACTAGATCAGGATTGAAAAGAGGAACTCCTCCCTGTGAGAGGTGGATCCTGGGGGTAGATGATGGAGAGAAGAAATCCAGCGACAAGGGAATAGCACTGGGGTACATGGGGTCCTCCGACAGGCAGGGCCAACCAGCCAGAGCCCATGTTAAGAATGACAGCTTGACTGGGAGCTGCAGCTGTCACAGGCACCCAGTTAAACCATTATCATGGCGCTCCTGGCCCCTATCAGGTTGGCCCTTGAGTGCGGGCGACACAGGGACATCAAACACAGCAAAGTCTCAAAAGTTCAAGCATGCACAGCCAGGCACGGAAACCACAAGTCACACCTGGCAGGTAGATTTGGTGTGAGGGCTGCTCAAGTCTTTGACCTCTGGATTTTATTTTATTTAAAAAAAAAAAAAAAGAACCCAGTGCATACAAGGTTTACACATCCCCCGTGCCATTTTGATTGCAAATATCAGAAGCTTCTCTCCATTAGTAAAGAGGGGAATTCATTCCTTCCAGAGTCCTTAGACATGCAGAATTAACTGAACCAGGAAGAGAGTACAGCTGTGACTAGAACAAGAGACTCAATTGTCACTTAGTATTTCCTTCCCAGTCATCGCTGCCTGTGTCTTTGTGACTGCAATTGAGCCTTCGGGAAATGTGACTGGTGACAGCTTCCCTACAGGAGAGAATCTGACCTTGGCTTTCTCAACGCCCAAATTCCTGGGGAAGTTCATTGGTTCAGCATGTCAGAGACCAACTCCGGGTCAGTTGGCTATGACCAGTGTGGTGGGAATATGTGAACTATATGCTATGGCCTCACTTGTTGGGGGGTGAGAGCAGGCCATGTAGACATCTCTATGGAGGTCTGTAGCTCATATCTATCTCACAAGTGATCCTGGAGATAGCAGGTGCTTTCCAAACACTGGTGGCCACTCTAGGGCTCATGATACCGTCAGCTTTCAGCAGGGACAGTCTGCATCCTTAAGTGGTCCTCAGCCTCATGGCTCTTTACTCCATCCCTCTCATGGACTCCCTACTCTGTCCCACCAAGTGTCTCTGTAGGTTTTGCTTGCAAGCAAGCAGGAAGTGTGTGAGTGTTCACGTCTCAGATGCTTTGGCCAGTGGAGCTCTGTCTGTGATGCATCCCTCTCTTTCTCTGCTATTGGGTCCTCCTTCTGGAAAAACACTGACTCATAGGTAGAAATTGGTCCTGGCTCTAGGGGAAGGTAGTTATTGGGATTATCCTGGGGTTTCTCATACAATCCAAGGGAGAAGTGGGGAGGGCAGAGCAGGGCAGCACTAGGGCTTCCCAAGTGGTAGCTCACAGCCTCTAGGGCACTGTCAGTAATAGGCCACTTCCATTTGGCTAAGTCCCCATGTGACAAAGGCATCACATCACTTTCCCAGCAGGATGGTGGGCCCAGTCTGGGTTTGTTAGCTCTGGATCTGCCACCAAGTGATACAACTGATGTTACAACCCCTGCAGTGGGCGAATTTTTTACATTTTTATTAGCATATATTAGTTGCACAGGGGGATTCATTGTGACATTTACATATGGGCTTACAATGTCTCTTAGTCAGATTCAGCCCCTCCGTCACTCTCCCTCATCACCCCTTTCTTGGAACAATTTCAACAGGTTTCATTGTTCTTTTTTCATACATGTATACAAAGCACATTGATCATATTCTCCCTCCTTCATTCTCTTCATTTACCCTCCCCTCTCCCACAGGAGCCCACCCCTGGACAGGACCTGTTTTACCTTCTTGTCTTTCATTTTTTAAGGCTGTATTGGTTGTTCAAGTGGGGGCATTGCCATGGTATTTCACGCTTATATACATTGTACTTTAATCAAATTAACCCTTTCTGTTATTCTTTCTCTATTGCCCTGCTCCCTTATTATTCAACAGTTACCAGTGCATTTCATTACTCTTTCTTCATCCACAGGTGCAGTGTATTTCAATATTATTCACTCTCTATCATTCTCTTTTCTGCAGTGGATCATTATATAACAGCCTCTCCAAAATTATTTGCAGTAATAATCATGAAATACAGTTACCAATAATAGCAATGATCATGATGCCAGACAAGAAACACAGTGAAAAAAAGTTTATTAAGCTGCATATACATAGTTATGCTAATAAAGAATAAGTAAAATATATAAAATAAAATAAACATTACAGTATGACAAAGAAAAAGTAACGAAATACCACTTTTTATTACTTTGAAGTATCTTTATTAAAAAGGAAAATAAATTTAGACTTGTGGACGAATTTGTCAGAGTAATGAATTTAAAATGCATCAGTATTTGTTTTCAAGTTGTAACTTCTACAAACTTCTAAAAAATTTCATCAGAATTAATCTTTGAGTTTTGTGTTCAGTTAGCACTATAATAGGTGTGTCCATCCGTTCCTAGTTAGGAGCAATACTTTTTATTAATTTTAATATAAACTGTGTGTAGGAAATAACATAAATGAAGAAAAGTTTTTAAAAGAATAAATTTAGCAGACATTTACAAAAATCTCATTTCACAGTAAATTCTAGGAATCAGACTGTCATCTCCATCTTTGTGCTGTGGGGCTCACTTCTAGAACCTTTCAAATGCTGACATGGTAGAAACATTTCTACCAAAAGAGAAAATACATCATGCATTTTTATTACTTTTGGTTAAAACTTCCAAAATGTTTGTTCTACAAAAGTCAGAGTTGATGTCATTACTGTTATTTGCCCCCTTGCTTTATATCAAGTATCTACTTCTTGGTGTTGATAGTCAGGTATTCAGATATTAACCTTTGGCTTTTTTCTGTGCTGCTGTTGCTTACTGTGAATATTCTGTTTACACACAGGAGTATGTGGAACCATGGGCCTGGGCACAGGAAGCAAGCCTGAATGATTCCAAACTGTTATGCGCTCATTTGAAACAAACTTGCATGGCCAAGTCCATGTATATGGGGGACTGACTGTATAACTGGGAGTTCAAATTAACTTCCATGTAGAATGTATGTATGAAGGATGAGTAATAAAAACATGCTAATTTGAAGCTTACATACATATTATTAAAACTTAACAGAAACAACAGCAGTTGTTTAGAACTGAGACCAACAAAAATTTTTTCAGGAAGTGGTACTTTATCGCTGACATTGGTTGGAATTGTCACACATGGGCAGGGATAATAAAAAGCAGACTGGCTTGTAGTAGGCTTTATTATTTTTTTAAATTCTCTACAGACTCTTATTGCCTGCACTCAAGGCAAACCACTCCCCTTCTAAGCCTTTGGTTCACCAGTGCTCCAGCAGTGTGGCAGCTGGAGTGGTTGGAGGGTGGTGGACAGTCATCAATATAGACAAAGACTTATGAGTCCATCAGGAGCTGTACTCTGAGAAGGGGGCACTGTTGTGATACAGGCAGCAAACTCCACGTTGTGGCTATTAGAGTCTCCTTAGCTGCTTAGCATAACACACACACAAACTTTATCCCATGTGTCCCAAAAATTCTCCTGCCCAGCACGGTCTGACACACCACATAAAACCACAACTGCTTGGGGCTATAATTCAAGGTCATATCAGCTACTGTAATGTCCAAGGTGATGTCACGGGCCCATTGTGCCCTAAGCCTAGATAGATTGGCAATATCCAATTGTTCGTTCTACAGTTTTATGGAGAGCTCATCTGATATCTATCAGACTATGGATTACTTAGCAAATGAAACCACTAATAACACACCCTATCCTCAAAGTCCATGACAACAAAATTTCTCCAGCGTCAGCCAATCCCCGTGTGTAACTTCTCTCTTCTCACCATCGATTCTGCACAGCTCCCTCCAGGTCATGCAGGTCATGCTAAGTTTAAATGCTGACCCGCTGAATGGCAGAGTGGGCTTTGCTGAGCAGGGAGCTTAGCAGGTTAGGTTGTTAGTTCCTGCCAGTAGGTGGGGGTAGCGGTGCAGTGGGGAACATTTTAGAGGGGCTTAAAGTCTTTTTAAGACTTTAAGAGTCTTACAAATTTTAAGACATTTTAGAGGCACCCAGTTCCTGTGGCCCCTCCCATATATGTCAACTTCCATGGCGATGACACCACTCTTTGATGATCGTGTTGTATTCATGCGTGAATACAGTATGCAAATACAAATGGAGATATAATTTGGTGCTTGATTTGGGTTTGGTATTTTGTGATCTCAGGCCAATAGCTGGTATGATCTTAGTAAGAACTTGACATTGATTTTATGCCCATAGGGCAGACTTCTGGGACCACATTTGCTAGTCTTGCACTTTAGGCTGTCCTGATGCACTAAGAAGAAGCCATGTGGTCCTGTGGTCTCTGCTTTTCTCATCTCTTTCAAACTGCCTTTATTTTATTTTCCATTTATTTATTTACTTATTTTTGGTGTTACTGGGGTTTGAACTCAGGGTCTTGCCCTTGCTAGGCAAGTGTGCTACACTTGACTTAAGCTGTTAGCCCTTTTTCCGTTTAGTTATCTTTCTAATGGAGTCTTGTGCTTATGCCTGCATGGACCATGATCCTCCTATTTATGCTTCCCACATAGCTGGGATCACAAACACACACCACCATGCCCAGCTTTTATTGGTTAAGATGGGGTCTCATGAACTTTTTTGTCTGGACTGACCTTGAACTGAGATCCTCCCAATCTGTACCACTTCTAGTCTCCGGAATGGCTATGATTAAACTGTCTTTTGGTGGCAGCTACTGAGTCCCCCCAGACCTTACCTCCAGCATGTACCTGGTCCCAGATGGCTATAAGATATACATTGATTGCTGTTTGGACACTTTTTACCCAAGACCAATAATCTCTACCCAACTATAGGGCAGAGTGTTACTGTCTTCACTCCTACCTCAGTATGATGAGCTAATAGATTTTCCTTGAAGGTTCAGAATTTGTAGCATACTCTGTAGGGTCAAGTTATGAATTATTTAATAATTGAAAACATCAGATACTGACTTTAGTTGGTCTGGGCAAAAAAAAATAAGAGGGAGAAGAACATTTATTGAGAGAATACTGGGGCAATTGTTGAATAAAGAACTAAACAGGGCAGGGACAGAAACCAGGGCTGTGCTAAAGGCCTCAGTAGCAGTTCATAGCCTTTCTGTCTAGAACCCTGTCATTAACCTGTAATTCAGCTGCAATGAAACCCAGGCTGCATGTTTCTCAGGACAAAACTTGAAGTTGACCTAGCTTAACACTGGTGTCTTATTATAGCCAGGAGCAGTGTTCACAGAATAGACAAGGCCTGCCAGGGTAGAGGTATACCCTATGCATTTTGTGAGACTGGCAGCCTCCCCAGTGCAATCAGTGCAGTTTTGTTATAGAGGCTGTATTCTCTGCTTCCTTTATTACCCCTTGTTCTGCTGCGATTCCCACTCTCTGTATACATGACGACTCATTAAGTAGCGTTGACTGTTTAATGCATGTCACTAGTTGAAAACAGGAGATGATGGAACAGGTTCAAGACCAAGTTGATCTCTATATAAGAGAATAGTATTGATTTGCTAAGGGAGAAAAGAAAACAAGGAAGTGATCCTAAGATCCAGAGAAAGAGTTAAAAAGATAAGCATTATTTGTGAAATGGAGGCTTTGGGTGGTATCCTTTGCACAAAAGAGGCCTCTCTTCTCTGAACTTCAGCTCCTATCATCGCTCATTTGACCTTCAGCATGGTTATCTGCCTTTCTCTGTATATTCCTACTTATAAACTTCACCTGCCAAACTACCCTTCAAGATTTCCAAGCACAGAATTCATGTCACACATTTTTTTGAGGCATATTTTACCATCAGGACAAACTTTGTACTCCCCATCTTTTGGTCTCCCATTGGCACATGACTATTTTCACAGACAACTTTTAGACTAACTCCATCATGTCATGTTCTTCCATTTTTGGATCTCCAGTGTGAAGACTGTTGTCTCCTCCTCTAAGCATGTAATGAATAAACTTTGATAGTGACAATTATGATAAGCTATGCAGAGAGGTTTGCCAAAGACATAAAGGGGAAGGAGAATTAAGTTTTCCTACTTACGTATTTTTATTAAAAAATTAAATTAACAGCATAGCAATGGCTATAAAACAGATATTCTGAAAGAAAATAAAACTTTCTGTTTAGAAAAGATCTAAATAATTACACTATGTAAGTAGAGTCTGATTTATACTTACCATTAATAAATGCTTTGGGCTGGAGGAGAGGTTCAAATGGTGGAATGCCTGCCTAACAAGTGTGAGGCTCTGAGTTCAAGCCCCAGTACCAATAAATAAATAAGTAAATAAATAAATGCTTCATCATTTGCTGAAATTCAAGCTCAAGCTGATTATTTCTTATTGTAAATGAGATAATATGGATAAGAAATGTAGCAAGCTGCTTTGCACATAGTAGGCACTTATGAAATATGGTGGCTATAAAAAATAATTCACCTTGAATCATTTTTAAGTTTAATCGTCCATCTAAGGGCCTTTGGAGCTTTTCAACATCTTGATTCCCCAAACCCTTACAAGGAACATCTATACCCTGATGGGCCTCAAGAGGTTGAGGCAGAGGAACCAGTGATCTGAATTCCTCCTCTGGAGGTATTTTCTGCTCCCTCTCCCCACCTCTGTCTCTTACCCCTCCGAGAGTTAACAACAACAACAAAAAAGAATCACAACTTTCCAAGGTGCTCCATAGTGAAAAAAATGTATTGAGTCACTCAGCCTTGTCTTTTCTTTCTTTCTTGTCTTTTTTTTCATGATGTACCTGAGGGAAAAAAACCTATCTTTTTTTGCCTCTTCCTTGTTGTCAGATAGAAGCAGACCAGGGAGGAAAATCACATTGCAGGGCAACAAGTAAAAATAGGTTCATGGCTGTGTCACTAACACGGAAAAGTCCTTCAGAGTTTTTCCTTGAAACTTGGTCTTCTTAGAATAGCATTGGCAGATTTAGAGCAGTTTTCAGCCTGCCTTTTCAGAAAGGCAGTCTGTTTTCAAGAGGAAGAATAAGGAAGCAAGGCTCTGGAGATAGTGTCTAGGGTCAAATTTCATATCGTTCCACTTTTTAGCTGTATTATCTTAATATCTCCTATCTTGTAGCAATGAAGTAAGTAGCTTTGCTCTATTGTGAGCTCTCCACCATGATGCTCTGCCTCACCCAGGCCCATATCCCTAGCCAGCCACATAAAAAAATATGATACACGCATATAACTAACACACACCCACATGATCTCTCACACACACACACACACACACACACACACCCCACAATCAGAAATATAAAGTGTTTTCTTGCCAGGAATCTTGGTACTAGATTAGAGTATGATAGCTAACAAACAGCACATCATGAGAGATTTGGTTAGTGCAGTCCAATTGCAGGAAATACTTTATTCACTACCAGATCCTAAGGTTTCAAGAAAGTAGAGAAGAGATAGTACTGCTACCTGAGAGGAATCAAAAGAGGACAGAGTGGGGAGCTGTCTCCAGTGAGGAGATAATGAAGTCAGAGTAAGAGAAATAGGGAAGTAGCCAGGCTATTTCCTGGGAATCTGGCCCACTGGGGCTTGGGTGCTGACTGGCTGATTGACTGGGGTGGGTCTTCACAGGGTTTGCTCCAGACGCCTTTGTACCTTTTGCCAGTCATTTCTAGGACTTCCTCTGGAGCATGCATTTAGAGAAGCAGTACTTGCTTCCCCCTAGCTACCCAAAGGTTGCTTTTCTATTTAGGTTCCTTTCCTCTGTTTCCCAGAACTCTTAGGATTGTTTTGAATGCAGTTCCTGAACGTAAGAACTTACCTGCAAAGGAGCCTGAGACTCTACTGACTGTTGACTAAGGCTTCAGCACCATTGCCCTAGCAAGAGCTCCAAGTAGGTGGAAGTTTATTCTGAGACTGCTCTTATCATGGGGGAGATAACCCTAGTTACCCAGCAGGTAAGCCCCTAGCCTCACTTGGTACAGTCTTTCTCCACGTGCTTTCTGCCTGGGAGTCACAGGCTGTAGGGACATCTAGCTGGAGGGTTCCACTGATCTGCTCAGCTTCTCCTGGGGCTTTCAGGAGAGCAGACCCCCTGCCACTTTCTATCCAACCAATCCTCCATACTGGTGTCCCTGAAGACAGCCGAAGCCTGAGTGCTCAAACACAATGTGAGAGACGAGTGTAAATCATTCTAAGCACCATCAACTCTCTGAAGAAAGCATCAGGGATCCACATAAAATGTAACTTAGCAATCACACATTAAGCCAGTAAAGCTTAATAATGTCAGCCCTCCTCATTTGGGGATTTTTGAGGCTTAAGAGTACTCAGCATAATTCTATTAGTTTAGCAAATTGATGATGTAGAAGGAGAGCTTTTTATCCATTTAAATAGCAAACTACTTTAGCAGCACGCTTTCAAACAATTATAAGCAAATTAAAAATGGTTTCATCTAGTTGGCAATGGTGGGCCTTCAAAATGAGCTCATTCACTTTAGCATTCATTCACCGAAAACACGACAAGAGCTTGCTGTGTGGAAGCTGCTAGGCAAGTGGGGAATACTGATATAAATTAGGATGAAATTAGTATGTGATTGCTAGGAAATTAGGATGAAACTCATCTTTATTTTGTTGCACACGATGTTGGGTGCTTTCCTAATCTTCCTTACAATTTTGTGAGGTAGGTATGGCAAAGATGGGTTCTTGCCTCCCCCATACTCATTCCTAGCCTGTTTTGGTATCAGAAGTTTCCCAGCTCTGCATTTTAGGAGGGTCTATGTGTTGCAGAAGATGTACTAGGTAGGGGGAAGGGCACTGAAAATACAGAGAATGACATGGGCAAGGAACAAGGAGCTGGAAAACACCAGATGCTATCCTCTCTCATGGTGGAAATGTGAGTTCCACCATGACAGCAGGTGGGTGACAAAGGCAGGTGACTGGCACCAGATTAGGGAAGGCCTAGAGTGGTGGGTCAAGGAGTTTAGGCTTTGAGTGTAGAGCTAAAGGATGCCTGTGAAGTTCTGAATAAAGAACTCTCTGCCAGAGGTCCAGAATTGGAGAGCATTTACCAAGCGTGGCCATGCTCCAGGCATTGGCCAGAGATGAATCTATCAGTAAGGCAGATGACAGAGTGGAGGGTGACCAACAGGAAAACCAAAAGGCCAGCTAGGAGGCTAAGTAGGAAAGCCACAGCAGGAGAGAAGGTGAAGATTGATGTACGAGGTGGTAAGGGCCACTTGGCAACCCACTGGGTGTGGAAGGTAGGGGAGACAGAGGAGCCCAAGAGAACTTGAAGGTTTGTTTTGTCTAGCTTGAAGGGAAGAAAATTACGTGTAGATACACTGATAAGCTTTTTTCTTAATCAACACAGAGAACAAGTCCTACAATAAACTATAAGGTCCTCCCTTTTCTAAGGAATACTTACAGTTTGGTAAGGAAAAGAGGCCCGCTCATGACACAGTCTGTTTCTTTGAAGGTGAAAGTGATGGTACAGAATTAAGATTAATGCTCTTCCAACTCTATACTTTTAAAGACCAAAATTCATGCTTTAACTCAGAGTTGCCATGGCTGAGAAGAACATGAATAAGGTTATCAAAGCCCTGGAGTATAGCTCAGATTGACATATTCCTAACCCCCTTTTTAATTTGTAAATTTAACCCAAGTTTGAAAATACTCTGGGAAAACTCAGAGAGCTCAGAAATCAGTGACTAGGACATTCATGTGTTCCTGACATCTATAGGCTTCATACACATCCTCTCAAAATGCTCCTCAAAATGGGGGTAACAAGACAAGCTAGCAATTCTTCTGTCTGGCTTTGTCTTTCTTTGCCTTTGCCTCTTGTGCCCACAATCACCTTGTATCACAGGACAAAGTTAGGTCTTGGAGAGGTGTTAAATTCTGACAGTAAAGCAAAATCCAAGTAAAAGGCAAATGCTTAGCTAATCACATTCCAGCATACAGTTGTAAATGGAGAATTTAAGGCTCTGAATTCCTGAGAAATCCCAATCTATTTCTCATTCTGGTGAATATTTTCACATTGCACTTTGCTGCAACTAACTAAGTGGGTATAATTTTTTGAGTATTGACTCATCCAGTGGTACTTGTCTCATAGCCAACCATTACTAAGTGAGCCAAGATCCTTTCCCATCTCTGCACCTCTCTGTTCATCCTCCTGTAGCTTTTCTTTCTTTCTTTTTTTTTTTTTTGGTGGTACTAGTGTTTGAACTCAGGGCTTTGTGCTTGCTAGGCAGACACTTTTACCTCTTAGCACTTGAGCCACTCATGCCTCCAGCCATTTTTGTTCTGGTTACTTTGCCCAGGCCAGCCTGAATGGCAATCCTCCATCTGGGATGACAGGCGTTCAACATCACACTCAACTCTTTTCCCTTGAGTTGAGGTCTTGTGAACTTTTTTTCCCAAGCTGGCCTCAAACTCCCTGTATGAGCCTCCCAAGTAGCTAGGATTAGAGGTGTGGTTTTTCCTGAAGCTTTGAACTGTTTAAATTGACATGCACTCACAGCAGCATTGGTGTCCACTGAGCCAACTGTTTGATTTTTTTGTCCCCTCTCTTTCTTCTGCCATCTTGACCTCTGCTCTGAGCAGTGGTCACCCTGGAGCGAGGCTTCATCTTTTCTTAGTAAGGTCTAGGAGAGCTGTCAGCACTCTGTGGATGGAGGTGGTGTGGATGGCCATACAGGAAGAAATTGGCTTCTTTTTGGGGCCTCATTATCCATCCAACAATAACTATTTTACAACAACTGTTTAATAGTCACTGCTTTTAGAGGCACAAAGATTAACTCAAAATAGACTTACTTTCAAAGACTTCATGGTCTCTGGGGAAGACTGACAGAAATAGATGATTACAACTCAATGCAGATGAGTAGTATCTTTGTCCACTTTTTAAACAAAATACCACAGACTGGGTAACTTATAAAGACAGGAAATTTGTTTGACCTGTGATCCCCAAAGCTGGGAAAAGCACAAGCTTGGTGACAGTGTCCAGGGAGAGCTTTTCATGCCACTTTATCTTATGGTAGAAAAGCAGAAAGGCGGAAAGGCAAGTGAGCATATACAGAAGAGACAAAGCCTAGGAACCAGACTACAGGAACTTGCTCTATAATATTGTGCTCTTGTGATAGCAACATCAATCCATTCACGAGGGCTCTACCCTTACATCTTCCATTGGGCTCACCTCCCAACACTGCTGCACTGGGAATCAAGCTTCCAATACATGAATTTGGGGAACACATCCAAACTGCAGCAAGTAGCAATGAAGGTAGGCCTTTGGGAATGATGGGACAGTGGCCAGGAGCACCTGAAAGACTCCCCATGCCTTGCTCCAGGCCATAGCCGATGAGATTTCCAAAGTCTTCATTTTCCACAGTAGTCAACACTAGTGATGGACCCCCTTCTATTTTCAATTTATTCAAAACTTTTCATCAAAGCATTAACATTTTGAGGTATTTCAAGCATGAACTAAAACACTGAGAATAACAATGGATGGGGCCTCAAGTGTTGCTTTGTGTGTCAGCTAAGAGCGATGGTGGAACTGAACTGCCCGGGTTCAAGTCCCAGCTTGATATCCCACCAATGCATGATACTTGACTGCGTACTTCACCACCTGCACCTCAGGTGTAAGATGGGAATAGGAACTCTCATCTCCTGAGGAGATAAGGGTGCTCCGAGTGTTCAATGAGTTAATGTGCACAAGGCCTTTAGAACAGTGCCTGGCACACACCTGCCACATCCAAGTACCTTTTTTCCACTTTCTAACAATCACACGTGAGTCCCTTCCACTCCCGCCACCCAAAGGTATTTACCCTTTGTGCTTCAATTCCCTTATCTATAAGGACATAGGTTATATTGGAGCAACCTCATAGGATTGCTTTAAAAGATCAAGAGAATTAAGACCTGCAATTCTAGCTCAGAGTCAGCTCCCAGCAGATATTCACTATTTATGAAATAGAAACTCTGTCCAGTCACTTATTCTTAACAGGTGAGAACATGTTGTCCTTTGAATACGAGGTTACAATTAGATAGAATCCAGCCCCGCATCTTCCCTCTCCCCTTCTGTCAAGCTTTACTTCTGTTACATTATGTCTCTCTGTAGAACATATTATTATATATTAATATAAGTAGATACATCTCCATAAATACTGCATAGTTCTGCTTTTATGTTTTCAACATTGGTTTTTAGCCAAGGTCCTGCTATGTAGTCCAGGCTGGACTTGAACTCGTCGTCCTCCTGCCTTGGCCTCCTGAGTGCTTGCCTTACAGATGCGTGTCATCACATGGGCCCTCCTCTAACTTTGTTTCTGAGATGTAACTATGTTCTAGTTCATTGCTTTTTACTGATGGGTTACACTGCTTGGATGAATAAACCAGAGCTTCTTAATCCATTTGTTTCTGAGATGTAACTATGTTCTAGTTCATTGCTTTTTACTGATGGGTTACACTGCTTGGATGAATAAACCAGAGCTTCTTAATCCATTTGTTTCTGAGATGTAACTATGTTCTAGTTCATTGCTTTTTACTGATGGGTTACACTGCTTGGATGAATAAACCAGAGCTTCTTAATCCATTCCTACAGGGTAAACTGCTAGATTGTTTCCAGTCTGTTGTATGGCAAGCAGTGCTGCGTCGATCATCTGTAAGCTCACCTCTCTGAAGCACTCCCATCCAGGGCTGCCAGACACCCTAACTATACCTACTTTACTTTGTTCTGCAATAGGCAGGCAGGTGTCTTTGGTCTTAGTATGTTGAGGATTTTACCAGATAACTTACATGTGTTATATTACCTAATCCTCACAGAGATTCTGTAAAATAGATGGCAGAGTAAAATTATTGAGGCAGGGATGCCGAGGTCAAACGCTGAGATTCAAATTCCAATTCCACACACCAACTGCAAGACTTTGAGAAAATCGCACAATGTCTTGGTGCATTGGATACCTTCTTCACACAATAGAGTAATAATTGTACCCCTTTATGGGGTTGTGGAGAGGACTGAGTGAATTATTTTATGTAAAAAATTGGAACTTAGCACCAGATCCCACCTCCTGTAGAACCTATTGTACCCACTGCTCCTCCTGCCTGGAATTCCTGTCTTCAAAGCCACTTCTTTGTTTCACTCCAGTCTCTGCTCCCAGGTCATATTCTGCAAGAGGTCTTTCCTGATCATGGAAGAGATCACTCACCTTGCTTTCCAGACAAGCAGTGCTAATGCTGCCTGGCATGTAATGAGTGCCATGTGAGTGTTGTGATTAGGTGGTTTTCACTCTGTTTTCACAGAGAAGAAACAAAGGGTTCAGAGAAGCTAAATCATGTTTTCCAGCTAAGTCAGTCCTACTGAGGCAGGGACTAGAAAGTAGGTGTACCTACTTTCGGTTTGCAAACCCCGAAACCCATGCCCGTTCACCATGCTGCTACCTCCTTACAGGTCCTTAGCTGAAGAATTGCTCAGTATGATTGTGTCAGCAGGAGACCTGGAGCCTAGAGCCAAATCTCACCGTGTTGTTCCTTCTTCTGAAGCTCCAAGGGACCAGGAACTTGCTGGACTCCTTCCACCATGGCAGCCAGAGTGTTTGGTTATAATGTAAGTCAGTTCCTGTCACTCTTCTTCAAACCCTCCCCTGGTTTCCCATCACACTTGTAATGAAACTCAAATTCCAGACTCCAAGTTGCAAGACCTTCCCTGGTTCCCTGTCGACCTTAAGCTCTTTTGCTTGGTTTAGCCATATAGTCCTCTTCTTGTAGTAGGATTTGGCACCAGATCTCATTTCAGGACCTTTTATATCTGTTGTTCCTCCTGCCTAGATTTCCCTTGTTTGAGATCTTCATAAGCTACTCCCTACTTTCACTCTGGTCTCTGCTCCCAGATTACATTCTGTAAAGGGTCTTCCCTGATCATGGGAAGAGCTCACTCACTTTGCTTTCCAACCCAGCAGAGCTAATGCTGCTACGGATCTAGAGCAGGTCTCTTGGTTCTTAATCTTTGGGAGGTCCTGGAGACCTAGAAAAGGGTCCGGTACGAGTAGGATTGGGTCAGGAGGAGATAGTGGAAGACAACTTAGGATAGCATCTACTTGCCATAAGTCAGGGAGGAATTCCAGTAATTTAACCAGCAAGGCTGCATCCACACATACCACCAGGGCCTAGAGCTATGCCAAGCAGATAGTAGGCACTCAAGAAATATCTGTTTAATTAACTAAGTACAAAATGTAAAACGGACAGCAAGAGCAGCATTTCGGGAGGGGTAAGGAAGTCCAAAAGGGTAGCATGAGGTGGGAGGAAGAATGAGAGAGGCATTCCTAGTTGTTGGTATTTGATGTTGGGAGCTGGGGAGTAGAGAAGGTCCCATGCACCTCTCTTCAGGGGTCACATCTCAGGAACAAGGGGTCTGTCCTCATATCACCCATGGGAAGTTGTACCTCTGGCCCACGGCTGCCACTGACTGGGCTGTTACGGCTGCCTTCTCCTTCTGGGGGTCTGTAGGGAGGAATCTGTTGTGACCATCATCCTCTGTTCCCTTCTAACGAGTGCTTAGCAGCAGTGGGAAACTGTGGGGACCCTGCCCTCCTTCTTCTCCCCACACCACCACAATGGCTGTTTTACATGCTCAGAAGAGAACTAGCTCTTCTGTTGTTATCTTAAAATTCTTTGTAATTTTTTAACATGAGCCCTGCATTTTCATTTTGCACTCAGCCCCATACATTATGTGCCTGAACTTGATCATACCATTCTGTAAAACAAGAAAACAACCCACCCAAGTGAAACCCCAGCCCTCAAATATACCAGGACTTCTCATTAGCACAAGAAAGAGCCAAGCCCCAGGCTTGCTTTTGTGGCAAAGTGGAACCCATTACCCAGCCTTAGACTCTCTGGTGGCCTCATAAACTTGGGCAGAAGTTTTGAAGAGCTAATTTTCTGTATCTCAGGCTGGGCTCCTTATTTTATCCTCTTGGAGCAGAAAGGAAACAGTAGGAGGATTTATGATCCTCTGCCATAAAGAGGGACCCCAAGAAACCCAGGTGGGTAGACTGCATGGGAGTGAGAATGGCCTGTGTGCATGTGTACAACTTGGGGGGCAGAGTTTGTTGTTTGGCCTTTGTTGGCTTGTTGATGGTCAGCTACAGACATCCAGTCAAGTGAATTCCCAGAGTCTGAGCAGCCTGAAGAGTCTCCTTGCAAGCAATGACTTCTGCCTCTAGACCCTCAGGCAGGGTAGGAGAAAGACGGAAGACTGTGTTTAACTGGAGTTGAGTGGAGCTCCAGGACCTGAAAGCTCTTGTGTTTTTCCAGGGACTATGAAGCTGAGGCAAGGTCACTTAGCCTCACACTCAACCTGCCCAATTGACATGCACCAAGCCTAACTCCCAACTGGTGTTCCCCAGCTGAGTGGACAGCACCGTTATTCAGAAATACCCTGGAGATCAGTAGAGAACACCAGAGATGACTGCCTGGGTATGCATACTGCCAAGTTCCTTTGTTAGGTGTACCTCTCTATGTCTGTGCCTCAGTTTCCTTATAGGGTTCTGAGGATTGAATGAGTAATGCATATAGAATAACATGTGGTAGCTGTTATTAGCAGCTGGTCCTCAGCCAGAAAACTTGGAGTCATTTGGTACTTTGTTTTGCTCCAACCCCCATTCTCAAGTCCTAGTATAGAAATGGTTATGGAATCTATCCAGTGCTCCCCTTCTTCATCACTAAAATTCTGCTCCAAACTACCATCATCTACCCAGTGGAGCTATACAATTGTGCTCTGTTTATCTGATCTTTCCATTTTTGTTCTTGTCTGTTCTGTTTTGCACACTACAGCTCAATTGGTCTCTCCAAAAGCACAGAGCTAATCATGCCACCATGTCTATGAGACTTTCAGAGGCTCCATCCTCTGCTCACACTCCATTCCCAGCCCTCCCCTTTGCTCTCTGCTCTACTAACAGAAGTACCATTGCCATTTTGATCCAGATAATTCTTTGTTGTGGGGAATTTGTCATGCATTGTGAGATTTTTGGCAGCATTTTCAGCTTCTAGACACCAAGAGCAACACTTTCTCTAGGTTGTGACAGATACATGTGTATATATAACTATGTTTGTGCATATCCAGACATGGTTGAATGGCCCCAGATGTTTGCCAAATGTCCCACGGGGAAAAATCACCCCCAATGAGAACCTTTGTTGTAAAATGCTGCCTTCCCTCCTGAAATAAGGGAACAGGCTGCTCTTTTTACCCAGAGCTTCCCTAGGTCTTGCCCCTGTCCTAGTTATCTCCTTCTTAGCCTCATAATCTTCACTCTATCATCACTTTCTCAATGGCAACTCTCTTGCTTCCTTGGTCCTTCTCTTATAAGCTCTCTCAACTTTGGGTCCCTTTCCTTTGTCCTGCTTACTTCATAGTAATTGAAACAAATGGCTAATGACATTGGTGTGATTTTGCTTTTACTTATATGATTATTTTATTGTCTCACCTAACAAACCCCAAGCTCCATGAGGGCAGGGACTGGATTTGTTTTCTCCATCATTGTGTCCCCAGGATTAAACATGATCTAACCAGTACTGAACACATAGCAGGCAATCAACCAGTTCCTCATGCTCTTCCTCTCTAGGAGAGGATATTGGTAAGTAAACACACTTATTCAGCACAAAATTTTATGCAGTAATTACTCAATGGGGACACACAAAATACCTAATAGTTTTGGGGAGATCAGGGGTGCTCCTGGAGGAGGTGGTATCCCAACTCCTATCAAAGGATCTGCATGGTATTTAAGAATTAAGAGAAGGAAGGATAGAAGAGGAAACAAAGTAAGCTCCAAGTGAAAGGATCAGCTTGGGCCATGACTTCAGAGTCAGCCTGTGTGGCCCTCAAATCCCTTCTTCTCCTGTTCTCTTGCTTTCTTGTGTTCCAGCTCCTGTTTGTCCCAGGTCCAGGCCTTATGTAAGTGATCCCAGTCTAAAAAAAGGGAACAGAGGCAGAGAGGGAGAGCTTCTTTTGGCTCATGAACAGGGTGACCAGCCATCCCAGTTGAGATGTTCTGGCTTTAGCACTGAAAGTCACATGACCTGGAAAAAGTTGGTCATTCTGCTTAATAGGTTTGTTCATGGTCATCCAAGTCACCTGCAAGGAACTATAAAGGACGTACTGCTACTGAGGTGGTCCCTGGATGGGAAGCAAGACACCTGGGTTTGAGTTCCAGCTCTGTTCTTCACCTGCCTTAAATTCTAGGCAGGTTGTGTCTCTAGCCTGTCTGGGTTGGCCACATTTACTTCTTTTCTGTATTCTTGATGTTCTGGCATTTGGGGCCTTGAACCTAGAATGACTGTTAATTCCTAGAGACTGCAAATGAGTCTCCTAAGAGCATGTCTTTGATATATGCAAGCCAATCAATGAAAACCTATACTTCCAACCATCTCCTTCATCAAACACACACCAAGCCAATAGATCAACTGCCCTAAACCATCCAGGGACCACTGCTATAGCACAGAGACTGCTGAAATTATCCAAACTACCCAATCCTAAATGTACTCAGCATACCTGCCCTACCTCATCCATTTCTTCCCCCAAGAACCTCCCAACTAAGGCTCTGGGCTGTGCTCTACTTTCCAGCTTCTGCTTTCCCACTAGCTTTGTGTTTCCCCATGTAGCTCTGCACGATATGCCATGCTTCCGGTTTCCAGGATCTGTGAGTATGAACTTCTGATAATTGTTTCCATGTCTTACCATGCCTGATTAAAACAAATTCTAGATACATTTTAACATGTTCTGTTTCCTTATCAAATCTTCCTGCCTCACATTGTTGTTGCCAGGGCCTAATGGGATAATGTCTGTGAAAATGCCTCATAAGCTTTGAAGTATCTTTTTATTATCATTCTTTTCTGGACCATTTAAGTCTGGAAATACTGCAAATCCCCAACAGGCCCTATGGAGGCTGCAGAGAGGCCATTCCTGGGAGGCTGCTCTGGGTCACTGCCCGTAGTCTCTGTTGTGAGTGATCAGCCTGCCAGGTGGCAGAAGCCAGGGCCCATTTGGACAGCAGCCTCTGGGACTCCTGGCCTGGCTGTCTCCTGTCCAGCTTGCACCTCCTTTTCCTTTCCCTGGAGGAACAAACACATTTGGAGTTTAGAGGAATGAAACCACACTATAAAATGCATGTCTGAGGGAGAAAGCATCCCATTCCTTGTGAGAGCTTGCACACCACAGAGCAGGCCTTCCATGCATTCCTCCAAGAAAAACACATGCGAACTGTTAAAGCCAGAGGCAAGCAGGCTGGGTGGGACTCTCCTCGTAAAGGCAGGAGTCTGCATCTTTCCTCTAAATCTCTTTCTGGAAGCAGTCCTTTTCTTTTCCAGCCTAGGGCTGTTTACTCTGGTATACCTCCCAGCTGGGTGGTTCACATTCACATATCCAGCACAAAGGCCATGTGTAACCTGTGACCACCTCTTAGGCACTCAGACTGTAAAATAAAATCCCATGTAGGCCGGGGGTGAGGGAGGGCAGGAACAATTAGGTGGTTCCGTGGCTTCAGTGAGTGCTAAGTGGGCATGACCATAGCTGGTAGCGCCTAGGGATGGTGGTGCCAGATTAAACACAGGATGCCTAAATATTACACAGGACATACTTACACGTTGAAAAGTATGTGTTGTTTATCTGAAATTCAAGTTTCACTGGCCATCCTGCATTTTATTAGCTAAAGCTGCTAACCCTAACTTGAGAGCCTATTTCTGAATCTATTTTTTTTTACTTCCTGAGTGGAATAGGCCATGTCTTTCATTTCCTGTGGCGATTTCTGGGTACAGCCATTTGTCCCTTTTCCCTGCTGCATGGGTCAATAGATGCCCAAGCATTTTCAGGTGGGCTCTGAAAATAACCTACTGTCAGGGCTGCAACTTGTTAGGTCTATACTTAATGAGTAGATGAGAGAGCTGAATGTGGGATTGGAAAACAAACTGGTGAATCCAGTTTTGAAGAGAATACTCGTAGACACAAAAAATATGGTTGTGGTTGGGTTAAGGGAGTGTCTTTTTCCAGGAAAATGTGTGCTAAAGAGCCTTTTGCTGGGTTGCCTGCCACTGTGACACTGTGTGTGTATGTGTGTGTTTATTTTTTTGTGGGGGGAGGTGGGAAGGAATAGTGTTAAATGTCACTCCTTTTCCAGCATTTCTTTTGGCGTTGAGGTCTTGGCTACTGTCGAGTGCAGCCTAATACATCTATTTGTATCCAGGAATTTGCAAGGGTTCAGGGATTAAAGATGTGAGAGTTGTCATCTTTTCTCTTGGACTTGAAAAGAGTTAAGACTTATGTGGTAAACTAGATGGTCTTGGCTGAAGCCAGAAAGTAGAAAAGGCAATGGGGGATTCCATGAGGAAACACTCCCCAAAGAAAGGAGGTGGGACGAAGCAGGGATAATGAAAAAAAGAGTGCAATTCCTAGACATTATATAGGAACCATTTTGATGGTGGCTTATTGGGATGTCTTGGAAACACAGGAGAGAAGGCAATGTGTGTGAACAAAGAGAGCTACCCTTTATGTGTGCACAAGCAGTTCTTCTGCCAGGTGTCCTTTCTGTAGGCTGTCTTCTCTCATTCTCTGAGGAGAACCAAGACTACTGGACAAATTAGGATGGAGTGGCTAAAGGAGAAAGAACATCTGCCTAGCAAGAGTGATGCCCTGAGTTCAAACCCCAGTGCTAGCAAAAAAAGAAAAAATTCCCAAGACTACTGGACAAATTAGAATAATTTATGTAGGCAAGTGTGGGAACAGCTAACTGGATCATCTCGGTGGCTGGAATGGTGACTCAGCCCATCTCTCTCGGGATTGGCAGACTCTGAACCCTACTTTCAGGGTAGAAGTGGCAGGGATGGACATAGTTTGATTCAGAGCAGAGGTCAGCCAATTCCCTTATGTCTGTGCTCCTTGTCTTCCATCAGTTGGCATCAGGAGAGGAAAAGAAGGACTGAGGTGAGGCTAAGGGGCACAAATGCGATGAGAGATTTTTGAGTTTGTGAGTATGTATTATATGAACATATGAGTGTGTGTGTGTGTGTGTGTGTGTGTGCAATTTTTAAAAACATTTGGGGATGACATCCTGGACAAATTATTAATCTTCAGTGTGGCAGGGAGTGGGGCTCAGAGTTACTATAATTTGTTTATTAAAGGACACCGGACTTTATTTGTAGTGAAAAAGTTGATGAGGCCAAAGTTTTGGGCCATATATATGTGGGAGAAACTCTCCTTTTTGGATACAAATTGATACCAGATTGAACTTCTTTTGATTATTAAACTTCTTCCAAATGAAAGTTCTTGCTCAACTTTGTCAGTTATCATCTTTTGTGAATGTTCACTTCATAAAGAAGTAGGAAAGGGTGCAGGAGGACGAATGTAGTGGAAATATTAGGTACTCATGGATGAAAAGGGAAAAATGAAACATGTTGAAACTATTCCAGGAATGGGGGGGAGGAGTAATAAAGGAGAATGATGGAAGGGGTGAATTCAACTATGATATATGGTAAGAACTTTTACAAATGTCACAATGTTCCCCCAGTACAACAATAATATAATTTTAAAAAGAAAAAATATATTAAAAACGAAAAGAAAAGCAGGCAATCTACCACTTGAGCCACAAAAAAAAAAAGCAAGAAAGGACAGTGGGATGAGCAGTTTATTTTAGAATTCACTCTTCTGTGGGCAGGAGAAGCTCTAACTAGTTTGGGAGAGTGGGATGCAGTGTAGGCTGAATTTCCTTGTCAGATGTCTCCCCAACACAACTTTGCATTTTTTAAAGTATCCTAAAGCAAGAGCATAGATGCTATTGTCCCATCAAGGAATTGTTACAGTCACAGAACTAGTAAACACTTAGTATATACCAGGAACTAATCTAAGCACTTTAAAAAGGTGCTATTTGATCTTCACTACAGCCCTTTACGAACAGGGAGCAAAAAATCTCACCAAGAAAACACAATAATGGTGGAACTGAGTTTGTCCTAGCTGCCTGCTGTCCTTCTGGACACAGGAAGACTGGTTGCAGCAGAGAAGGTCAAATGGGTCAAATGAAGACCAAAAATGAGAAACGAAAGATTTGTGAGGAAATTCAAACAAAGCAAGGAGCAAATAAGAGGATAGTAAAGGGTAACTGAGTGGAATATAACCAAATGCTTACCAGGGCGGCCCTGTTAGCAGGGGCAGGTGCCAGCACTGCCAGCACTGAGCTTTTTTTAATTTGACAGTAAAAGGGAAATCGAAACCATTTTCAACATTCCCAGTGTTTATCATACATAAGTTCAAGAATCTGGGGAGGAGTATGTGTGGAGTTAAGATCAAAGAAAATTGTCTCTAGTCAGTCTTCAGAGTCACTTGTCCAAGGTGAGACTTAGATGGAGGAAGTAGGTCACTGGGAGGCAGGTCCTTGGGGATATCTTGTCCCCTTCCTGTCTCTTTCTGAGTCCTGAAGAACTCCCTCTATGCCATCCTGCAGCCATAATGTTCTGCCCAAGCCAATAAGTCAAGTAGCCATGGACTGAACCCTTTGAAACCATGAGCCAAAGTAAATCTTTCCTCTTTTCGGTTATTTCTATCAGGCATTTGGTCACAGTGATAGTAAAAGCAACTAATACACTTGGTCAGAATTTAAATCCCAACTACTTGGTTCCAGAGCCCCTACTCTCAGACCCAGCCCCTCCTGCCACCTCTACCTTACAGCTGGAGTTCTCGAGGTGTGTTTGTTGCATGGACAAGTAACTAACTAGTGGGTTCAGAGCAGTAGTTCAGATGCATCTGGAAAAATGGGAATGCAGCTAGGTGCTGTGACGGTCTTTCTCACATAGGGTTGTTTATAAACTGTTTGTATTTTAGGAATAAGTTGTATTAGCAATAACCTTATCATATTCCCAGGCATCAAAGAAAACTAACTTCTAAATGCATTCACTCAGAAAGGCAGCAGAGATGGTACTGGATATCACCCTTTTCTCCTGCAGAACTTGAGAATTTGCTTGGAATCAACCCAATCTGAATGGAATTTCTTTCTCAAAGTTCTACAAAGATCCAACCAGTCTCTTTCCCTTTCATACACTCTCCCTTCTCCCCCTCTAAGACTTAGATGAACACTAGACGTGAAATCAGATATCAGACTGCTCTAACTAATGTAGAGAGGGAATATTATCCTAAGTACAAAACTGCTTTTAAAATTCTTTGCAATAATTGAAAATTGGAAACATAAGAGCCAAATTCCAGCTCAGCTCATACTTCGTTAAATAAAGCACCTTTCAAACATGATAATCTTTCAAAGAGGACCTTACCCAGCCTGGTTGGGCAGAACCCAGCTGAAGGCCAATGGGAAGGAAGCAGATGGCCTCAAATCTGTAAAAGTCCCCAAATCTCCATAACCAGGCTTATATCTTCACTAAATGTTAGTCAAGTCTGTGCAGAACCTCTTAAACTGAATGCCTGAAGCTAATCCAGATTGAGAGCTTGCTATAGTCTGGCAGCATTTTTGGTTCTTTTGTACCTATTCTGTCCTTTGGGATGCACACAAGGCTGGAAATCAGGTTAGCAGGTGTAATTTTCCCTGTTTTATAGTTAAGAAACCATAGGCTTACAGAGATAAAGGAAGTTGCCAGAGGTTATAAGTGAGTCTGGCCCTCTTGAAAACAAAGGGACGCGGGGTCTTTGGAACTCTCCTGCTCTGCCCTCTGATCTCTGGCCTCCCCTGATGATGTGCCCTCCATCCTGCACTACACCCACTTAAGGTTAGAACACTGTGAAGGCAAGGGGATGCAGGTACCACCTGAGGCTAGCTCCACCTCCCCAACCAACCTGCTTTCCCTGACACAAAGGACAGGAAGGTTAAGCTCTTGCCATATCAAGACTTGCAATCTACCATATGAAGGTCCACTCACAGCACCTGTATAGGATTTTCCCTAGTTCATGTCACTCAGCTTTTTCCTCTTCCTGCTGCCTGTAGATGTGGGACCAAGATAGCTTCTACCTGAGGTACAGCAGTGCTCCAAGAGGTTCTGCCCCCTGCTTACCATATGCTGGTGGAAGTTTTCCTACCTTTCCTGGAATTCCTGTGAGGATCAAAAGGAGCACAACATATTGAGTGATCCCCCCCCCTTCATTAATTTACTCATTCATTTACTTGGCAATTTTTGTTGCGCACCTGCTGTGTGCTAAGCATTGTTCTCAGTAGTGAGGGTACAGAAGTGGGCAAAACAGACAGAAGCCCCTGCCCTTAGGGAGCATCCGTTCTGTCAGAAATAGATCATTTCAAAAACAACTAAAATAAATAACTGTAGTGTGTAATGAATATAATAAAGAAAAACTAAGTGATATGATAGATACTGGGTGATCCTAGAAAGCCTCTCTGAAGAAGGGACATTTAAACTGACTCTTGGAAGGTGAGAGGGGATAGCTACACAATGAGCCTGGACAGTCTTGCCAGGCATAGAGAACTTGAAGTGATGGACTTGGAGTATAAGAGAGACTGTCTAGGAGCCATCAATGGTCAGTGGGGCTAGAGTGGCGTGAGGATATGTGCATAGGAGAGGCAGTTGGAGGGAAAAACAGAAACGATGTTGTGCAAGCCTCAGATGCCATGGTAAGGTTGGTCAAGAGCATGGAGGAAGGCCCATCACTAGACTTCACTATTATTGCTTGATCAACAATTTGTCTAGCTCTGTCTTTTCCCCAGACAGACAATGACTCTCCATGTTGTGCTACCTGGGGCTGAGGAAAGAATGGGTGGGCAAAGCTGCAATGCTGCATCATACCTGGAACCACAGGTTTCCTTCCCATCCTTGACTGCCCTGCTCAGAGCCCTGGGAAGCTGATTTCAATGAACTGCAGTTCCTTTGCTCTAACTTTCCTTTGGGTTCAGTCAGTCAGAGGTATCAGAAATAGACAGTACTTAATGCCCCTGTTTCCTCCCAGCCTTGCGGCAGTTCTGGCAATGCCGTGCTTCTGTCCAGCCACAGCTCCTGTCGGGTGGCCAATTACCCACAGCTCCAGCTTTTATGGACTCAGATACACCCTTCCCTCCTTTTGTCCCTGCAGGCCAAAGGATGGCATCAGCCGTTCCTGTTGCTAGTCCCTGGATATTTCCCTGGGCTTTGGCTGGACCGCTTTAAAGTGTTCTCATTAATTCACACCAGTGTCTTCTGAAAGTGTCATCTATTCCTGCCAGGCCCTGAATCCAAGGGCCGAGGCAGGAAGATAATCCAGGTGCTCAACAAAGGTGGGGTGGGTGGAGGCCAGTGGAGAGCATGAAAAGAGACCAAGCAGAAAGGTAAAACCTGCTGTGGTCTGTCCTGAGAGGGAAGATTCTGCTACTTCTCTATGGCCTTGGTGTCTTCTTAGCATGAACTTGAGAGAATATTCTGTTCTCTGAGCACAGTGAAGGCTCAGATTAATGCTGAGAGGGAAGGTGATTGAAGAAACCAAGCCTCCATAGTCCTACCCAACAGAGGGCCCAAAGGTAGGCCCTGCTCTTGGGCTCAAAGTATTCTTGGAAGCCAGTGACCTATGGCAACATTGTTCAAATCTCCCACAAGAAAAAAAATGGACTTTATGCTCTTGCTAAGGGCAGTACAACAAATAGACCATTGATAAGGGCAAGAAAGATCACTGTTTATGAGAGAAGCCATTCACTCTGTTAGAAGGTCTCCAATCACAGGCCTCTCTATAGGATGCTCTTGGGTAGGAATGGCCCCTTCTCTTTAATCAACATATTGTTTTAGGTCATGCACCAGGCAGGAGTGAGGAGGTCTAGGGTTTCGTTTCTGCTGTGTGGTGGGCAAGGAAGTCCCCTTCATCTCTGCTGATCTGTCTTCCTGTTTGCCAAGGGAGGATCTTGAAGCTGTTTCAGTCAACATCACCTTGCTTGCCCTTGGTTCCTTCTCCAGCTTCCTTCAAGTAAGCCTGCTGGCCTAGTTAACATGTGGGTTTAAGATCATGATTTCTTCATCATCACCATGTCACCCACACTTATGTCCAGTGGGGCAGCAGAGCCAGCACTAAGGCTCTAACCTGACTCTTGGGTTCCTTTACCGCTCTGCCTCTGTTTTGCAGATGGTCAGATCTCAAACTGGAGCAAGACCTGTATGTTAATCAAGTAGACACAAGTTGTTCAAAGTTAATTCCTTGCCTCTAAGCCTTAGACTGCTGACCAATAGAAGGAGAGGCCATCATAGCTGCCCCGAGCAAGAGGTCTAGCATCCAGAAGAAAATCTATTGAAAGAAGGTTCCCTGCTTCTTCACCCTGGGCCTTTGTTGCTGCCTGGAGGCCTGAGTACCAGGCCTTTCCTCTGATGGAATATGCAGGAACAGACCACTGCTGGGGTAGCGCTAGATGTGCTAACCTCATTGGATAGTCTCTGGACTTTCTTGCCTGCCTCTCAGAGCACGAGCCCTGCACCTAGGCTGAGCTCATATCTCACCCTGGTTCAAACCTTCTTTTACTTTTTCCCATCCTGCTTTTAAACTAAGCCTGAGTCATGATATCTTTGAGGCCCAAAATTCTTTATTTCTGGGTTGATATGAAATGATGCAACTCTACTTTGAGACCAATAAAATGAGTGTAAATAGTCCGTCTGTATTGATGGCAGAGAATAGCAGAACATAAAATGCTTAATAATATATATTATTATATGCATATATATATAATACGTGGCATTTAAGAATATAGCTTTATTCTGTATACATTTGACCTGAAATTAATATATGAGTTATAATAATCTTTATTCCAATGTCTAATAAACAATGACTTTTATGGGACTATTTAGAATGTTAAAAGATTGTTTGAATAAGATTTGGATGACTCAGGTCTCTTTAAAAAGCTATCCGAGGCTATTCTGTTTTCATTTGATAAAATTTCCTACCAGTAAATACCGACATTAAACACCATGTCTAGCCTGGCACTGGGTTTAGTTCACAGCGACTGCCTTTGAAGAGAGGGATTCAGAGGGAAGGGCAAGCATTTGTACTGTTTGCAAGAGCTAATCTTACGTTTGTATTACTCCTTATAAAAGTTAGTGTTAACAGAGACTGGAAGTTTGTCAATGACATTTTCATTCCTTCTTTGATTCTTGTATTTTAACATTATACATGCTATGTATTTTTAATAGTTTGTTAAGATATAATTAATAATAGATGCCAATATTTGGTGAATTTTAACATATGTATGCCCCATGAAACTAGCACTACAATCAAGATAATGGCTTTATCCATCCCCCTCACACACATCTTCCTTGTTCCCTTTCCTATCCCTTCCTGTCACCCACCCTGCCTTTCACATTCAAACAGCCTCTGATGTCTGCTTTCTGTTACTGTAGGTTGTCTTGCACTTTCTAGGATTTGATATGAATGGAATCACATGATATGCACTATTCTCCATTGCCTTCTTTCATTCAGAATAATTATATTACGATCCATCCACATAGGGTTTATTTGGTTTTTTGGCAAAATACTGGAGTTTGAACTCAGGAACTCATACTTGCTAGGCAGGGGCTCTACCACTTGAGCGACTCCACCAGTCCAATATTCATTTACATTGTTGAATATATGGATCATTTAGATCTTGAGCTAGTTTTTGAGCAAGTGTTGAATATGCTGTAAGGTATGGATTAAAGTTCTTTTTGTTGCTATGTAAGTAATCAGTTGTTTCAGCACCATTGGTTGAAAAGATATCTTCTCTACACAATTGTCTTAACATTTTTCTTGAAAGTCAATTGAATGGGACATGAATGTATTTGAGGAACTGTTGTGGGGTGGGAGGGGGACCAACCAGCAGGAGTGGGGAGGAAAGGATACTGCCCAGTGAAGAGGATGGAAGTATGAACATCATAATGAAACCCAATAAACACTGAAGAGTGGGGAGGAGGGAGAGGGAGAATGGAAATGTAATAGAGGGGGTAAACTTGTTCAAGGTACACTGCATATATGTATGGAATGATTACAATGAAATGCCCTCCTATTATCAATGTCTGATAATTCAAAATTACAATAATATTTTTTAGAAAAGAAAGTCAATTGACCACATGTACAGCTGTCCCTTGGTATCTGCAGGAGATTGGTTCTGGGATAGCCCTGTAGATACCCAAATCCTTAAATACACAAGTCCTTTAAATCACCTGTCCAAATTGAAAACACAGCATCTGTAGATATGAAGGGCTGCCTGTATATGAAGGGCCCCTTGCATATGGATCTATTTCTAGACTCTCTGTTGGGCTGTATTGATTTATTTGTATACCTTAATATCAATACCACACTGTCTTGAGGACTGTAGCTTTATAATAAATTTTGAATTCAGGAATATAAGTCCTCCAACTTTGTTTCTACTCAAAATTGTTTTGGTTATCCTAGGTCCTTTATAATTTAAAAAACATATTTTGTGTTTATTAATTTTTATTTTTAAAAGTGTAATAGGATTCTGATAGGAATTTTGTTAAATCTATAGACAAATTTTTAGGAAAACTGACATTTTAACAATATTGGCATACCTCACAGATACTCTGTTTTATTTCCAAACCACTACAATAGAACAAATATGACACTAAAGCAAGTCACACAATTTTTTTGGTTTCCCAATTATGTTTATACTTTACAGTAGTATATAATTATGTCTAAAAACAATTACATGCTTTAATTAAAAATATTTTATTGCTAAAAATGCTAACAATGAGCTGAGCCTTTAGAAAGTCATAGTTTTTTTTTTCTAATAGAGGCCCTTGTCAATTTCTTAAAAATAAGACGATGAAGTTTTTTACATCGATTGACTTCTTTTTTAGAAAGATCTCTCTGTAGCTTGTAATGCTGATCGACAGCATTTTATCTACAGTAGAACTTCTTTCAAATTTAGAATCAATCTTCTCAAACTCTGCCATTCCTTATCTACTAAGTTGATATCATATTTTAAATCATTTGTTGTTGTTTCAACAATGTTCACAGCATCTTCACCAGGAGAAATTTCCATCTCAAGGAACCTCTTTCTTTGCTTATCCATAAGAAGCCATTCCTTACCCACTGAAGTTTTTATTGTGTGGTTGCTATAATCCAGTTTCGTCTTCAGGCTCCACTCTTAATTCTGGTTCTCTTGCTATTCCCACCACTGAAGTCTTGACCCCTCAAAGATATCCTTGAGTGCTGGAATTAACTTCTTCCAACATCTTCCTGTTAATGTTGATCTTTTGACATTCCCCTATAAGTCACAAATGTTCTTTAATGACACCTAGAATGGTGACTCCTTCCCAGACAATTTTCAATCCACAGCAGCTATAGCCTTACTAAATGTATTCCTTAAATAATAAGACTTGAAAGTTAAAATTACTCCTTGATACATGGGCTTCTGGACTGACACTTGCTAGCAGGCATTAAAACAGTATTAATCTCATTGTCTCCATCAGAGCTCCTGCGTGACCAGGGGCATTGCCAATGAGCAGTCATATTTTTTGCAAGGACTTGTTTTCTGAGCAGTAGCTCTCAAAAGTGGACTTAACATATCCAGTAAACCATATTACAAGCAGATTGCTGCTATCCAAGCTTTGTCATCTCATTTACAGAGCACAGGCAGAATTCATTTAGGATGATTCCTAAGGGTCCTGTGGTTTTTAGGATGGTGAATGAGCATTGGCTTCAACTTAAAGTTCCCAGTTGTATTAGCTCCTAGCGTGACAGTCAGCCTATCCTTTGAAGCTTCTGAAGCCAGGCATTGACTTCTCTCTAGCTGTGAGTTCTGGATGGCATCTTCTTCCAATATAGGGATGTTTCATCTACACTGAAAATCTGTTGTTTAGAGTAACCACCCTTGTCAATGATCTTAGATTTTCTGGGTGACTTGCTGCATCTTCTATGCTTGCACTTGCTGCATTGCCTTGAACTTACATGTTATAGAGGCAGCTTCTTTCCTTAAACCTCATGAATTGACCTCTGTTGGTTTCAGACTTTCCTTCTGCAGCTTCCTTATCTCAGCCTTCACAGAATTGAAGAGAGTTAGGGTCTTGCTCTGGATAAGCTGTAAGGGAAATGTGGCTGGTTTGAGCCAGACCATTAAAACTTTCTCCATATCTATAATAAGGATGTTTCATATGAATAATAAAAGAAAAAATAAAAAGGATGTTTCACTTCCTTATCATTCATATGTTAACTGGAGCAGCACTTTTAATTTCCTTCAAAACCTTTTCTTTTGCATCCACAACTTGGCAAACTGACATAAGAGGTCTAGGTTGGCTCTTGATGTGCATTTCTTCCCAAACTTAATTATCTTTAGCTTTCAAATTTAAAGCAAGAGAAATAAGATTCTTCCTTTCACTTGAACACCTAGAGGCTATTGTGGTGTTATTGTGGCTTAATTTAAAAACTGTGTCTCCGAGACTAATGGATGACCAAGAAAAGAGAGAGAGATGAGAAAGAGCTGATTATTGAAGTTCACTGTCTCAATGGGTAGTTTATGGTGTTCTCAAACAATTACAATAGTAACATCAGAGATCACTTATCAGACTGGAGGCATGGCTCAAGTTGCAGAGCACCTACTTTGCAAGTGTGAAGTTCTGAGTTCAAACCCCAGTCCCTCCAACAGAAAACAAAACAAAAAGATCACTGATCACAGATAACCATCAATAACAATAATGAAAAAGCTTGAAATATTATGAGAATTACTAAAATGCTATACAGAGACACAAACTGAGGCCATGATGCTGCAAAATTGGCTTGATCAATGCAGTTTTGCCAGAAACCTTCACTTTGTAGAAAACTCAGTATCTGCAAAGGGCAATAATGTCAATCTAAGAGGCTGGTATTTTTCTTATTTTCTTTAAGACTTTAATTTCTCTTTTTTGCATTTTGAAGTTTCAGGTCTTGGACATATATTGTTGAACTTGTCCCTAAGTATTTTATACTAGTGTTAATTGTATTGCTTTCCATTTCCATTTTCAATTGTTTATTTCTAATACACAGAAATGGTGCTTATCTTTGTATGTTGGCTTTATGTTCTGGAACTTTGCTAGCTCCTTTATTATTTATCATAGCATTTTTATAGAATCGTTAGCATTTCCAAAACACATAATTTATTTGATAGACAATTTCAATATGGACTATTATGTTATCCCTGAATAAATCTGGCCTTACTTCTCCAATTTATATGCATTTATATTTTTTCTTACCTTATTGCACTGGCTAGGACCTCTAACACCATGTTGAATAGAAGTGGTGAGGGTAGATATCCTAGTCTTAGGGGAAAAGTATTCAGTTTTTCAACATTAAATAAGATATTAGGTGTAGGTTTATTTTTTCATAGATGTCTTTTAGCATGTTAAGCTCCTGTATAGCTCTAGATTGCTGAGAATTTTTATTCCAAATGAGTACTTACTTTTGTCTAATGCTTTTTCCATGTCTATTGAGATGATCATGTAAGTTTTCTTTTTAAATTTGTGTTATGTGGTCAGTTACCTTGGTTGGTTTTTGAAGGTTAATCTAATCTTGAATTCTTGGGATAAACTTCACTTGACCATGAAGCATTATCTTTTCAATGTGCAGATGCTTTTTGGTTTATGATGAGGTTGTATCCTGACAAATGCATCATAAGTTGAAAAGAGTATACATATAAAATGTGTTTAACACTGTGTTCAGGCACACTGTACTCTGAAGAGTATCAGTTGTTTTTCCTCATGATTGCACGACTGACTGGGAGCTTCAGCTTCTTGTCACTGCCTACCATCTCAAGAGAATATAATAATACATATTACTAGCCCAGGAAGAGATAAAAAATCAAAATTCATAGCACAGTTCCTACTGAATATGTGTCACTCTTCCACTGTCATAAAGTTGAAAAATTGTAATTTAGACCATCATGGGCTGCATGTATTGTTGAATTTGATTCTCTTAAGGTTTTTTTTTAGAAAATTTGCCTGTATTTTACAACGGGTTTTATACTGTTTTCTTTCCTTATTATACTTACTTATTTTTAGGCAGTTTTCATAAATCAGTGTTTTATTTACTCATCTTTTACAGGTGAAAACAAACAGAAAGACTAGGAATAGTTGAGAGGTTTGAGAGTGTCACCAACACCCATAACATTTTAAGATTCAGGATGTTTATCTCAATGTTTTATATCATGTGATATGTAAGATTATGCAGATAAATTAAAAGCAGGAAGGAAATTCATTGAATTTGATAATAATTTCTCCTGGGTGGGATTAAAGATCCGTATATAAAAAGGACAATGCATCATGATCAAGTGGGGTTTATTCCAAGAATGCAAAATAAGATTAAAAGTCTCCAGACATTTGAGGAAGTCTTCCAGTAGGAAAGAAAGACAGATATGAAAATAAGCAAATAGAAAATATGCATGAAAGAAAAAAGCTGGAGAAAAGAACAAACTTGTAAGAAGTTTTAATTATTTTGTTCACAATAATTTAAGACTATATTGTGATCAGCTCAAAAGGTAAAAATCAAATGAAAAGGACAATCATGAAACACAAAGGAAGTCATGTAAAAATCATAATGCAAAAATAAATGCTCCTGATCTTTAAAAGTGGGCATATTGGTCTTCTACGGCTAACAACATGCCACAGAGCAGGCCACTTAAAGAATAGAAATTTATTTCTTATAGTTCTGGAGATTGGCTTGGTTTCCTTCAGGTCTCTCTCTTTGCTGTGCAGACAGCCATCTTTTCCCTTTGTCTTCACTTGGCATGTCTTCATATGCCCATCCTTGCTGTCTCTTCCTCATCCCATAGGGACACAAGTCTTATTGGATTAGGTCCCCACCTTTATGATAATTGCCTGTTTAAGGGTGTTATATCCAAGTATGGGCACATTGGGAGTTTGGGCTTTAGCATATAAATTTTAGGGCAATGCAATTCAGTCCATAACAGTGGTTGACTGAAAAGTACTGTCTACAGTGAATGAAAAAGGAATAAAGTCTTAATATTTATTTTAAGAACTTAATTAAGGAAGTTGACATACTGACTTTATTCTCTTGGAGGATGTAGCTAAAGGTGGAACTAAAGACTTAAATCTTACCTTGGAAAGTAGAAGTCAATGGTGTTGGAATTGGAAATTTAAGAAATAGTGATAGAAGCAGATTTTATATCCTGAAAAAAAAAAAGCAACTAAAAGAGTTCTAAGTAGTTATCCCTAGGAAGTGTCAATGGATGTGGGAAGTACGTTGCTTTTCATTATGAACTTCTCCTTACTATTTTAGCCATGCCCACATATTTGATGAAAATTTAGCAAAAACCACTATTTTACCAAAATAAAACAAAACTATGGCCTTGTCATCTTCTCCACTCTTTTCCTTTCCCTTAGGCTCTTCTTGAACATTTCTATATATAGGGGCCACTTTTGAAATCCAGAACAGAGGGTTATAAACTGAATCATTCAGCACTATCACTTTTCTCTCTGCTGGGGTTTGAATATGTCACCTCACAAAGCAATGCAGTAGAGTTTGGAGGCATAGTATGATGGGGGGTGTTTAGGTTGTGAGGGCTCTGCCCTCATGAATGGACTAATGCCAATTATAAAAGGACTTGAGACCATGACTTAGGTCATGCTTTTGCTTTCTATTTCACATGCCCTCCCTCATCCTCTGCCATGTGACAATCCAGCAAGAAAGCCCTTGTCTGATGTTGGCACCTTGATATCAGACTTCCCAGCCTCCAGAATGGTAAGAAACACATTTCTTCTGTTCACTAAAATTACCCAGTGTCAGGTGTGCTGTTAAAGCAACACAAACAAGGCTGAGATACTCTCTGTCTTCCTGGTTTTATTTTTGTGCATATTTGTTTCCATAATGGATTGCAGGTTTCTTTGAAGACTTACTTATGGTTTACCCCCAATGATATGAACAGCGACTTGGCACCAGTAGGTGCTCAAGGAATATATGCCTTTAAAATATAGATCTGTTTATCCCTCGAGAGCAGTTTTGCTCAGAGTCTCATCGTCAGTTGTGCCCCTATCCTGGAAACCAGTGCAGAAACTCATTAGGATCATTTAAAGGCAAAACACTTAAATTGCTGTTATACATTTAAGAAGGTGATACTAGGAGAATCCCTCAACCCCTTTTGTAAGCATGAGGTTTTTAACCTTATGTATATTTTCTGCTTTACTCATTCATCATCATTATTTTGTGTAGATGCATAATTTTGTAAATTATATCCCTGTCCTCAAGAGACTATAAATTGCCCTCAAATGTGGCAGCCAAGATCGTTACATGTACTAGAGCTATCCAGAGAAACAGAACCAATAGGATACATACAATTATGAGAGAGGATTTATTAGATTGGTCTCCATAGCTGAATAGTTCCACAATGGCCATCTGCAGGCTCAAGGGCCAAGGAAACTAGTAGCTGCTCAGTCCAAGAAGCTGAAAGCCTCAGAACAGAGAGCAGCTCCAGTGCAAGGCTAAAGACCTGAAAGATCCCTGGAGAGCTGCTGCTGCAAGTCCACACTTAAGGGCTGAAGAAGCTGGGGTTTGATGTCCAAGGGCAACAGCAGAAATTACATCACTCCGGAAGGGTTGTTCCTCCCTAGGGGCTTTCTCTTCTGCGTTATGTTTCCTATTGGATGGTGCCGCCCAAATTCAGGGAGGGTCTTTCTTATTTGATTCGCTGCCTCATCTGCCAGTCTTCTCTGGAAATACCCTTACAAATACACTCAGAAGCATGCCTTACCAATTTTCTATGTACCTCTCAATCCAATAAAGTTCACAATCAAAATTAACCACCATATTGCCTAAATACAGAATTTATACTGTTAAACCTCTAGAGAATGCAATAAAGTTTGCTGAAAACTAAGACAAATCAATTTTTATTGTCAAATACATCATGTTCTTTCATTGCGTAGTGCTGCTACCTCAGAGATTTCTTGCCTGCATTTCTGATTCATGCTGAGCTCATGGCAGTTCTTGGGACTCTGGTTGTAATTTTCCTGCCAGCCCAAACTCTCCTTCAATCTGGGAACGATGATCTGGTCAACTTCTTTCAAGAAGGAATCCTGGGGAGGCCAGACAGCCTATGGGGAAGGAAAGTTCATTCTCTGCATGGTTTATTTGGTATAAAAGAGGCATTTAAAAAAAATCACCTGATCTGAGGCTGTAGAGGAGGGTGTCCTGTGACTTCTCCCCCTGGGAGTTCTCCCACTCCTGCTTTCCAACACCCAGACACTCAAATTTGCAGGATATTGCCAGAGTTTTCCAACGACCAGATCAGGATGGTGAAGAACCAGCAGAGAGCAAGACTGCCCCACTGGCCTGGGTTAACTCCCTGTATCCTACTCCAAAGATGTTGATTATGAATTTAGACCTATAGGAAATGCCATAGCAGACTCTCCTTTCTGATTATTTCCCAAGACATGAACTCTGCTGGCGAATATTTAGCTTCAGAAGACCTGCAGTGAGACTGAACTAAAAGTAAATCCAGAACTTTAGTATGGCCTATTAGCCCTGGATGCGGTGACTTCTTCCTTCCCCTCCAGCTGGATCTTGTCTTGCTTACCTCCTCCTTCACTATCCTCTAGCTACTTGGACCTCCTTGTCCTCCTCTGAGAGGTCCAAGTTTTTCCTGCCTAAGATCTTTATACGTATTAACTCCAAGGAGTGGCACAGGGACTGTATCTTTCTTGTTCAGGCATGTATAATTAGTCTTTACGTATTTGTTACATTTTATGAAATGTATGAATGAAATATTTGCTGAATAAATGAATGATGTTTCCTCACTTATTAACTGGCTTAATCCTATTACTTTTTAGGTCTCATGCTACTTAAATATCACTTGTTAAAGAAGTCTTTTACCACCCTTACCTCACACTTTCTTCTTTAGGGAACCACCCTAGCTGCTACAGGGGTACGTGCTGACCCAGGCTGGGCCAGCTTCTGTACTGTCTTATACCTCTGGTCAATCTAGGTCTTCTCTTCAGATTTTGCTGTCAGGAAGTGTCAAGGAAGACCCTCTTTTCTTGAGGTAGAAAGCAACTTGGCTATGAGTCATGTCATGTAGACAGAGCCTCTTAAGTAGGAGAGAATGAAGGAATCTAGAGAGGATGAGGAATGAAGACAGAGTTCTGACAGCGTACCAGTCTTTGGATCTCATTTATCCATGAAACCTCCTCAAAGCTCCTGGACCATCAGTTCTTCTTTGCTTCTTTGAGCTATCCCAACATCTCAGTAAATGACTCCTTTGTACTTAAAGTGGTTCAGTTGGGTTCCTATTATTTGTAATCAAGAGGTTTCTGACTAATATACATTCTTTGACCTCTCAATCTAAATTAACTCTTCCTTATATACTCCTTAGAACACCCTGGCTTTCCCTTTATCACCCTTATCAGAATTTATAAGTGCACATTCATTTGTACTTTAAATTCATTTGTATGTTAAGTTCATGTGTTGTTTAATGGTCTTCTCATGGATGACAGACATCATGTTTATTTTGTTCACTACTTTTATCCAGCACACAGAGTAGTTCTTTACCCATACCAAGCACTCAAATATTTGTCAAATTAGTGAATAAATAAATGTCTGGTGTGGTTGACTAGGTATGAAGAGGAGCCAGAAAGAGAGGAGGATTATGCTGACTTCTTTTGCCTCTGGCTTTGCCAAGAGGGTGAGAAATGATATCATTGACTCGTATTGGGAACATATGAGGAGGCATCCATGTGGGAGGAAGAAGAGCATGAGCTAAGTTTTGGACATGAGTTTGGGCTGTTCATCATATATGCAGTGGGGCTTATCTGTATATGTTCTGTTTAGCAGAAGGCTGGCTTGAAAGTCTAATTTGGAAGGCTTTAGATACTAGGGAGCAACAGAATCCCTGGAGACAGATGAGATCCTTCAGGAGCATGAAATGTGGGAGAGAATTGATGACTTTGGAGAGTGCTTAGAAGAGAAACCCATCAGGTTGGTCTAGATCCAGAGTTATCCAGTGGTTCTCAGAGTCTGCTGAATTCCTGTCTTCTGGCTCTTCCAAAAGAGTCATTGGCCAAGAATTCTAGTCCCAGGTTTGGGGGAGTCTCTGGGAAGAAGGTAATATGAAGCTGAGCCCAGGATCCTTGACCTTTGGGTAAACTGATGCTCTCTAGAGCGGGGCAGATCTTTCCACCATGGCCCCATCTCTCTGTCAGAACCGTGTATCACCTATCCAGGGCTTGTAGGTATCTAAATGTGTCATGAACTTTAAAAATTTTTCCATATGTGACCTCATTTGCTTCCGAGGTATAAAATACTATCACACCTATTTAATGCAAGTATCAGAAACTTGGGAAGATTACAAAAAAAAAAAAATCTTGCCCTGGGGTTTGACATCTGGGAATTGCTCAGGTCAGGTCTCCAGCACCATCATCTTTTCAGCATAGGTGTTTTCTTCACCTCAGCTTTGTGCTATGTGGAGAGGAGGAGGGAGTAGATCTGCCTCATAGGTACTATGGGAACAAAAGATCCCAGAGGGGACAGTTATCAGCTTCAGCATTAATTGATGGGCAACTCTTGCCAAACCTACTTGGAGGAGAGGAAGGTCAATCCTGCAAACTAGCGTCATGCTGGAATCTCTTTTTTGGTGTCACCAGCTACAGCTGCCTGATAATCCTGGTAGCTCTGGTTTCAGGGCAGATCCCCTGACCAGGCCTATCTTCCCTATAGCTTCCCAAGCTTCTCACTGCCTTCTCTCGGCTGCTTCTCAAGGAGTCTTCTTCTTTTCTTCCAGAATTTCATGGAAAACAGAAATCCAAACTCTGAACTGAAAGGCACTCAAAATTCTTAACTCTGAGAGTAGAATAATTCATTGGAAGGCTTCTTGAAATTTAAAACCAATAGACACCCCCGTCCTTCCTCCCCCCAAAAAACTTCTTAAAAGCAAAAAGCAAAAATTTGGAAAAATGGGCATAGTTTCAAGTACTTTTTAGATACTGTTGTTGATTTGAAGCCAATTTATTAGTTTAGAGCCATAAAACACATTAAAACTCAGTTTGCTCCAAAAATTATCACATCTAGCATATTTCGTGACAAGCAGTCCTAGGAGGAGGTTGATAAAATATAGTAGTGAAAAGGGAATTCCCATATTTCCCCTTGAGTTTTCCAAGAAAACAAAAATCATTCTCAGAAAAAATAAATCCCCCCATCTCCAGATTTTTCCAACTCTTACTGTGACACAGAAGAGTCACAGTAAGAAGAGATGAAAGCCATCTCTCCTAGTTGAAATCCACCATATATTTCCATCTTGGAGGGAACATGTTCCATGCCTTTCTCTACCCATGACCAGGGCTGGACAGGCTAAGGAAGACTTGCTGTTTATCTGCAGCAGATACACACACACCAAGGCCTCTCCCAGAGTCAAAGAGGAGATGAAGCTATAAAAAGTAGATATGCTCCAGCATTCTCTCAGAAGATCTCATATCCAGATGGGAGGAAAAACCAAATGAGCACAGTGTGGGGAGCACAGGGATTGAGCTGTGTGCAGAAGGTGCCACCTGCATACAGCCTGGCTGAGAGTAGGGCAGCTCAGGGAAGACTTCCTGGAGAAAGGTCTGCCTGAGTTGTATCTTGTTGAGCCCAATAAAGTTAGCCACACAGAGTATAGAGAAGAACGTCTGGGTAGAGAGAGTAGCATATGAAAAAAAATTAGTAAAAAAGGGAGTGTTTTTCACCTTTCTGGAGCCTTCATGGTGAGGAAGGGAAGAAGAGAGGAAGGCAGCAGCTCATGACAAAGGGATTAGATTACTGAATTTTATTTGGAGTTAGCAAATGTTTTCTGTAAAAGGACAAACAATATATATGTACATCGATATCTGTATGTGCATATGTCTGTCTGTCTGTCATGAGTCACATGCTCTCTGCTGCAACAGTTCAACTTTGCTTCTATAGCATAAAAAGTAGCCATAGCCAAAATGTAAATCGATGAGCATAGATATGTTTCCAATAAAACTTTATTTACAAAAACAGGAGTGAGCTAGTTTGGCTTATAGGCAATAGTCTACAGGCACCTACTATAAATCACAATTACCAGAAATAGGCTGACCAGCTCACCCCAATTTTCCCACTTGTAGACTAAAAGTCCCAAGCCCTTCAGTCCTAGGCAATGCAGGACAGTTGGTCACCTTACCCAGGGATTCTTTATCCCACTCCTGACTCAGTGAACCAAAATCTGGGGTTGGGAGTGCTACAGATAATGGGGTACCATCTAATGGGCAAGAGAGTGGTAAGGTTGGATTTCTGTCAGATGGTTTGCACTGAAATAGGACCCAAATACCCCCACCCTAGTGACATGAGTGCACAGTTAATGTGATGCTTTAAGAGGATAGATTCATCTGAGCAGTAGCACCTGGACTGAGGCTGGACATGAACTGGTTTATGCAAAAGTGTGTGCACTAAGTATTCTCTGTCCACTAAGGGTAGTTGGGGGATCATAGAATCCAACTTTGTGGTCCATAGGCCAGTCCACAGGAGGGGAGGGATCAGAGGAGCCTGTCCTCTTTCCTACTCTTCATTTGCCTATCAAAAGTCAGTGCTCCTTCCAGAATGAAGTGAGGAGTCCTGAACTGGAGTCACAAGCTATTTCCAACTAAGGCACAAGTACAGATAAAGAAAATAAGCAGAGGGGAAGATAAACTTTTGGGCCCAGATGTCAATTTTTGAAAGCTTTTCATGGTCAGCCTTTATCAGCAATAGCTCTACAAAGCCAGGTCTGAAATTTTCCTTTCTGAAGCAACAGGTGTTTGACTTCTGTTCACAAATGAAATGGCAACTGTTTGGTTTAGGCAAACACAGAGTTTGCACTAAAAGGACTAATAGTACTCTCTCTACTTTCCTTAATCAGTCCTTTTCTAATTTAACTTTGTAGCCCTAAGGGAATTTTCCACTTAATTACAAATAGTATTTCCTATCTTTTGGACGGTTCATTTCCAAAACAGGTGGGTCTTGTCTTTAGAATGTCAATATATGAAAACCATACTCACCATACAGATAATTTGAATTACATAAAAATTCTTAATGTTAAAAATAAGTTCTCCCTTATACACTGCAGTGTTTGTTTATGAGGCATTAAAATCATTAGCTGTGTGGCCAACATCTCTACCTATTGCCAAAGGAGAAGCAATCAGAAATGAAGACAAAATACATTTTAAGGCAGTGGGAAAATAAGTAGCCTTGTAGTACTGGGTAGCAGAGCTTGGGCAGTGAGATGAAATGGCTCTTCTGTCAAAGTGCTGTAATTGGAATCCTTGCTCTGTTTCCCACTAGATGTGTGACCTTGGACACATGAATCCTTCTCTTTCTGTGTCTTTGAGCTAGGAATACTACTAATGCTGTCTGTAGGGTTGTCGTGAGGATTATCTAAGGTAATGCATGTAAAATGCATAGCTAGTGAGCACTCAATAAATGTTAGCTATTTTTTGACCATATTATATGTTCGCTATTAATATTACTCATGGAAGTCAAGTTATTTTATCTTCATAGGTCTATATTTTCTTGCTAGTGAAATGATAGAGTTGACCTCCAAAGATTCCTTATTAGTTACCAATTCTCCACCTCAGGTACAAAAATGAAAGTAGAATATATGAATACCAAAGCATCATTACTCAGGATAGCCTATGAAAAGTGCAGTACATTAGAAATCTATTGACACAAGATGGAACATTTACTTCATAGTAGAGGAGGGAGAAACAGGGGAGATATTGTGGGCAGATACTGCATATTTCCTAGCCTGAAGATGGATATAAATGATTCTTTCCTAGTTGCATATAAAATCTATCTCAGAAGCTAAGATATTAGACATGATTGGGAGATATGTGTTCTAAACTCTTTGCTTGATATCTCATTCTGCTAAAAGAAGAACATCTGGTAAGTTGTTTTTATCCTTCCTCACTGGCATTTTTATTGTGTTGAATGTAATAAATGCTTTAAGCAAAATTAACAATATACTGGCCTTCATTTTATTTTCACCGTCAAAGAAGAATGCATTGGTGCTGTAAAATGGGAAGAATTTTGGGATAAAATGGCTATCTCATTCCCACGTTATAATCACAAAGGACAGGTATGCAGTGTATATCAAGTAGTACTCCAACAGTAGTGATTTTCAAGATAAAATTCTAAAATTACAAATCATACTCATTAAGAAGAAAATAGTGTTATAAATTTACTCCAAAGCGTTATTAAGCAGTCATTATCTTCCAAGTTCTATGTTACATGCAGGGAGACAGAAAAAAAAAACAAGATTTTAAAGCCCCCTGTCCTAAAGGAGCCCACAACTCACAGAGTATAGTTTATGAAGATGACCTGCAAGTACACAATTTCAATATGCTTTCATTGCTACTGAGATAGAAGTGCAGTAGAAACTTGTGAGAGGCCCCAGTCAAATTGGGATGAGTCAGAGGAAGCTCCCTAGAGGAGAGGGCCACTAAGCTGAGTTTTGAAGTTTGCTATGGATTGGATGCAGACAAAAATGAATGAAAGGCCTTATTTGTTCTTGTCAAAATGCATGCATGAATTCATTCATCCAAAAAAATACATAGCAGCAGGCGTGTGCAGTCCCATGTTGGACACTGGGGAAGGAAAAAAAAGCTTGCCTTTGCTCTCAAGGACCTCACAGGGAGATGAGAGGGGAATGATCGATTACTTTGTGGGTGGTAGGTGTCACAATCAAGTGTGGATGAAGGAGAGTGGGGAGCAAGGGTAACAAGGATCAGCCTTGTCTGAGAAGTGGGAGAGAGGTGGTGTATCAGGGAAAGCTTCACCAGACCTATTTGAGCTGTCTCGAAGGGCGGCCAAACACTGTTCTTCATTAATGTTTGGGGATGCATTGAGTGACTAAAACCAGCCTCTACCTCCTCAGGATAAACTGAGCATCTCTGCAGCCAAAATACCTAAGTGATTTGTGTCCATCTGGCACTCCAGCACCATGCACTTCTGCATACTGCCACCTAGTGGCCATACTCAATTCACACGCTTCCCTGGAGAGCCTAGACTCATCTCCCTACTGATTTCAGAGTTCAGCAAGCATTAGACACCTAAACAGTGGACAAGTGACTTCTCCAGTGGCACACAGTTTGTGAAGCTGAGGATGGTATAGAATCTCACTCCTGTGACTCCAGCACCATGTCTGGAATGACCCAGTTTGCTTTCCATAGCAAGCTGGCTCTGGCAGGCTGATAGGGAAGGTCAAGTGAGACTCAATTTGGTGACTGCCAGTGGAATGTGTGTAAAATTTTCATCTCAGGCTTTGGAGGAGTAGGGACATTTTCAGAGAAACAAAACATGGGAATAAGTAGCTTAGAGAAAAAGAGGACATAATTTCCCTACCCCATTCCCACTGATCCGGCCCTTAGTCTTGTCTCCCATCAGTGAGAAAAGGTGACTAGAGATATTAAGGGGATGGATAGAGACCGATGGCTTCGGGCACTGTGTGGTCACTATGTTGTGAGAGGAGGAAAAGGGATGGTACATGCATCTCCTTTCTGCCCATGACCCCAGGCATAGGAGAAGAACTGCAAGGCCCAGGCTTAGGAATGGAGCTTCTGAAAACACCTGTCAGTTGCTGGATGTCCAAAAAAAGTATACTTAAATCTGACTTTCTGTTCGGGATGAAAATTTAGATGTCTTATGTTTCAGAAGCCCATCTGGTGTTACAAAATCTGCTGTGGTTTCAACTTGTCCTTGTAAACGACCATCCTAGTTAATCTTCATATTTTACTATGTGTATGTGTGGGCATATTGCTCACATAGATTATATATTTTGCAAATATATTATGCAGAAATACATATTGCTATTGTTTTATACCTAACATCTACTGTAGAAGGGACTTTATAATAAAAATTGTAGAAACAATAAGGCTAATAGGATCGACACAGTCAAAAGAAATCAGGAACTAGATAGTAAAATGAATGGTAGAAAAATCTATGTATAGCTATGTGATGGTTCACACTGTGATCCCAGTACTTGGAAGGTGGAGGCAGGAAGATTGTGAGTTTGAGGTCAAACTGGGCTTCACAGTGAGACCCTGTGTGAAAAAAGGAAGGAAGGGAGGGAGAAAGGGAGAGAGGAAAGGAGAGAGGCAGAAAACAAAGGAAGGAAGGAAGGAAGGAAGGAGAGAGGAAGGGAGGGAGGCAGGGGGAGAGAGAGGGAGGGATGGAAGGAAGGAGGGAAGGAAGGAGGAAGGTGGGGGGAGGGAGGGAGGAAGGAAAGGAAGGAGGGATGGAAGGAGGGAAAGAAAGAGGGAGGGAGGGAAGGAAGGAAGGAAGAAAGAAGGAAGAAGAGAAAGAAAACATATCTATGAAGCAACAATAACTTGGACAGAGAAGGAATATAAGGTTGAGTTTAATCTTTGGTTTTAGTATCCCTATCAGTCTGGGACAGAAAGGAGCTGACATTTATTGAGCCCTGGATGAGCACCAGGCATTTCACACATTATTCCATAACACACTACCAAGTAGGTCTCTTCATCTTCATTTTGTAGTGGAGGAAACTAAGGCTCAAACTGGTCATTTGACTTTCCTGAGATCATGTAACTATTTCTCTATGGGGTGATGGAGTTAAATTATTTGATTGGCACCTTCATTGATCTATCTTCCAAGTGCTGAGCTGTATCTACTCCTTCTTGCTTTTTTTTTAAAAGAAAAACTTACAGGCATCCCTAGCATGAAGACTTTTGGCACAAAGGAAAGACTTTTTCTGCATGGAAGTAAGGGGAAGTGGGCTAGGGTAACAGTTCATGGAGGACCCTGGTCAAGGTGGACTTACACTGGAACTTCCCTCCCTAGCTTTCAACTGAAAAATTTTGGGTTGTTTCTGAAAGTTCCATAGTTGAGGTTGGGTAGCGTAGCTGTTGAGCTCTGGAACCCTACAGAATCCTGGAAGGTCTCCTTGTATCCATCAAGCTAAATTCATAGCAGGAACAAGGGAGGAGGCTGGGGGCTGCTTTTGATTATCCTGCTTCTTCTGCCAAAGCAAGATGTCCTCTGTCTGTGCACAATTAAATGTTTCTCACAGACCCACCATCTGGGCTCAGCAAAGGGGGGAGCGACTTCTCTCTCTGTCTCCACCCTACCCGAACTCAGAGGCCAGGCAGCAAGATTCAGAAAACCTAGCACTTTCTCCCCTTCTCACCCCTCCCCATTTCCTGGGATAGCTGCTGCCCGTCCAGTCCTCCAGATTTTCATCCATCAGCAGGTAGAGCCGGGCTGGGGGCACAACCATCTCAGAGGTCCTTAAAAGAGCCAGAGTCACCACAGTTATGGCACTGAACCTTGGGCAGGGACAGGTAGCCCCCAAGAAGAAATCAACCTTCTTAGCTGCTCCTAGGGAAGACATTCTCAGAGAAGTGAAGTCACAGTTTTCAGAACAAACCCACATCAAGTGTTGGAGGCTTGGACTCCAGCTGATGGAGTTTTGGGAAGTGGTAGAAAATCTGGGAGGTGGGGCCTAGTGGGAGGAAGTTAGGTCATTGGGGATGTGCCCTTGATGTACATGTTGGGAACCAATCCTTTGCCCGTCTGTTTCTGTTTCTCTTTCTTTTTCTCTCTCTCTCTTTCTCTTTATCTCTTTCTCTCTACCTCTCTCCTTCTTGGCTGCCATGAAGTGAACAAATCTCCTCCACCATGTGCTTCTGTCATGCTATGCTACCTTGTTACAGGCAACTGGATCAAGCAAGCATCGGTTGAAACCTCTGAAAACAGCCTAAATGAACTTCTTATAACTTTATCTTTCAGCTGTTTTACACAGTGGTAGAAAGTGCAATATTACTGCTATGATTGTTACTTGTTGTTAAGTGGACTGTCACATGGGTAGAAGCCAGCAATAGGAGGTACCAACAAAGCCAGGGTGAGAAAAAAATCAGTTGGGGAAGAAATGTATGACTTGTTTGCCCTGTTTTCTCAGGCCTTATCTTCCTTACCTATAGTCTTCGAGGCCATCTATCAGCAAATATAAAGATTCATTTTTATTCTACCATGTGCCAGGCACTGTTCTAGACACCAACCCCAGCCTGGCCATCTCTTGGTCTGGATACAGTGAGAGGCCCTGTCTGGATTTATAAGAACAGAGAGGGAATATGTGAGAAAGACCTCTGGGCCAGGTCTTTTTTTTTTTCATTTGATATTTATTTATTTATCTTTAATTTTATTTTATCATTTTTACATTTACTTAAATGTGTATACATTATTTAGGCCACCTTCCCGCCACAACCTCTCCAGGCAGAATCTGTTCCACACTCTGGTTCTCCAATTTTGTTGAAGAAAAACCAAAAAAGATAATTAGAAAGACATAGCATTTTTGCTAGTTTGAGATAAAGATAGCTATACAGGGAGAATCCTTGTGTTGTTTTTATGCACATGTGTATTAGAACCCACATTGGTGCATCTCTACCAGATCTCTTCTACTTCCTAGTCCCCTTCCCATAGTGGCCTCTGCCAGTTTAATATTAACATATTCACTCCGCTACAGTGAGCACATCAACCACATTCAAGTTTTTGGCGTCCTTCCCTTGCCCTATCCCTCCTGCATGACCCATGTCCAATAATATTACTGCATTTGTTTTAGGTCTATAATTCACATATGAGGGAGAACATGCGATTTTTGGCCTTCTGAGCCTGGTTAACTTCGCTTAAGATGATGTTCTCCAGTTCCATCCATTTACCTGCAAGTGACAAAATTTCATTCCTCTTTGTGGCTGAGTAAAATTCCATTGTGCATAAATATCACATTTTCTTAATCCATTTGTGGATAGTGGGGCATCTTAAATATTTCCATATCTTGGCTATTGTGAATAGTGGTGCAATAAACATGGATGTGCAGGTGCTTTTGTAATAACCTGAATCACCTTCCTTTGGGTATATCACTAGGAGTGGTATTGCTGGATCATATGGCAGATCTATTGCTAGTTCTTTTAAGACTCCATATTGTTTTCCATAGTGGTTGTACTAGCTTACATTCCCACCAGCAGTGTACAAGCTTACATTCCCACCAGCAGTGTACAAGGGTTCCTTTTTCCCCTGCATCCTCACCAACATTTGTTGTTGGTGTTTTTGATGACAGCTATTCTAACAGGAGTGAGGTGGAATCAGTGTGGTTTTGATTTGCATTTCCTTTATGGCCAGGGATGGTGAGCATTTTTTCATGTGTTTTTTGGCCATCTGGACTTCTTCCTTAGAGAAACTTCTGTTTAGTTCAGTTGCCCACTTCTTTATTGGTTCATTGATTTCGGGGGAGTTTAGTTTTTTGTGCTCCTTATATATTCTGGTTATCAGTCCCTGTCTGATGTATAGCTAGCAAATATTTTCTCCCACTCTGTGGGTGGTCTGTTCAATTTAAAGACCATTTCTTTTGCTGTGCAGAAGCTTTTGAATTTCATGTAGTCCCATTAGTCAATCCTTTCTCTTAATTGCTGAGTCACTTGAATTCTACTGAGGAACTCCTTGCCTACCCATTGCCAGTTCTTGAAAGTACAGAGGATTTTAGATCTCTGAGTCATATGATAGTTCTGTTTTTAATTTTTTTAAGAACTTCATATTGTCTTCTATAACAGCTGTACCAATTTATATCCTCACCAATAGTGTACAAGGGACTACTTTTCTCCACATATTTTCCAATGCTTGCTGTCTTTTGTCTTTTTTATAGTAGCCATTCCAATGAGTATGAGATAGCATTAAGATGTGATATGTGTTTTTCTGATGATAGTGATGCTGAACACCTTTTCATGCCATTCAGGCATTTATTTATTTACTTGTACTCTTTATATATTTTGGATATTAAGCCTATATTAAATGTATGGTTTCCTTTGCTGTGCAGAAGTTTAGTTTGATGCAATCCCATTGTCTATTTTTGCTCTTTGCTTTGGGGTCATATAAAAAAAGCAAAATCAGAGAAGAGGGTGGAACAGGTTCTGCCTGAAAGCAGGGACAGATGATAAAAATGATGAAATGAAAGAAAGAAAGAAAAGAGTTAAGGAGAACCCATTCGACAGTTGGATAAATAGAAGATCCAAGTGCAACTGTTCTTTCAAGGATTTGAGTAGACTACAAATAAATGACTTTCAAATTCAAAAAAAAAAAGTATTGCCTAGACTAATATTAAAAAACTTTCCCTATTTTCTTCTAGTAGTTTTACATTTATATTTAATCCATTTTGAGTTGATTCTAGTGTGGTCTAATTTTACTCTGCATGTGGATATCCAATTTTCTCAACAGCATTTATCCAAGAGATTATTCTTTCTGCATTGTGTGTTCTAGGCATCCTTGTAGAAGATTATTTTATCATAAATATGTCGATTTATTTCTGGGCTCTCTATTCTGTTCCGTTGGTCTGTATGTCTGTTTTTAATGCCACTACCAGACTTTTTATTTATTGCTGTAGCTTTGTAATATATTTTGAAATCAGAAAATGGGGTCTCTTGCTTTGTTTTTTTTCTTTTTCACTATTACTTTGCTATTTGGGATCTTTTGTGATTCCATATGAATGTTAGGATTGTTTCTTTCTATTTTTGTGAAAATGCCATTGGAATTTTGAGGTGAAATTCATTTAATCAGTAGATTGCTTTGAGTAGTATGAACATTTTTTTCAGCAATTTGGCAGGTATAGTATGGAAATTTTAACAATACTAATTCTTCCAACCCATGAATATGAAATATCTATTTATGTCTTTTTCAGTTTCTGTCATCAATATTTTATAGCTTTCAGTTTATAGATATTTCATTTCCTTGATTAAATTTATTCTTAAGTACTTTATTACCTTTGATGCTCTTGTAAATTGAGTTATTTCTTAATTTCTTTTTCAATTGGTTTGTTGTTAATGTATGGAAGCACTACTGATTTTTGTTGATTTTTATATCCTAAAACTTAATTAACATCAATTCTAACAGATTTTTGTGGGGTCTTTAGAATTATATATATGTGATATGTACATATCACATGTCTATCTGTCCATCTATCTATCCATCTTTCTATCTACTGTCTATCTATCTATTTATCATCTATACCCCTGTCACTGCTTGAGAGACTCTGCCAGCCCTTTTTGTGATGAGTTTTATTGAGATACAGTCTCACAAACTATTTGCTCAGAGCTGGCTTCAGTGATCCTCCTGATCTCTGCCTCCTGAGTAGCTAAGATTACAGGCGTCAGCCACTGGCACCTGGCTCAAATCCTTTTCTGCATCTCTTGCGATGATCATGTAATTTTTATTCTTCATTTTGTTAATATGGTGTGTTACAATTACTAATTTTCAAATGTTGAAATATTCTTTACCCCCAGGAATAAATGTCCCTTGATCAGGGTGTATGATACTTTTAATATGCTGTAGAATTTGGTTTGGTAGTATTTGGGGGAAAATTTTTATATGTATGTCCACCAGAGATACTAGTCCACAATTTTCTTTTAGTGTCTATTTATAGCTTTGGTTTCAGGGTAATGCTGGTCTCACGAACCTGGAAATATTCCTTACTTCTTAAGGTTTTGGAGGATGTTGACAAGGATTGGCATTATTCTTTAACCAGTTGGTAGAATTTACCAGTGAAACCATTGGTCCTGAATACAATCACTGGGAGGTTTTGATTATTGATTCAATCTTCTACTTATTTGTTCAGGATTTTCATGCTTTCAGGTTTGAGCTTTAGTAGGTTACATATTTCTAAGAATTTATTCATTTTTTCTAGGTTATCCAATTTGTTGTTCTTTTGTGAGCCTTTCTATTTCTGTGATTTCAATTGTAATTCCTCTCATTCATTTCTGATTTTATTTATTTGTGCCTATTTTAGTATAGTTAAAGGTTTGCCAGTTTTACTTTTTACCAAACCAACTCTTAGAGTCAATGATCTTTTCTACTGTACTTTTCCTATTTAAATTATTTCTGCTCTACTCTATTATTTCCTTCCATCTACTCTCTTTGGGCTTGATTTGCTCTTCCAAGATTCTTGATGTGTAAAGGGAGGATTTTTATTTGAAATTATTTTTATTCTTAATATAGGTACTTACTGTTGTAATTTCCTGCTCAGAACTAATTTTACTGCATTACATGTATGTTGGTGTATTATGATTTCTTTTTTGTCTGTCTGAAGACATTTTTTTATTTCTCTGTTGATTTCTTCTTTGACCCATTCCTTGTTCAAGAGTGTGTTTTTAAATTTACACATATTTGTAAATTTGTAATTTTTTTTCCTGTTATTGCTTTTTAATTCCCTGATTGTTGGAAAAATGATTAAACCTTTAATTTGCTAAGACTTGTTTTGTAGCTTAATATAAGATCTAGTCTAGAGACCAGTTTGTGTGCACTTGAGAAGAACGTGTATTTGTTGTTGCTAGATAAAATTCTCTGTACCTGTCTCTCTGGTGCTTTTGATCTGTAGTATTGTTCAAGTCTGCTGTTTTCTTGCTAATTTTGTCTAGATGATATAGCCATTGTTGAAATTAGGGTACTGAAGTCCTCCACTGTTATCATGTTGATATCTATGTTTCTCAGTGATCATGTTGGTATTTGCTTTATATGTATTTTGGTGCTTGATGTTGGATGCATATATATTTATAACTATTATATTTTCTTGATGAAGTGATCCCCTTTTCATTATATAATGACTTCTCTGTCTTATGTGATAGTTCTTGACGTAAAGCCTATTTTGTCTGATATAAGTATATGTCAGTATCTATACCCTTACTCTCTTTTACTTACCATGTGAATAGAATACCTTTTTCTAATCCTTTACTTTCTGCTGCTGTATGTTCTTAAACCTAAAATAAATCTCTTGGAGCATATAGTTGGATATTGTTCTTTTGTCCATTCAACTACTCTTTTGAATGGAGTATTTAATCCTTTTCCTTTTAAAGTAATTATTTCTGGTAAAGACTTATTTTACTGTTTTGTTAATTATGTTTACACTGTTTGGTAATTCTTGTCCCCCTTTTCTTCTATAAGTGTTCTTCGGAGGTTTGATTTTTTGTAGCAGTAATTTTGATTCCTTTCTCTTAATCTTTTGTGTATCTACTACAGACTTTTCCCTTTGTGATTACCATGAGGCTTACATAAAACATCTTATAGCTATAACAGTCTATTTTAAGTTGGCAGAAACTTAACTTCAATTACAAACAAAAACTACATTATTACTATCCCCAATATTTTAATTGTTTATCACAATTTACATCTTTCTATATTAGGTATCCATTAACAAGTAATTATATAGCTATTTTCATATCTTCATCATTTAACTTTTATGCCAGAATTGTGATTATGCATTTCTATTATAGCATTAAGCTATTTGATTTTTAATACCTACTCACCTTTACAGTGAATTGTACACTTTCCCTGTAGATCACTGATGTCTCATTTTAATTTGAAGCCCTACCTTCAGAATTTCTTATGAGGTAGGCATAGTGGTGACAAACAGTCTTGGCTTTTGTTAGTCTAATGTATTATTCAGTTTTTGTTACAATAACAAAATAATTGAGGTTTATTTTTGGCTCACAGTTCTGGCCCAAGGTTGAGAGTCCATGTCTGGTTATGGTTTTATTGCTGGCAGAGTCCTAAAGTGTGCAGGGCATCGCTCTGTATCCTCTGGTCTGTCTCTAGATCAGTCACCAGTGTTCAATCATGCTGATGACATCATCGAATCTTAATCACCTCCCAAAGGCCAGTTCTCTAGATATGAGAGATCATCAACTCTTCACCCTCATAATACCGCACAATAGGGATTAAATTTCAACACATGAACTCTTGGGGGATACACTTAAACCATAGCCAAATCATGGCATTCTGCCCATGTCCTCTAATGAGTATGTCCTCACAATTGAAAACCCAATGATTCCACTTCCAATAGTCTCAAAACCTTAAGTCATTAACCATTTATTTGAAAGTCCAAAATCTCATCCAAGACTTAAAGCAGACTCCTTGCACTTGCAAGCCTATAAAACAAAACATATAATGTACTTTCAACGTCCAATGGTAGGAGAGGCATACAAAAAAAGGAGGAATAGGCAAGTAGAAAGGACTAATCAGCCTAAAGCAAGATCAAAACCAAGCAGAGCATACATAAACTCATAAAGGTCCAAGTCTAGCATATTGTACACACATCTTATGTGATGAGAGGTGGGCCCAGGAGGCCTTAGGAAGTCTTGTGCCTATGGCTGTGCTGGTGAGTCAAATTTGCATGCAGAATTTGCATGTTGTCCTTAGCTTTCCCTGGTGGGCACTCTGTGTTACTGGTACATCTGAGGTCCCTGCTGTAACTCCACTCACACAGCTCCACTAAACACCACTCCATCAGGAGCTCTTTGCCGGGGCTCTAATCCCACAGCAAAGTTCTGTCTAGCCTTTTAGGTTTGAAATCTCAGTAGAAGTTGCTGTGACCCCCCCAAACTCTTGCATTCTGTGCACCTGAAAACTGAGCATAATGTGAATAGCAAGATCACCACTGGCACAAGCTATATTTAGGCCTGCTGAACAATGGCTGCAGTGTGGAATGCTTTTCCATCTGAACACAGGGAAGTGAATCCTGAGGTGGTTCTGTACCGAGGGTACAGAGAGTACCCTGGGATCCTTCCCTGAAATAATTCTGCCCTAAGATGCCTGTGTTGAGCCTGTCATAGGAGAAACTGCCTTCAAGATGTCTGAGAAACCTTTGCTGCCTTTTCCCCATTTTCCTGATAATTAGCATTGCTGCTAATCTCTTTAGCAAGCAGTTGTTCTGCCTTCCTTAGCCTTGCTTTACATGCTTTCTCTTTCAGGTTGTCAATTTTCAAAATCTTTCCACTCTGCTGGCATTTGCCCCTGAGTCTCACTGTAAATCTGAGTAAGAGCAACCAATAACACCAGTGCTGCAGTCTGAATGCACTGTTGTTTTGAAATCTCTAACATCAGACAAAGCCACACATCACTCTTAATTTCAGCCTTTCATAAAGTTTAGGACATGGATACACTCAGTCAAGTTCTTTGCCACGGTGTATAAAGAGTTGCTGTTAGTTCAATCTCCAATATGATCTTTATTTATCTCTAATACCAGGCCCCTAGTTTCTGTATCACTTGAGCCCTCACCAGAATTACCCATAACACTCCACTTTACAGAATTGTAGGCATTTTCTACTCTGCACTTCCAAATTCTTCCAACCTCTGCACATAATCTACTTTCAAAGACACCTCTACATTTCCCAAAATTCATTATTAGCCATAGTTTCATTTCTAAATTAGTCTCTTTTCTGTTGCCAATAACACAATATCACAGACTGGGTGAGTTATAAAGAAAAGAGGTACATTTTGGCTTACAACTCTGCATCAATGGGAACTATCTGGTGATAGCCTTATCTCTGGCAGACTCCAAGGAGGTGCAGAGCTCCATATGACAAGAGAAAAGGACTCAAAGGGGTGTGTGCATATCTTCTCTGATCTTTTATCTTATATAGCCACCAATTCAGTTATTGAGGCTCCATCTTTATGATCTTATCCAATCCTAATAGCCTCCCAAAAGCTCCACTTATAACACTGTAGTTGGATTAAACTTCCACCTTCTTAATACCGCAGAATGGAGATAAAATTTCAACACGTAAACCCTTGGGGGACAAACCTTATCTAAGTCACAGGTCTTGGAAAGTCTTTATCGCTCCTTCATTTTTGAAAATGGTTTTACTGAGTATAGTATTCTTGGTTCGTGGGTTGGTTTGGTTTTTTTGTTTTTCATTTTAGCACTTTGAGTATATCATCCCACTCTCTTCTGGCCTGCAAGGTCTGTGCTGAGAAATCTGCTGACAGATTCATGATGCTTTCCTTCCACTTCACAAGTCATTTTTCTCTTTTACTTTCAAAATTCTCCTGCTCTTTGACTTTTGAAAGTTTGATTATGATGCGTCTCAGTAACAATCTTTTGACGTTCAGCCTATTTAGGGTTCCCTTGGCATCACTGATCTGGATGTTCATTTATTCCCCCATATATGGGAATTTTTCTGTCATTATTTCTTTAAGTATCCTGCTACTTTCTTATTTTCTACCTTCTCACTAAAGATATACAGATGGTAAATAAGTACATGAAAATAAAATCGTGAGATATCATTGTTCTCCTATTAGAATAACTAAAATTTAACAGGCAGATCATATCAATTATCAGTAAAAATGTGGAGGAATTGGAACTCTCATATATTACTGGTTCAAACACAGATCATATCAATTATCAGTAAAAATGTGGAGGAATTGGAACTCTCATATATTACTGGTTCAAACACAATATAGTAAAACTTTGGAAAACATTTTAGCAGTTTCTTTTCTTTTTTTTTTTTTTGG